>NC_069141.1:92318895-92649126 GCF_943734755.1 Anopheles moucheti
CCAACATGGCGGCCAAGATGGCGGACAAGATGGCGGACAAGATGGCGGACAAGATGGCGGACAAGATGGCGGACAAGATGGCGGCCAAGATGGCGGCCAAGGTGGCGGCCAAGATGGCGGACAATATGGCGGACAAGATGTCGGCCAAGATGGCGGACATTATGGCGGCCAAGATGGCGGCCAAGATGTCGGCCAAGATGGCGGCCAAGATGGCGGACAAAATGGCGGCCAAGATGGCGGACAAGATGACGGCCAAGATGGCGGCCAAGATGGCGGACAAGATGGCGGACAAGATGGCGGACAAAATGGCGGCCAAGATGGCGGACAAGATGGCGGCCAAGATGGCGGACAAGATGGCGGCCAAGATGGCGGCCAAGATGGCGGACAGAATGGCGGACAAGATGGCGGACAAGATGGCGGACAAGATGGCGACCAAGATGGCGGCCAAGATGGCGGACAAGATGGCGGACAAGATGGCGGCCAAGATGGCGGCCAAGATGGCGGACAAGATGGCGACCAAGATGTCGGCCAGAATGGCGGCCAAGATGGCGGCAAAGATGGCGGACAAGATGGCGGACAAGATGGCGGACGAGATGGCGGACACAAGATGGCGGCCACGATGGCGGCCAAGATGGCGGACAAGATGGCGGCCAAAATGGCGGACAAGATGGCGGACAAGATGGTGGCCAAGATGGCGGACAAGATGGCGGACAAGATGGCGGCCAACATGGTGGACAAGATGGCGGACAAGCTGGCGGCCAAGATGGCGGACAAGATATGGCGGCCAAGATGGCGGCCAAGATGGCGGACAAAATGGCGGCCAAGATGGCGGACAAGATGACGGCCAAGATGGCGGACAAGATGGCGGCCAAGATGGCGGCCAAGATGGCGGCCAAGATGGCGGCCAAGATGGCGGACAAGATGGCGGACAAGATGGCGGACAAGATGGCGGACAAGATGGCGGCCAAGATGGCGGACAAAATGGCGGACAAGATGGCGGACAAGATGGCGGACAAGATGGCGGCCAAGATGGCGGCCAAAATGGTGGACAACATGGCGGACAAGATGGCGGACAAGATGGCGGACAAGATGGCGGACAAGATGGCGGCCAAGATGGCGGACAAGATGGCGGACAAGATGGCGGACAAAATGGCGGCCAAGATGGCGGACAAGATGGCGACCAAGATGGCGGACACAAGATGGCGGCCAAGATGGCGGACAAGATGGCGGCCAAGATGGCGGCAAAGATGGCGGACAAGATGGTGGACAAGATGGCGGACAAGATGGCGGACAAGATGGCGGACACAAGATGGCGGCCAAGATGGCGGACAAGATGGCGGACAAGATGGCGGCCAAGATGGCGGACAAGATGGTGGCCAAGATGGCGGACAAGATGGCGGACAAGATGGCGGCCAAGATGGCGGACAAAATGGTGGACAACATGGCGGACAAGATGGCGGACAAGATGGCGGACAAGATGGCGGACAAGATGGCGGACAAGATGGCGGCCAAGATGGCGGACAAGATGGCGGACAAGATGGCGGACAAGATGGCGGACAAGATGGCGGACAAAATGGTGGACAACATGGCGGACAAGATGGCGGACAAGATGGCGGACAAGATGGCGGACAAGATGGCGGACAAGATGGCGGACAAGATGGCGGCCAAGATGGCGGCCAAAATGGTGGACAACATGGCGGACAAGATGGCGGACAAGATGGCGGACAAGATGGCGGCCAAGATGGCGGACAAGATGGCGGCCAAGATGGCGGACAAGATGGCGGCCAAGATGGCGGACAAGATGGCGGACAAGATGGCGGACAAGATGGCGGACAAAATGGCGGACAAGATGGCGACCAAGATGGCGGACACAAGATGGCGGCCAAGATAGCGGACAAAATGGCGGACAAGATGGCGGACAAGATGGCGGACACAAGATGGCGGCCAAGATGGCGGACAAGATGGCGGCCAAGATGGCGGCAAAGATGGCGGACAAGATGGTGGACAAGATGGTGGACAAGATGGCGGACAAGATGGCGGACACAAGATGGCGGCCAAGATGGCGGACAAGATGGCGGCCAAGATGGCGGACAAGATGGTGGCCAAGATGGCGGACAAGATGGCGGCCAACATGGCGGCCAAGATGGCGGACAAGATGGCGGACAAGATGGCGGACAAGATGGCGGACAAGATGGCGGACAAGATGGCGGCCAAGATGGCGGCCAAGGTGGCGGCCAAGATGGCGGACAATATGGCGGACAAGATGTCGGCCAAGATGGCGGACATTATGGCGGCCAAGATGGCGGCCAAGATGTCGGCCAAGATGGCGGCCAAGATGGCGGACAAAATGGCGGCCAAGATGGCGGACAAGATGACGGCCAAGATGGCGGCCAAGATGGCGGACAAGATGGCGGACAAGATGGCGGACAAAATGGCGGCCAAGATGGCGGACAAGATGGCGGCCAAGATGGCGGACAAGATGGCGGCCAAGATGGCGGCCAAGATGGCGGACAGAATGGCGGACAAGATGGCGGACAAGATGGCGGACAAGATGGCGACCAAGATGGCGGCCAAGATGGCGGACAAGATGGCGGACAAGATGGCGGCCAAGATGGCGGCCAAGATGGCGGACAAGATGGCGACCAAGATGTCGGCCAGAATGGCGGCCAAGATGGCGGCAAAGATGGCGGACAAGATGGCGGACAAGATGGCGGACGAGATGGCGGACACAAGATGGCGGCCACGATGGCGGCCAAGATGGCGGACAAGATGGCGGCCAAAATGGCGGACAAGATGGCGGACAAGATGGTGGCCAAGATGGCGGACAAGATGGCGGACAAGATGGCGGCCAACATGGTGGACAAGATGGCGGACAAGCTGGCGGCCAAGATGGCGGACAAGATATGGCGGCCAAGATGGCGGCCAAGATGGCGGACAAAATGGCGGCCAAGATGGCGGACAAGATGACGGCCAAGATGGCGGACAAGATGGCGGCCAAGATGGCGGCCAAGATGGCGGCCAAGATGGCGGCCAAGATGGCGGACAAGATGGCGGACAAGATGGCGGACAAGATGGCGGACAAGATGGCGGCCAAGATGGCGGACAAAATGGCGGACAAGATGGCGGACAAGATGGCGGACAAGATGGCGGCCAAGATGGCGGCCAAAATGGTGGACAACATGGCGGACAAGATGGCGGACAAGATGGCGGACAAGATGGCGGACAAGATGGCGGCCAAGATGGCGGACAAGATGGCGGACAAGATGGCGGACAAAATGGCGGCCAAGATGGCGGACAAGATGGCGACCAAGATGGCGGACACAAGATGGCGGCCAAGATGGCGGACAAGATGGCGGCCAAGATGGCGGCAAAGATGGCGGACAAGATGGTGGACAAGATGGCGGACAAGATGGCGGACAAGATGGCGGACACAAGATGGCGGCCAAGATGGCGGACAAGATGGCGGACAAGATGGCGGCCAAGATGGCGGACAAGATGGTGGCCAAGATGGCGGACAAGATGGCGGACAAGATGGCGGCCAAGATGGCGGACAAAATGGTGGACAACATGGCGGACAAGATGGCGGACAAGATGGCGGACAAGATGGCGGACAAGATGGCGGACAAGATGGCGGCCAAGATGGCGGACAAAATGGCGGCCAAGATGGCGGCCAAGATGGCGGCCAAAATGGTGGACAACATGGCGGACAAGATGGCGGACAAGATGGCGGACAAGATGGCGGACAAGATGGCGGCCAAGATGGCGGACAAGATGGCGGACAAGATGGCGGACAAAATGGCGGCCAAGATGGCGGACAAGATGGCGACCAAGATGGCGGACACAAGATGGCGGCCAAGATGGCGGACAAGATGGCGGCCAAGATGGCGGCAAAGATGGCGGACAAGATGGTGGACAAGATGGCGGACAAGATGGCGGACAAGATGGCGGACACAAGATGGCGGCCAAGATGGCGGACAAGATGGCGGACAAGATGGCGGCCAAGATGGCGGACAAGATGGTGGCCAAGATGGCGGACAAGATGGCGGACAAGATGGCGGCCAAGATGGCGGACAAAATGGTGGACAACATGGCGGACAAGATGGCGGACAAGATGGCGGACAAGATGGCGGACAAGATGGCGGACAAGATGGCGGACAAGATGGCGGACAAGATGGCGGCCAAGATGGCGGACAAAATGGCGGCCAAGATGGCGGACAAGATGGCGGACAAGATGGCGGCCAAGATGGCGGCCAAAATGGTGGACAACATGGCGGACAAGATGGCGGACAAGATGGCGGACAAGATGGCGGCCAAGATGGCGGCCAAGATGGCGGACAAGATGGCGGACAAGATAGCGGACAAAATGGCGGCCAAGATGGCGGACAAGATGGCGGACACAAGATGGCGGCCAAGATGGCGGACAAGATGGCGGCCAAGATGGCGGCAAAGATGGCGGACAAGATGGTGGACAAGATGGCGGACAAGATGGCGGACAAGATGGCGGACACAAGATGGCGGCCAAGATGGCGGACAAGATGGCGGACAAGATGGCGGCCAAGATGGCGGACAAGATGGTGGCCAAGATGGCGGACAAGATGGCGGACAAGATGGCGGCCAAGATGGCGGACAAAATGGTGGACAACATGGCGGACAAGATGGCGGACAAGATGGCGGACAAGATGGCGGACAAGATGGCGGCCAAGATGGCGGACAAGATGGCGGCCAAGATGGCGGACAATATGGCGGACAAGATGTCGGCCAAGATGGCGGACATTATGGCGGACAAGATGGCGGCCAAGATGGCGGACAAGATGGCGGACAAGATGGCGGACAAGATGGCGGACAAAATGGCGGCCAAGATGGCGGACAAGATGGCGGACAAGATGGCGGCCAAGATGGCGGCCAAGATGGCGGACAAGATGGCGGACAAGATGGCGGACAAGATGGCGGCCAAGATGGCGGCCAAAATGGTGGACAACATGGCGGACAAGATGGCGGACAAGATGGCGGACAAGATGGCGGCCAAGATGGCGGACAAGATGGCGGCCAAGATGGCGGCCAAGATGGCGGACAAGATGGCGGACAAGATGGCGGACAAGATGGCGGACAAAATGGCGGCCAAGATGGCGGACAAGATGGCGGACAAGATGGCGGACAAGATGGCGGACAAAATGGTGGACAACATGGCGGACAAGATGGCGGACAAGATGGCGGACAAGATGGCGGACAAGATGGCGGACAAGATGGCGGACACAAGATGGCGGCCAAGATGGCGGACAAGATGGCGGACAAGATGGCGGCCAAGATGGCGGACAAGATGGTGGCCAAGATGGCGGACAAGATGGCGGCCAACATGGCGGCCAAGATGGCGGACAAGATGGCGGACAAGATGGCGGACAAGATGGCGGACAAGATGGCGGACAAGATGGCGGCCAAGATGGCGGCCAAGGTGGCGGCCAAAATGGCAGACACAAGATGGCGCACAGGATGGCGGACAAAATGGCGGACAAGATGGCGGGCACAAGATGACGCCCAAGATGGCGGACAAGATGGCGGCCAAGATGGTGGACAAGATGGCGGACAAGATGGCGGCCAAGATGGCGGCCAAGTGGCGGACAAGATGGCGGACACAAGATGGCGGCCAAGATGGCGGACAAGATGGCGGCCAAGATGGCGGACAAGATGGTGGCCAAGATGGCGGACAAGATGGCGGCCAACATGGCGGCCAAGATGGCGGACAAGATGGCGGACAAGATGGCGGACAAGATGGCGGACAAGATGGCGGACAAGATGGCGGCCAAGATGGTGGACAAGATGGTGGACAAGATGGCGGACAAGATGGCGGACACAAGATGGCGGCCAAGATGGCGGACAAGATGGCGGCCAAGATGGCGGCAAAGATGGCGGACAAGATGGTGGACAAGATGGTGGACAAGATGGCGGACAAGATGGCGGACACAAGATGGCGGCCAAGATGGCGGACAAGATGGCGGCCAAGATGGCGGACAAGATGGTGGCCAAGATGGCGGACAAGATGGCGGCCAACATGGCGGCCAAGATGGCGGACAAGATGGCGGACAAGATGGCGGACAAGATGGCGGACAAGATGGCGGACAAGATGGCGGCCAAGATGGCGGCCAAGGTGGCGGCCAAGATGGCGGACAATATGGCGGACAAGATGTCGGCCAAGATGGCGGACATTATGGCGGCCAAGATGGCGGCCAAGATGTCGGCCAAGATGGCGGCCAAGATGGCGGACAAAATGGCGGCCAAGATGGCGGACAAGATGACGGCCAAGATGGCGGCCAAGATGGCGGACAAGATGGCGGACAAGATGGCGGACAAAATGGCGGCCAAGATGGCGGACAAGATGGCGGCCAAGATGGCGGACAAGATGGCGGCCAAGATGGCGGCCAAGATGGCGGACAGAATGGCGGACAAGATGGCGGACAAGATGGCGGACAAGATGGCGACCAAGATGGCGGCCAAGATGGCGGACAAGATGGCGGACAAGATGGCGGCCAAGATGGCGGCCAAGATGGCGGACAAGATGGCGACCAAGATGTCGGCCAGAATGGCGGCCAAGATGGCGGCAAAGATGGCGGACAAGATGGCGGACAAGATGGCGGACGAGATGGCGGACACAAGATGGCGGCCACGATGGCGGCCAAGATGGCGGACAAGATGGCGGCCAAAATGGCGGACAAGATGGCGGACAAGATGGTGGCCAAGATGGCGGACAAGATGGCGGACAAGATGGCGGCCAACATGGTGGACAAGATGGCGGACAAGCTGGCGGCCAAGATGGCGGACAAGATATGGCGGCCAAGATGGCGGCCAAGATGGCGGACAAAATGGCGGCCAAGATGGCGGACAAGATGACGGCCAAGATGGCGGACAAGATGGCGGCCAAGATGGCGGCCAAGATGGCGGCCAAGATGGCGGCCAAGATGGCGGACAAGATGGCGGACAAGATGGCGGACAAGATGGCGGACAAGATGGCGGCCAAGATGGCGGACAAAATGGCGGACAAGATGGCGGACAAGATGGCGGACAAGATGGCGGCCAAGATGGCGGCCAAAATGGTGGACAACATGGCGGACAAGATGGCGGACAAGATGGCGGACAAGATGGCGGACAAGATGGCGGCCAAGATGGCGGACAAGATGGCGGACAAGATGGCGGACAAAATGGCGGCCAAGATGGCGGACAAGATGGCGACCAAGATGGCGGACACAAGATGGCGGCCAAGATGGCGGACAAGATGGCGGCCAAGATGGCGGCAAAGATGGCGGACAAGATGGTGGACAAGATGGCGGACAAGATGGCGGACAAGATGGCGGACACAAGATGGCGGCCAAGATGGCGGACAAGATGGCGGACAAGATGGCGGCCAAGATGGCGGACAAGATGGTGGCCAAGATGGCGGACAAGATGGCGGACAAGATGGCGGCCAAGATGGCGGACAAAATGGTGGACAACATGGCGGACAAGATGGCGGACAAGATGGCGGACAAGATGGCGGACAAGATGGCGGACAAGATGGCGGCCAAGATGGCGGACAAAATGGCGGCCAAGATGGCGGCCAAGATGGCGGCCAAAATGGTGGACAACATGGCGGACAAGATGGCGGACAAGATGGCGGACAAGATGGCGGACAAGATGGCGGCCAAGATGGCGGACAAGATGGCGGACAAGATGGCGGACAAAATGGCGGCCAAGATGGCGGACAAGATGGCGACCAAGATGGCGGACACAAGATGGCGGCCAAGATGGCGGACAAGATGGCGGCCAAGATGGCGGCAAAGATGGCGGACAAGATGGTGGACAAGATGGCGGACAAGATGGCGGACAAGATGGCGGACACAAGATGGCGGCCAAGATGGCGGACAAGATGGCGGACAAGATGGCGGCCAAGATGGCGGACAAGATGGTGGCCAAGATGGCGGACAAGATGGCGGACAAGATGGCGGCCAAGATGGCGGACAAAATGGTGGACAACATGGCGGACAAGATGGCGGACAAGATGGCGGACAAGATGGCGGACAAGATGGCGGACAAGATGGCGGACAAGATGGCGGACAAGATGGCGGCCAAGATGGCGGACAAAATGGCGGCCAAGATGGCGGACAAGATGGCGGACAAGATGGCGGCCAAGATGGCGGCCAAAATGGTGGACAACATGGCGGACAAGATGGCGGACAAGATGGCGGACAAGATGGCGGCCAAGATGGCGGCCAAGATGGCGGACAAGATGGCGGACAAGATAGCGGACAAAATGGCGGCCAAGATGGCGGACAAGATGGCGGACACAAGATGGCGGCCAAGATGGCGGACAAGATGGCGGCCAAGATGGCGGCAAAGATGGCGGACAAGATGGTGGACAAGATGGCGGACAAGATGGCGGACAAGATGGCGGACACAAGATGGCGGCCAAGATGGCGGACAAGATGGCGGACAAGATGGCGGCCAAGATGGCGGACAAGATGGTGGCCAAGATGGCGGACAAGATGGCGGACAAGATGGCGGCCAAGATGGCGGACAAAATGGTGGACAACATGGCGGACAAGATGGCGGACAAGATGGCGGACAAGATGGCGGACAAGATGGCGGCCAAGATGGCGGACAAGATGGCGGCCAAGATGGCGGACAATATGGCGGACAAGATGTCGGCCAAGATGGCGGACATTATGGCGGACAAGATGGCGGCCAAGATGGCGGACAAGATGGCGGACAAGATGGCGGACAAGATGGCGGACAAAATGGCGGCCAAGATGGCGGACAAGATGGCGGACAAGATGGCGGCCAAGATGGCGGCCAAGATGGCGGACAAGATGGCGGACAAGATGGCGGACAAGATGGCGGCCAAGATGGCGGCCAAAATGGTGGACAACATGGCGGACAAGATGGCGGACAAGATGGCGGACAAGATGGCGGCCAAGATGGCGGACAAGATGGCGGCCAAGATGGCGGCCAAGATGGCGGACAAGATGGCGGACAAGATGGCGGACAAGATGGCGGACAAAATGGCGGCCAAGATGGCGGACAAGATGGCGGACAAGATGGCGGACAAGATGGCGGACAAGATGGCGGACAAAATGGTGGACAACATGGCGGACAAGATGGCGGACAAGATGGCGGACAAGATGGCGGACAAGATGGCGGACAAGATGGCGGACAAGATGGCGGCCAAGATGGCGGCCAAAATGGTGGACAACATGGCGGACAAGATGGCGGACAAGATGGCGGACAAGATGGCGGCCAAGATGGCGGACAAGATGGCGGCCAAGATGGCGGACAAGATGGCGGCCAAGATGGCGGACAAGATGGCGGACAAGATGGCGGACAAGATGGCGGACAAAATGGCGGACAAGATGGCGACCAAGATGGCGGACACAAGATGGCGGCCAAGATAGCGGACAAAATGGCGGACAAGATGGCGGACAAGATGGCGGACACAAGATGGCGGCCAAGATGGCGGACAAGATGGCGGCCAAGATGGCGGCAAAGATGGCGGACAAGATGGTGGACAAGATGGTGGACAAGATGGCGGACAAGATGGCGGACACAAGATGGCGGCCAAGATGGCGGACAAGATGGCGGCCAAGATGGCGGACAAGATGGTGGCCAAGATGGCGGACAAGATGGCGGCCAACATGGCGGCCAAGATGGCGGACAAGATGGCGGACAAGATGGCGGACAAGATGGCGGACAAGATGGCGGACAAGATGGCGGCCAAGATGGCGGCCAAGGTGGCGGCCAAGATGGCGGACAATATGGCGGACAAGATGTCGGCCAAGATGGCGGACATTATGGCGGCCAAGATGGCGGCCAAGATGTCGGCCAAGATGGCGGCCAAGATGGCGGACAAAATGGCGGCCAAGATGGCGGACAAGATGACGGCCAAGATGGCGGCCAAGATGGCGGACAAGATGGCGGACAAGATGGCGGACAAAATGGCGGCCAAGATGGCGGACAAGATGGCGGCCAAGATGGCGGACAAGATGGCGGCCAAGATGGCGGCCAAGATGGCGGACAGAATGGCGGACAAGATGGCGGACAAGATGGCGGACAAGATGGCGACCAAGATGGCGGCCAAGATGGCGGACAAGATGGCGGACAAGATGGCGGCCAAGATGGCGGCCAAGATGGCGGACAAGATGGCGACCAAGATGTCGGCCAGAATGGCGGCCAAGATGGCGGCAAAGATGGCGGACAAGATGGCGGACAAGATGGCGGACGAGATGGCGGACACAAGATGGCGGCCACGATGGCGGCCAAGATGGCGGACAAGATGGCGGCCAAAATGGCGGACAAGATGGCGGACAAGATGGTGGCCAAGATGGCGGACAAGATGGCGGACAAGATGGCGGCCAACATGGTGGACAAGATGGCGGACAAGCTGGCGGCCAAGATGGCGGACAAGATATGGCGGCCAAGATGGCGGCCAAGATGGCGGACAAAATGGCGGCCAAGATGGCGGACAAGATGACGGCCAAGATGGCGGACAAGATGGCGGCCAAGATGGCGGCCAAGATGGCGGCCAAGATGGCGGCCAAGATGGCGGACAAGATGGCGGACAAGATGGCGGACAAGATGGCGGACAAGATGGCGGCCAAGATGGCGGACAAAATGGCGGACAAGATGGCGGACAAGATGGCGGACAAGATGGCGGCCAAGATGGCGGCCAAAATGGTGGACAACATGGCGGACAAGATGGCGGACAAGATGGCGGACAAGATGGCGGACAAGATGGCGGCCAAGATGGCGGACAAGATGGCGGACAAGATGGCGGACAAAATGGCGGCCAAGATGGCGGACAAGATGGCGACCAAGATGGCGGACACAAGATGGCGGCCAAGATGGCGGACAAGATGGCGGCCAAGATGGCGGCAAAGATGGCGGACAAGATGGTGGACAAGATGGCGGACAAGATGGCGGACAAGATGGCGGACACAAGATGGCGGCCAAGATGGCGGACAAGATGGCGGACAAGATGGCGGCCAAGATGGCGGACAAGATGGTGGCCAAGATGGCGGACAAGATGGCGGACAAGATGGCGGCCAAGATGGCGGACAAAATGGTGGACAACATGGCGGACAAGATGGCGGACAAGATGGCGGACAAGATGGCGGACAAGATGGCGGACAAGATGGCGGCCAAGATGGCGGACAAAATGGCGGCCAAGATGGCGGCCAAGATGGCGGCCAAAATGGTGGACAACATGGCGGACAAGATGGCGGACAAGATGGCGGACAAGATGGCGGACAAGATGGCGGCCAAGATGGCGGACAAGATGGCGGACAAGATGGCGGACAAAATGGCGGCCAAGATGGCGGACAAGATGGCGACCAAGATGGCGGACACAAGATGGCGGCCAAGATGGCGGACAAGATGGCGGCCAAGATGGCGGCAAAGATGGCGGACAAGATGGTGGACAAGATGGCGGACAAGATGGCGGACAAGATGGCGGACACAAGATGGCGGCCAAGATGGCGGACAAGATGGCGGACAAGATGGCGGCCAAGATGGCGGACAAGATGGTGGCCAAGATGGCGGACAAGATGGCGGACAAGATGGCGGCCAAGATGGCGGACAAAATGGTGGACAACATGGCGGACAAGATGGCGGACAAGATGGCGGACAAGATGGCGGACAAGATGGCGGACAAGATGGCGGACAAGATGGCGGACAAGATGGCGGCCAAGATGGCGGACAAAATGGCGGCCAAGATGGCGGACAAGATGGCGGACAAGATGGCGGCCAAGATGGCGGCCAAAATGGTGGACAACATGGCGGACAAGATGGCGGACAAGATGGCGGACAAGATGGCGGCCAAGATGGCGGCCAAGATGGCGGACAAGATGGCGGACAAGATAGCGGACAAAATGGCGGCCAAGATGGCGGACAAGATGGCGGACACAAGATGGCGGCCAAGATGGCGGACAAGATGGCGGCCAAGATGGCGGCAAAGATGGCGGACAAGATGGTGGACAAGATGGCGGACAAGATGGCGGACAAGATGGCGGACACAAGATGGCGGCCAAGATGGCGGACAAGATGGCGGACAAGATGGCGGCCAAGATGGCGGACAAGATGGTGGCCAAGATGGCGGACAAGATGGCGGACAAGATGGCGGCCAAGATGGCGGACAAAATGGTGGACAACATGGCGGACAAGATGGCGGACAAGATGGCGGACAAGATGGCGGACAAGATGGCGGCCAAGATGGCGGACAAGATGGCGGCCAAGATGGCGGACAATATGGCGGACAAGATGTCGGCCAAGATGGCGGACATTATGGCGGACAAGATGGCGGCCAAGATGGCGGACAAGATGGCGGACAAGATGGCGGACAAGATGGCGGACAAAATGGCGGCCAAGATGGCGGACAAGATGGCGGACAAGATGGCGGCCAAGATGGCGGCCAAGATGGCGGACAAGATGGCGGACAAGATGGCGGACAAGATGGCGGCCAAGATGGCGGCCAAAATGGTGGACAACATGGCGGACAAGATGGCGGACAAGATGGCGGACAAGATGGCGGCCAAGATGGCGGACAAGATGGCGGCCAAGATGGCGGCCAAGATGGCGGACAAGATGGCGGACAAGATGGCGGACAAGATGGCGGACAAAATGGCGGCCAAGATGGCGGACAAGATGGCGGACAAGATGGCGGACAAGATGGCGGACAAAATGGTGGACAACATGGCGGACAAGATGGCGGACAAGATGGCGGACAAGATGGCGGACAAGATGGCGGACAAGATGGCGGACACAAGATGGCGGCCAAGATGGCGGACAAGATGGCGGACAAGATGGCGGCCAAGATGGCGGACAAGATGGTGGCCAAGATGGCGGACAAGATGGCGGCCAACATGGCGGCCAAGATGGCGGACAAGATGGCGGACAAGATGGCGGACAAGATGGCGGACAAGATGGCGGACAAGATGGCGGCCAAGATGGCGGCCAAGGTGGCGGCCAAAATGGCAGACACAAGATGGCGCACAGGATGGCGGACAAAATGGCGGACAAGATGGCGGGCACAAGATGACGCCCAAGATGGCGGACAAGATGGCGGCCAAGATGGTGGACAAGATGGCGGACAAGATGGCGGCCAAGATGGCGGCCAAGTGGCGGACAAGATGGCGGCCAAGATGGCGGACAAGATGGCGACCAAGATGGCGGCCAAGATGGCGGACACAAGATGGCGGACAAGATGACGACCAAGATGGCGGACAAGATGGCGGCCAACATGGCGGACAAGATGGCGGACAAGATGGCGGACAAGATGGCGGACAAGATGGCGGACAAGATGGCGACCAAGATGGCAGCCAAGATGGCGGACAAGATGGCGGACAAGATGGCGGCCAAGATGGCGGCCAAGATGGCGGACAAGATGGCGACCAAGATGTCGGCCAGAATGGCGGCCAAGATGGCGGCAAAGATGGCGGACAAGATGGCGGACAAGATGGCGGACGAGATGGCGGACACAAGATGGCGGCCACGATGGCGGCCAAGATGGCGGACAAGATGGCGGACAAGATGGCGGCCAAGATGGCGGCCAAGATGGTGGCCAAGATGGCGGACAAGATGGCGGACAAGATGGCGGCCAACATGGTGGACAAGATGGCGGACAAGCTGGCGACCAAGATGGCGGACAAGATGGCGGACAAGATGGCGGACACAAAATGGCGGACAAGATGGCTGCCAAGATGGCGGACAAGATGGTGGACAAGACGGCGGCCAAGATGGCGGACAAGATGGCGGACAAGATGGCGGACAAGATGGCGGACAAGATGGCGGACAAAATGGCGGACAAGATGGCGGACAAGATGGCGGACAAGATGGCGTACAAGATGGCGGACAAGATGGCGTACAAGATGGCGGACAAGATGGCAGCCAAGATGGCGGACAAGATGGCGGACACAAGATGGCAGTCGAGATGGCGGTCAAGATGGCGGCCAAGATGGCGGACAAGATGGCGGACAAGATGGCGAAACAATATGGCGGACAAGATGGCGGCCAAGATGGCGGCCAAGATGGCGGACAAAATGGCGGCCAACTTGGTGGACAACATGGCGGACACAAGATGGCAGCCAAGATGGCGGACAAGATGGCGGACAAGATGGCAGACACAAGATGGCGGACAAGATGGCGGCCAAGATGGCGGACAAGATGGCGGACAAGATGGCGGCCAAGATGGCGGACAAGATGGCGGACAAGATGGCGGACAAGTTGGTGGCCAAGATGGCGACCAAGATGGCGGACAAGATGGCGGACAAGATGGTGGACAAGATGGCGGCCAAGATGGCGGACAAAATGGCGGCCAAGATGGCGGACAAGATGGCGGACAAGATGGCGGACAAGATGGCGGACACAAGATGGCGACTAAGATGGCGGACAAGATGGCGGACACAAGATGGCGGCCAAGATGGCGGACACAAGATGGCGGCCAAGATGGCGGACAAGATGGCGGACACGATGGCGACCAAGATGGCGGCCAAGATGGCGGACAAGATGGCGGCCAAAATGGTGGACAACATGGCGGACAAGATGGCGGCCAAGATGGCGGACAAGATGGCGGCCAAGATGGCGGCCAAGATGTCGGCCAAGATGGCGGCCAAGATGGCGGACAAAATGGCGGCCAAGATGGCGGACAAGATGACGGCCAAGATGGCGGACAAGATGGCGGACAAGATGGCGGCCAAGATGGCGGCCAACTTGGTGGACAACATGGCGGACAAGATGGTGGACAAGATGGCGGACAAGATGGCGGACAAGATGGCGGACACAAGATGGCGGCCAAGATGGCGGACAAGATGGCGGACAAGATGGCGGACACAAGATGGCGGCCAAGATGGCGGACAAGATGGCGGACAAGATGGCGGCCAAGATGGCGGACAAGATGGTGGCCAAGATGGCGGACAAGATGGCGGCCAAAATGGTGGACAACATGGCGGACAAGATGGCGGACACGATGGCGACCAAGTTGGCGGACAAGATGGCGGCCAAAATGGTGGACAACATGGCGGACAAGATGGCGGCCAAGATGGCGGACAAGATGGCGGCCAAGATGGCGGCCAAGATGTCGGCCAAGATGGCGGCCAAGATGGCGGACAAAATGGCGGCCAAGATGGCGGACAAGATGACGGCCAAGATGGCGGACAAAATGGCGGCCAAGATGGCGGACAAGATGACGGCCAAGATGGCGGACAAGATGGCGGCCAAGATGGCGGACAAGATGGCGGCCAAGATGGCGGCAAAGATGGCGGACAAGATGGTGGACAAGATGGCGGACAAGATGGCGGACAAGATGGCGGACAAGATGGCGGACACAAGATGGCGGCCAAGATGGCGGACAAGATGGCGGACAAGATGGCGGCCAAGATGGCGGACAAGATGGTGGCCAAGATGGCGGACAAGATGGCGGACAAGATGGCGGACAAAATGGCGGCCAAGATGGCGGACAAAATGGTGGACAACATGGCGGACAAGATGGCGGACAAGATGGCGGACAAGATGGCGGCCAAGATGGCGGACAAGATGGCGGCCAAGATGGCGGACAATATGGCGGACAAGATGTCGGCCAAGATGGCGGACATTATGGCGGCCAAGATGGCGGACAAGATGTCGGCCAAGATGGCGGCCAAGATGGCGGACAAAATGGCGGCCAAGATGGCGGACAAGATGGCGGACAAGATGGCGGACAAGATGGCGGCCAAGATGGCGGCCAAGATGGCGGCAAAGATGGCGGACAAGATGGTGGACAAGATGGCGGACAAGATGGCGGCCAAGATGGCGGACAAGATGGCGGCCAAGATGGCGGACAAGATGGCGGACAAAATGGCGGCCAAGATGGCGGACAAGATGGCGACCAAGATGGCGGACACAAGATGGCGGCCAAGATAGCGGACAAAATGGCGGCCAAGATGACGGACAAGATGGCGGACACAAGATGGCGGCCAAGATGGCGGACAAGATGGCGGCCAAGATGGCGGCAAAGATGGCGGACAAGATGGCGGCCAACATGGCGGCCAAGATGGCGGACAAGATGGCGGACAAGATGGCGGACAAGATGGCGGACAAGATGGCGGACAAGATGGCGGCCAAGATGGCGGCCAAGATGGCGGACAAGATGGCGGACAAAATGGCGGCCAAGATGGCGGACAAGATGGCGACCAAGATGGCGGACACAAGATGGCGGCCAAGATAGCGGACAAAATGGCGGCCAAGATGACGGACAAGATGGCGGACACAAGATGGCGGCCAAGATGGCGGACAAGATGGCGGCCAAGATGGCGGCAAAGATGGCGGACAAGATGGCGGCCAACATGGCGGCCAAGATGGCGGACAAGATGGCGGACAAGATGGCGGACAAAATGGCGGCCAAGATGGCGGCAAAGATGGCGGACAAGATGGTGGACAAGATGGCGGACAAGATGGCGGACAAGATGGCGGGCACAAGATGGCGGCCAAGATGGCGGACAAGATGGCGGACAAGATGGCGGCCAAGATGGCGGACAAGATGGTGGCCAAGATGGCGGACAAGATGGCGGCCAACATGGCGGCCAAGATGGCGGACAAGATGGCGGACAAGATGGCGGACAAGATGGCGGACAAGATGGCGGACAAGATGGCGGCCAAGATGGCGGCCAAGATGGCGGCCAAGGTGGCGGCCAAAATGGCAGACACAAGATGGCGCACAGGATGGCGGACAAAATGGCGGCCAAGATGGCGGGCACAAGATGACGCCCAAGATGGCGGACAAGATGGCGGCCAAGATGGCGGACAAGATGGCGGCCAAGATGGCGGACAAGATGGCGGCCAAGATGGCGGCCAAGATGGCGGACAAAATGGCGGCCAAGATGGCGGACAAGATGGCGACCAAGATGGCGGCCAAGATGGCGGACACAAGATGGCGGACAAGATGACGACCAAGATGGCGGACAAGATGGCGGACGAGATGGCGGACACAAGATGGCGGCCACGATGGCGGCCAAGATGGCGGACAAGATGGCGGACAAGATGGCGGCCAAGATGGCGGACAAGATGGTGGCCAAGATGGCGGACAAGATGGCGGACAAGATGGCGGCCAACATGGTGGACAAGATGGCGGACAAGCTGGCGGCCAAGATGGCGGACAAGATATGGCGGACAAGATGGCGGACAAGATGGCGGACAAGATGGCGGACAAGATGGCGGACAAGATGGCGACCAAGATGGCGGCCAAGATGGCGGCCAAAATGGCAGACACAAGATGGCGCACAGGATGGCGGACAAAATGGCGGACAAGATGGCGGGCACAAGATGACGCCCAAGATGGCGGACAAGATGGCGGCCAAGATGGCGGACAAGATGGTGGCCAAGATGGCGGACAAGATGGCGGCCAACATGGCGGCCAAGATGGTGGACAAGATGGCGGACAAGATGGCGGACAAGATGGCGGACAAGATGGCGGACAAGATGGCGGCCAAGATGGCGGCCAAGATGGCGGACAAGGTGGCGGCCAAAATGGCAGACACAAGATGGCGCACAGGATGGCGGACAAAATGGCGGACAAGATGGCGGCCAAGATGGCGGACAAGATGGCGGACAAGATGGCGGACAAGATGGCGGACAAGATGGCGACCAAGATGGCGGCCAAGATGGCGGACAAGATGGCGGACAAGATGGCGGCCAAGATGGCGGCCAAGATGGCGGACAAGATGGCGACCAAGATGTCGGCCAGAATGGCGGCCAAGATGGCGGCAAAGATGGCGGACAAGATGGCGGACCAAATGGCGGACGAGATGGCGGACACAAGATGGCGGCCACGATGGCGGCCAAGATGGCGGACAAGATGGCGGACAAGATGGCGGCCAAGATGGCGGACAAGATGGTGGCCAAGATGGCGGACAAGATGGCGGACAAGATGGCGGCCAACATGGTGGACAAGATGGCGGACAAGCTGGCGGCCAAGATGGCGGACAAGATATGGCGGACAAGATGGCGGACAAGATGGCGGACACAAAATGGCGGACAAGATGGCTGCCAAGATGGCGGACAAGATGGTGGAAAAGACGGCGGCCAAGATGGCGGACAAGATGGCGGACAAGATGGCGGACAAGATGGCGGACAAGATGGCGGACAAGATGGCGGACAAGATGGCGGACAAGATGGCGTACAAGATGGCGGACAAGATGGCGTACAAGATGGCGGACAAGATGGCAGCCAAGATGGCGGACAAGATGGCGGACAAGATGGCGGCCAAGATGGCGGACAAGATGGCGGACAAGATGGCGGACAAGATGGCGGACAAGATGGCGGCCAAGATGGCAGCCAAGATGGCGGACAAGATGGCGGACAAGATGGCAGACACAAGATGGCGGACAAGATGGCGGCCAAGATGGCGGACAAGATGGCGGACAAGATGGCGGCCAAGATGGCGGACAAGATGGCGGACAAGATGGCGGACAAGTTGGTGGCCAAGATGGCGACCAAGATGGCGGACAAGATGGCGGACAAGATGGCGGACAAGATGGCGGACAAGATGGCGGACAAGATGGCGGACAAGATGGCGGACAAGATGGCGGACAAGTTGGCGGACAAAATGGCGGCCAAGATGGCGGACAAGATGGCGGACAAGATGGCGGACAAGATGGCGGACACAAGATGGCGACTAAGATGGCGGACAAGATGGCGGACACAAGATGGCGGCCAAGATGGCGGACACAAGATGGCGGCCAAGATGGCGGACAAGATGGCGGACACGATGGCGACCAAGATGGCGGCCAAGATGGCGGACAAGATGGCGGACAAAATGGTGGACAACAAGGCGAACAAGATGGCGGCCAACTTGGCGGACAAGATGGCGACCAAGATGGCGGCCGAAATGGTGGCCAAGATGGCGGTCAAGATGGCGGACAAGATGGCGGCCAAGATAGCGGACAAGATGGCGGACAAGATGGCGGCCAAGATGGCGGGCAAGATGGCGGACAAGATGGCGGACAAGATGGCGGCCAAGATGGCGGACAAGATGGCGGCCAAGATGGCGGACAAGATGGCGGCCAAGATGGCGGACAAGATGGCGGCCAAGATGGCGGACAAGATGGCGGACAAGATGGCGGCCAAGATGGCGGACAAGATGGCGGACAAGATGGCGGCAAAGATGGCGGCCAAGATGGCGGACAAGATGGTGGCCAAGATGGCGACCAAGATGGCGGACAAGATGGCGGACAAGATGGTGGACAAGATGGTGGCCAAGATGGCGGACAAGATGGCGGACAAGATGGCGGACAAGATGGCGGCCAAGATGGCGGACAAGATGGCGGACAAGATGGCGGACAAGATGGCGGACAAGATGGCGGACAAGATGGCGGACAAGATGGCGGACAAGATGGCGGACAAGATGGCGGACAAGATGGCGGCCAAGATGGCGGACAAGATGGCGGCCACGATGGCGGCCAAGATGGCGGACAAGATGGCGGCCAAAATGGCGGACAAGATGGCGGACAAGATGGTGGCCAAGATGGCGGACAAGATGGCGGACAAGATGGCGGCCAACATGGTGGACAAGATGGCGGACAAGCTGGCGGCCAAGATGGCGGACAAGATATGGCGGCCAAGATGGCGGCCAAGATGGCGGACAAAATGGCGGCCAAGATGGCGGACAAGATGACGGCCAAGATGGCGGACAAGATGGCGGCCAAGATGGCGGCCAAGATGGCGGCCAAGATGGCGGCCAAGATGGCGGACAAGATGGCGGACAAGATGGCGGACAAGATGGCGGACAAGATGGCGGCCAAGATGGCGGACAAAATGGCGGACAAGATGGCGGACAAGATGGCGGACAAGATGGCGGCCAAGATGGCGGCCAAAATGGTGGACAACATGGCGGACAAGATGGCGGACAAGATGGCGGACAAGATGGCGGCCAAGATGGCGGACAAGATGGCGGACAAGATGGCGGACAAAATGGCGGCCAAGATGGCGGACAAGATGGCGACCAAGATGGCGGACACAAGATGGCGGCCAAGATGGCGGACAAGATGGCGGCCAAGATGGCGGCAAAGATGGCGGACAAGATGGTGGACAAGATGGCGGACAAGATGGCGGACAAGATGGCGGACACAAGAT
Source organism: Anopheles moucheti (assembly GCF_943734755.1). Lineage (NCBI taxonomy): Eukaryota > Metazoa > Arthropoda > Insecta > Diptera > Culicidae > Anopheles > Anopheles moucheti. The sequence goes on from NC_069141.1 coordinate 92,339,014, forward strand.
GGCGGACACAAGATGGCGGCCAAGATGGCGGACAAGATGGCGGACAAGATGGCGGCCAAGATGGCGGACAAGATGGTGGCCAAGATGGCGGACAAGATGGCGGACAAGATGGCGGCCAAGATGGCGGACAAAATGGTGGACAACATGGCGGACAAGATGGCGGACAAGATGGCGGACAAGATGGCGGACAAGATGGCGGACAAGATGGCGGACAAGATGGCGGACAAGATGGCGGCCAAGATGGCGGACAAAATGGCGGCCAAGATGGCGGACAAGATGGCGGACAAGATGGCGGCCAAGATGGCGGCCAAAATGGTGGACAACATGGCGGACAAGATGGCGGACAAGATGGCGGACAAGATGGCGGCCAAGATGGCGGCCAAGATGGCGGACAAGATGGCGGAGAAGATAGCGGACAAAATGGCGGCCAAGATGGCGGCCAAGATGGCGGACAAGATGGCGGACACAAGATGGCGGCCAAGATGGCGGACAAGATGGCGGCCAAGATGGCGGCAAAGATGGCGGACAAGATGGTGGACAAGATGGCGGACAAGATGGCGGACAAGATGGCGGACACAAGATGGCGGCCAAGATGGCGGACAAGATGGCGGACAAGATGGCGGCCAAGATGGCGGACAAGATGGTGGCCAAGATGGCGGACAAGATGGCGGACAAGATGGCGGCCAAAATGGCGGACAAAATGGTGGACAACATGGCGGACAAGATGGCGGACAAGATGGCGGACAAGATGGCGGACAAGATGGCGGCCAAGATGGCGGACAAGATGGCGGCCAAGATGGCGGACAATATGGCGGACAAGATGTCGGCCAAGATGGCGGACATTATGGCGGACAAGATGGCGGCCAAGATGGCGGACAAGATGGCGGACAAGATGGCGGACAAGATGGCGGACAAAATGGCGGCCAAGATGGCGGACAAGATGGCGGACAAGATGGCGGCCAAGATGGCGGCCAAGATGGCGGACAAGATGGCGGACAAGATGGCGGACAAGATGGCGGCCAAGATGGCGGCCAAAATGGTGGACAACATGGCGGACAAGATGGCGGACAAGATGGCGGACAAGATGGCGGCCAAGATGGCGGACAAGATGGCGGCCAAGATGGCGGCCAAGATGGCGGACAAGATGGCGGACAAGATGGCGGACAAGATGGCGGACAAAATGGCGGCCAAGATGGCGGACAAGATGGCGGACAAGATGGCGGACAAGATGGCGGACAAGATGGCGGCCAAGATGGCGGCAAAGATGGCGGACAAGATGGTGGACAAGATGGCGGACAAGATGGCGGACAAGATGGCGGACACAAGATGGCGGCCAAGATGGCGGACAAGATGGCGGACAAGATGGCGGCCAAGATGGCGGACAAGATGGTGGCCAAGATGGCGGACAAGATGGCGGCCAACATGGCGGCCAAGATGGCGGACAAGATGGCGGACAAGATGGCGGACAAGATGGCGGACAAGATGGCGGACAAGATGGCGGCCAAGATGGCGGACAAGATGGCGGCCAAGATGGCGGCCAAGGTGGCGGCCAAAATGGCAGACACAAGATGGCGCACAGGATGGCGGACAAAATGGCGGACAAGATGGCGGGCACAAGATGACGCCCAAGATGGCGGACAAGATGGCGGCCAAGATGGCGGACAAGATGGCGGACAAGATGGCGGCCAAGATGGCGGCCAAGTGGCGGACAAGATGGCGGCCAAGATGGCGGACAAGATGGCGACCAAGATGGCGGCCAAGATGGCGGACACAAGATGGCGGACAAGATGACGACCAAGATGGCGGACAAGATGGCGGCCAACATGGCGGACAAGATGGCGGACAAGATGGCGGACAAGATGGCGGACAAGATGGCGGACAAGATGGCAGCCAAGATGGCGGACAAGATGGCGGACAAGATGGCGGCCAAGATGGCGGCCAAGATGGCGGACAAGATGGCGACCAAGATGGCGACCAAGATGTCGGCCAGAATGGCGGCCAAGATGGCGGCAAAGATGGCGGACAAGATGGCGGACAAGATGGCGGACGAGATGGCGGACACAAGATGGCGGCCACGATGGCGGCCAAGATGGCGGACAAGATGGCGGACAAGATGGCGGCCAAGATGGCGGCCAAGATGGTGGCCAAGATGGCGGACAAGATGGCGGACAAGATGGCGGCCAACATGGTGGACAAGATGGCGGACAAGCTGGCGACCAAGATGGCGGACAAGATGGCGGACAAGATGGCGGACACAAAATGGCGGACAAGATGGCTGCCAAGATGGCGGACAAGATGGTGGACAAGACGGCGGCCAAGATGGCGGACAAGATGGCGGACAAGATGGCGGACAAGATGGCGGACAAGATGGCGGACAAAATGGCGGACAAGATGGCGGACAAGATGGCGGACAAGATGGCGTACAAGATGGCGGACAAGATGGCGTACAAGATGGCGGACAAGATGGCAGCCAAGATGGCGGACAAGATGGCGGACACAAGATGGCAGTCGAGATGGCGGTCAAGATGGCGGCCAAGATGGCGGACAAGATGGCGGACAAGATGGCGAAACAATATGGCGGACAAGATGGCGGCCAAGATGGCGGACAAAATGGCGGCCAACTTGGTGGACAACATGGCGGACACAAGATGGCAGCCAAGATGGCGGACAAGATGGCGGACAAGATGGCAGACACAAGATGGCGGACAAGATGGCGGCCAAGATGGCGGACAAGATGGCGGACAAGATGGCGGCCAAGATGGCGGACAAGATGGCGGACAAGATGGCGGACAAGTTGGTGGCCAAGATGGCGACCAAGATGGCGGACAAGATGGCGGACAAGATGGTGGACAAGATGGCGGCCAAGATGGCGGACAAAATGGCGGCCAAGATGGCGGACAAGATGGCGGACAAGATGGCGGACAAGATGGCGGACACAAGATGGCGACTAAGATGGCGGACAAGATGGCGGACACAAGATGGCGGCCAAGATGGCGGACACAAGATGGCGGCCAAGATGGCGGACAAGATGGCGGACACGATGGCGACCAAGATGGCGGCCAAGATGGCGGACAAGATGGCGGCCAAAATGGTGGACAACATGGCGGACAAGATGGCGGCCAAGATGGCGGACAAGATGGCGGCCAAGATGGCGGCCAAGATGTCGGCCAAGATGGCGGCCAAGATGGCGGACAAAATGGCGGCCAAGATGGCGGACAAGATGACGGCCAAGATGGCGGACAAGATGGCGGACAAGATGGCGGCCAAGATGGCGGCCAAGATGGCGGCAAAGATGGCGGACAAGATGGTGGACAAGATGGCGGACAAGATGGCGGACAAGATGGCGGACACAAGATGGCGGCCAAGATGGCGGACAAGATGGCGGACAAGATGGCGGACACAAGATGGCGGCCAAGATGGCGGACAAGATGGCGGACAAGATGGCGGCCAAGATGGCGGACAAGATGGTGGCCAAGATGGCGGACAAGATGGCGGCCAAAATGGTGGACAACATGGCGGACAAGATGGCGGACACGATGGCGACCAAGTTGGCGGACAAGATGGCGGCCAAAATGGTGGACAACATGGCGGACAAGATGGCGGCCAAGATGGCGGACAAGATGGCGGCCAAGATGGCGGCCAAGATGTCGGCCAAGATGGCGGCCAAGATGGCGGACAAAATGGCGGCCAAGATGGCGGACAAGATGACGGCCAAGATGGCGGACAAAATGGCGGCCAAGATGGCGGACAAGATGACGGCCAAGATGGCGGACAAGATGGCGGCCAAGATGGCGGACAAGATGGCGGCCAAGATGGCGGCAAAGATGGCGGACAAGATGGTGGACAAGATGGCGGACAAGATGGCGGACAAGATGGCGGACAAGATGGCGGACACAAGATGGCGGCCAAGATGGCGGACAAGATGGCGGACAAGATGGCGGCCAAGATGGCGGACAAGATGGTGGCCAAGATGGCGGACAAGATGGCGGACAAGATGGCGGACAAAATGGCGGCCAAGATGGCGGACAAAATGGTGGACAACATGGCGGACAAGATGGCGGACAAGATGGCGGACAAGATGGCGGCCAAGATGGCGGACAAGATGGCGGCCAAGATGGCGGACAATATGGCGGACAAGATGTCGGCCAAGATGGCGGACATTATGGCGGCCAAGATGGCGGACAAGATGTCGGCCAAGATGGCGGCCAAGATGGCGGACAAAATGGCGGCCAAGATGGCGGACAAGATGGCGGACAAGATGGCGGACAAGATGGCGGCCAAGATGGCGGCCAAGATGGCGGCAAAGATGGCGGACAAGATGGTGGACAAGATGGCGGACAAGATGGCGGACAAGATGGCGGACACAAGATGGCGGCCAAGATGGCGGACAAGATGGCGGACAAGATGGCGGACAAGATGGCGGACAAGATGGCGGCCAAGATGGCGGACAAGATGGCGGCCAAGATGGCGGACAAGATGGCGGACAAAATGGCGGCCAAGATGGCGGACAAGATGGCGACCAAGATGGCGGACACAAGATGGCGGCCAAGATAGCGGACAAAATGGCGGCCAAGATGACGGACAAGATGGCGGACACAAGATGGCGGCCAAGATGGCGGACAAGATGGCGGCCAAGATGGCGGCAAAGATGGCGGACAAGATGGTGGACAAGATGGCGGACAAGATGGCGGACAAGATGGCGGGCACAAGATGGCGGCCAAGATGGCGGACAAGATGGCGGACAAGATGGCGGCCAAGATGGCGGACAAGATGGTGGCCAAGATGGCGGACAAGATGGCGGCCAACATGGCGGCCAAGATGGCGGACAAGATGGCGGACAAGATGGTGGACAAGATGGCGGACAAGATGGCGGACAAGATGGCGGCCAAGATGGCGGCCAAGATGGCGGCCAAGGTGGCGGCCGAAATGGCAGACACAAGATGGCGCACAGGATGGCGGACAAAATGGCGGCCAAGATGGCGGGCACAAGATGACGCCCAAGATGGCGGACAAGATGGCGGCCAAGATGGCGGACAAGATGGCGGCCAAGATGGCGGACAAGATGGCGGCCAAGATGGCGGCCAAGATGGCGGACAAAATGGCGGCCAAGATGGCGGACAAGATGGCGACCAAGATGGCGGCCAAGATGGCGGACACAAGATGGCGGACAAGATGACGACCAAGATGGCGGACAAGATGGCGGACGAGATGGCGGACACAAGATGGCGGCCACGATGGCGGCCAAGATGGCGGACAAGATGGCGGACAAGATGGCGGCCAAGATGGCGGACAAGATGGTGGCCAAGATGGCGGACAAGATGGCGGACAAGATGGCGGCCAACATGGTGGACAAGATGGCGGACAAGCTGGCGGCCAAGATGGCGGACAAGATATGGCGGACAAGATGGCGGACAAGATGGCGGACAAGATGGCGGACAAGATGGCGGACAAGATGGCGGACAAGATGGCGACCAAGATGGCGGCCAAGATGGCGGCCAAAATGGCAGACACAAGATGGCGCACAGGATGGCGGACAAAATGGCGGACAAGATGGCGGGCACAAGATGACGCCCAAGATGGCGGACAAGATGGCGGCCAAGATGGCGGACAAGATGGTGGCCAAGATGGCGGACAAGATGGCGGCCAACATGGCGGCCAAGATGGTGGACAAGATGGCGGACAAGATGGCGGACAAGATGGCGGACAAGATGGCGGACAAGATGGCGGCCAAGATGGCGGCCAAGATGGCGGACAAGGTGGCGGCCAAAATGGCAGACACAAGATGGCGCACAGGATGGCGGACAAAATGGCGGACAAGATGGCGGCCAAGATGGCGGACAAGATGGCGGACAAGATGGCGGACAAGATGGCGGACAAGATGGCGACCAAGATGGCGGCCAAGATGGCGGACAAGATGGCGGACAAGATGGCGGCCAAGATGGCGGCCAAGATGGCGGACAAGATGGCGACCAAGATGTCGGCCAGAATGGCGGCCAAGATGGCGGCAAAGATGGCGGACAAGATGGCGGACCAAATGGCGGACGAGATGGCGGACACAAGATGGCGGCCACGATGGCGGCCAAGATGGCGGACAAGATGGCGGACAAGATGGCGGACAAGATGGCGGACAAGATGGCGGACAAGATGGCGGACAAGATGGCGGACAAGATGGCGGACAAGATGGTGGACAAGATGGCGGACAAGCTGGCGGCCAAGATGGCGGACAAGATATGGCGGACAAGATGGCGGACAAGATGGCGGACACAAAATGGCGGACAAGATGGCTGCCAAGATGGCGGACAAGATGGTGGAAAAGACGGCGGCCAAGATGGCGGACAAGATGGCGGACAAGATGGCGGACAAGATGGCGGACAAGATGGCGGACAAGATGGCGGACAAGATGGCGGACAAGATGGCGTACAAGATGGCGGACAAGATGGCGTACAAGATGGCGGACAAGATGGCAGCCAAGATGGCGGACAAGATGGCGGACACAAGATGGCAGTCAAGATGGCGGTCAAGATGGCGGCCAAGATGGCGGACAAGATGGCGGACAAGATGGCGAAACAATATGGCGGACAAGATGGCGGCCAAGATGGCGGACAAAATGGCGGCCAACTTGGTGGACAACATGGCGGACACAAGATGGCAGCCAAGATGGCGGACAAGATGGCGGACAAGATGGCAGACACAAGATGGCAGACACAAGATGGCGGCCAAGATGGCGGACAAGATGGCGGACAAGATGGCGGCCAAGATGGCGGACAAGATGGCGGACAAGATGGCGGACAAGTTGGTGGCCAAGATGGCGACCAAGATGGCGGACAAGATGGCGGACAAGATGGCGGACAAGATGGCGGACAAGATGGCGGACAAGATGGCGGACAAGATGGCGGACAAGATGGCGGACAAGATGGCGGACAAGATGGCGGACAAGATGGCGGCAAAGATGGCGGCCAAGATGGCGGACAAGATGGTGGCCAAGATGGCGGCCAAGATGGCGGACAAGATGGTGGCCAAGATGGCGACCAAGATGGCGGACAAGATGGCGGACAAGATGGTGGACAAGATGGCGGACAAGATGGCGGACAAGATGGCGGACAAGATGGCGGCCAAGATGGCGGACAAGATGGCGGACAAGATGGCGGACAAGATGGCGGACAAGATGGCGGACAAGATGGCGGACAAGATGGCGGCCAAGATGGCGGACAAGATGGTGGCCAAGATGGCGGACAAGATGGCGGCCAACATGGCGGCCAAGATGGCGGACAAGATGGCGGACAAGATGGTGGACAAGATGGCGGACAAGATGGCGGACAAGATGGCGGCCAAGATGGCGGCCAAGATGGCGGCCAAGGTGGCGGCCGAAATGGCAGACACAAGATGGCGCACAGGATGGCGGACAAAATGGCGGCCAAGATGGCGGGCACAAGATGACGCCCAAGATGGCGGACAAGATGGCGGCCAAGATGGCGGACAAGATGGCGGCCAAGATGGCGGACAAGATGGCGGCCAAGATGGCGGCCAAGATGGCGGACAAAATGGCGGCCAAGATGGCGGACAAGATGGCGACCAAGATGGCGGCCAAGATGGCGGACACAAGATGGCGGACAAGATGACGACCAAGATGGCGGACAAGATGGCGGACGAGATGGCGGACACAAGATGGCGGCCACGATGGCGGCCAAGATGGCGGACAAGATGGCGGACAAGATGGCGGCCAAGATGGCGGACAAGATGGTGGCCAAGATGGCGGACAAGATGGCGGACAAGATGGCGGCCAACATGGTGGACAAGATGGCGGACAAGCTGGCGGCCAAGATGGCGGACAAGATATGGCGGACAAGATGGCGGACAAGATGGCGGACAAGATGGCGGACAAGATGGCGGACAAGATGGCGGACAAGATGGCGACCAAGATGGCGGCCAAGATGGCGGCCAAAATGGCAGACACAAGATGGCGCACAGGATGGCGGACAAAATGGCGGACAAGATGGCGGGCACAAGATGACGCCCAAGATGGCGGACAAGATGGCGGCCAAGATGGCGGACAAGATGGTGGCCAAGATGGCGGACAAGATGGCGGCCAACATGGCGGCCAAGATGGTGGACAAGATGGCGGACAAGATGGCGGACAAGATGGCGGACAAGATGGCGGACAAGATGGCGGCCAAGATGGCGGCCAAGATGGCGGACAAGGTGGCGGCCAAAATGGCAGACACAAGATGGCGCACAGGATGGCGGACAAAATGGCGGACAAGATGGCGGCCAAGATGGCGGACAAGATGGCGGACAAGATGGCGGACAAGATGGCGGACAAGATGGCGACCAAGATGGCGGCCAAGATGGCGGACAAGATGGCGGACAAGATGGCGGCCAAGATGGCGGCCAAGATGGCGGACAAGATGGCGACCAAGATGTCGGCCAGAATGGCGGCCAAGATGGCGGCAAAGATGGCGGACAAGATGGCGGACCAAATGGCGGACGAGATGGCGGACACAAGATGGCGGCCACGATGGCGGCCAAGATGGCGGACAAGATGGCGGACAAGATGGCGGCCAAGATGGCGGACAAGATGGTGGCCAAGATGGCGGACAAGATGGCGGACAAGATGGCGGCCAACATGGTGGACAAGATGGCGGACAAGCTGGCGGCCAAGATGGCGGACAAGATATGGCGGACAAGATGGCGGACAAGATGGCGGACACAAAATGGCGGACAAGATGGCTGCCAAGATGGCGGACAAGATGGTGGAAAAGACGGCGGCCAAGATGGCGGACAAGATGGCGGACAAGATGGCGGACAAGATGGCGGACAAGATGGCGGACAAGATGGCGGACAAGATGGCGGACAAGATGGCGTACAAGATGGCGGACAAGATGGCGTACAAGATGGCGGACAAGATGGCAGCCAAGATGGCGGACAAGATGGCGGACACAAGATGGCAGTCAAGATGGCGGTCAAGATGGCGGCCAAGATGGCGGACAAGATGGCGGACAAGATGGCGAAACAATATGGCGGACAAGATGGCGGCCAAGATGGCGGACAAAATGGCGGCCAACTTGGTGGACAACATGGCGGACACAAGATGGCAGCCAAGATGGCGGACAAGATGGCGGACAAGATGGCAGACACAAGATGGCGGACAAGATGGCGGCCAAGATGGCGGACAAGATGGCGGACAAGATGGCGGCCAAGATGGCGGACAAGATGGCGGACAAGATGGCGGACAAGTTGGTGGCCAAGATGGCGACCAAGATGGCGGACAAGATGGCGGACAAGATGGCGGACAAGATGGCGGACAAGATGGCGGACAAGATGGCGGACAAGATGGCGGACAAGATGGCGGACAAGTTGGCGGACAAAATGGCGGCCAAGATGGCGGACAAGATGGCGGACAAGATGGCGGACAAGATGGCGGACACAAGATGGCGACTAAGATGGCGGACAAGATGGCGGACACAAGATGGCGGCCAAGATGGCGGACACAAGATGGCGGCCAAGATGGCGGACAAGATGGCGGACACGATGGCGACCAAGATGGCGGCCAAGATGGCGGACAAGATGGCGGACAAAATGGTGGACAACAAGGCGAACAAGATGGCGGCCAACTTGGCGGACAAGATGGCGACCAAGATGGCGGCCGAAATGGTGGCCAAGATGGCGGTCAAGATGGCGGACAAGATGGCGGCCAAGATAGCGGACAAGATGGCGGACAAGATGGCGGCCAAGATGGCGGACAAGATGGCGGACAAGATGGCGGACAAGATGGCGGCCAAGATGGCGGACAAGATGGCGGCCAAGATGGCGGACAAGATGGCGGCCAAGATGGCGGACAAGATGGCGGCCAAGATGGCGGACAAGATGGCGGACAAGATGGCGGACAAGATGGCGGACAAGATGGCGGCCAAAATGGTGGACAACATGGCGGACAAGATGGCGGACAAGATGGCGGACAAGATGGCGGCCAAGATGGCGGCCAAGATGGCGGACAAGATGGCGACCAAGATGGCGGCCAAGATGGCGGACACAAGATGGCGGACAAGATGACGACCAAGATGGCGGACAAGATGGCGGCCAACATGGCGGACAAGATGGCGGACAAGATGGCGGACAAGATGGCGGACAAGATGGCGACCAAGATGGCGGCCAAGATGGCGGACAAGATGGCGGACAAGATGGCGGCCAAGATGGCGGCCAAGATGGCGGACAAGATGGCGACCAAGATGTCGGCCAGAATGGCGGCCAAGATGGCGGCAAAGATGGCGGACAAGATGGCGGACAAGATGGCGGACGAGATGGCGGACACAAGATGGCGGCCACGATGGCGGCCAAGATGGCGGACAAGATGGCGGACAAGATGGCGGCCAAGATGGCGGCCAAGATGGTGGCCAAGATGGCGGACAAGATGGCGGACAAGATGGCGGCCAACATGGTGGACAAGATGGCGGACAAGCTGGCGACCAAGATGGCGGACAAGATGGCGGACAAGATGGCGGACACAAAATGGCGGACAAGATGGCTGCCAAGATGGCGGACAAGATGGTGGACAAGACGGCGGCCAAGATGGCGGACAAGATGGCGGACAAGATGGCGGACAAGATGGCGGACAAGATGGCGGACAAAATGGCGGACAAGATGGCGGACAAGATGGCGGACAAGATGGCGTACAAGATGGCGGACAAGATGGCGTACAAGATAGCGGACAAGATGGCAGCCAAGATGGCGGACAAGATGGCGGACACAAGATGGCAGTCGAGATGGCGGTCAAGATGGCGGCCAAGATGGCGGACAAGATGGCGGACAAGATGGCGAAACAATATGGCGGACAAGATGGCGGCCAAGATGGCGGACAAAATGGCAGCCAACTTGGTGGACAACATGGCGGACACAAGATGGCAGCCAAGATGGCGGACAAGATGGCGGACAACTTGGTGGACAACATGGCGGACAAGATGGCGGCCAAGATGGCGGACAAGATGGCGGACAAGATGGCGGCCAAGATGGCGGACAAGATGGCGGACAAGATGGCGGACAAGTTGGTGGCCAAGATGGCGACCAAGATGTCGGCCAAGATGGCGGACAAGATGGTGGACAAGATGGCGGCCAAGATGGCGGACAAAATGGCGGCCAAGATGGCGGACAAGATGGCGGACAAGATGGCGGACAAGATGGCGGACACAAGATGGCGACTAAGATGGCGGACAAGATGGCGGACACAAGATGGCGGCCAAGATGGCGGACACAAGATGGCGGCCAAGATGGCGGACAAGATGGCGGACACGATGGCGACCAAGATGGCGGCCAAGATGGCGGACAAGATGGCGGCCAAAATGGTGGACAACATGGCGGACAAGATGGCGGCCAAGATGGCGGACAAGATGGCGGCCAAGATGGCGGCCAAGATGTCGGCCAAGATGGCGGCCAAGATGGCGGACAAAATGGCGGCCAAGATGGCGGACAAGATGACGGCCAAGATGGCGGACAAGATGGCGGACAAGATGGCGGCCAAGATGGCGGCCAAGATGGCGGCAAAGATGGCGGACAAGATGGTGGACAAGATGGCGGACAAGATGGCGGACAAGATGGCGGACACAAGATGGCGGCCAAGATGGCGGACAAGATGGCGGACAAGATGGCGGACACAAGATGGCGGCCAAGATGGCGGACAAGATGGCGGACAAGATGGCGGCCAAGATGGCGGACAAGATGGTGGCCAAGATGGCGGACAAGATGGCGGCCAAAATGGTGGACAACATGGCGGACAAGATGGCGGACACGATGGCGACCAAGTTGGCGGACAAGATGGCGGCCAAAATGGTGGACAACATGGCGGACAAGATGGCGGCCAAGATGGCGGACAAGATGGCGGCCAAGATGGCGGCCAAGATGTCGGCCAAGATGGCGGCCAAGATGGCGGACAAAATGGCGGCCAAGATGGCGGACAAGATGACGGCCAAGATGGCGGACAAAATGGCGGCCAAGATGGCGGACAAGATGACGGCCAAGATGGCGGACAAGATGGCGGCCAAGATGGCGGACAAGATGGCGGACAAGATGGCGGACAAGATGGCGGCCAAGATGGCGGCCAAAATGGTGGACAACATGGCGGACAAGATGGCGGACAAGATGGCGGACAAGATGGCGGCCAAGATGGCGGACAAGATGGCGGCCAAGATGGCGGCCAAGATGGCGGACAAGATGGCGGACAAGATGGCGGACAAGATGGCGGACAAAATGGCGGCCAAGATGGCGGACAAGATGGCGACCAAGATGGCGGACACAAGATGGCGGCCAAGATAGCGGACAAAATGGCGGCCAAGATGGCGGACAAGATGGCGGCCAAGATGGCGGCAAAGATGGCGGACAAGATGGTGGACAAGATGGCGGACAAGATGGCGGACAAGATGGCGGACACAAGATGGCGGCCAAGATGGCGGACAAGATGGCGGACAAGATGGCGGCCAAGATGGCGGACAAGATGGTGGCCAAGATGGCGGACAAGATGGCGGCCAACATGGCGGCCAAGATGGCGGACAAGATGGCGGACAAGATGGCGGACAAGATGGCGGACAAGATGGCGGCCAAGATGGCGGCCAAGATGGCGGCCAAGGTGGCGGCCAAAATGGCAGACACAAGATGGCGCACAGGATGGCGGACAAAATGGCGGACAAGATGGCGGGCACAAGATGACGCCCAAGATGGCGGACAAGATGGCGGCCAAGATGGCGGACAAGATGGCGGACAAGATGGCGGCCAAGATGGCGGCCAAGTGGCGGACAAGATGGCGGCCAAGATGGCGGACAAGATGGCGACCAAGATGGCGGCCAAGATGGCGGACACAAGATGGCGGACAAGATGACGACCAAGATGGCGGACAAGATGGCGGCCAACATGGCGGACAAGATGGCGGACAAGATGGCGGACAAGATGGCGGACAAGATGGCGACCAAGATGGCGGCCAAGATGGCGGACAAGATGGCGGACAAGATGGCGGCCAAGATGGCGGCCAAGATGGCGGACAAGATGGCGACCAAGATGTCGGCCAGAATGGCGGCCAAGATGGCGGCAAAGATGGCGGACAAGATGGCGGACAAGATGGCGGACGAGATGGCGGACACAAGATGGCGGCCACGATGGCGGCCAAGATGGCGACCAAGGTGGCGGCCAAAATGGCAGACACAAGATGGCGCACAGGATGGCGGACAAAATGGCGGACAAGATGGCGGGCACAAGATGACGCCCAAGATGGCGGACAAGATGGCGGCCAAGATGGCGGACAAGATGGCGACCAAGATGTCGGCCAGAATGGCGGCCAAGATGGCGGCAAAGATGGCGGACAAGATGGCGGACAAGATGGCGGACAAGATGGCGGCCAAGATGGCGGCCAAGATGGCGGCCAAGGTGGCGGCCAAAATGGCAGACACAAGATGGCGCACAGGATGGCGGACAAAATGGCGGACAAGATGGCGGGCACAAGATGACGCCCAAGATGGCGGACAAGATGGCGGCCAAGATGGCGGACAAGATGGCGGACAAGATGGCGGCCAAGATGGCGGCCAAGTGGCGGACAAGATGGCGGCCAAGATGGCGGACAAGATGGCGACCAAGATGGCGGCCAAGATGGCGGACACAAGATGGCGGACAAGATGACGACCAAGATGGCGGACAAGATGGCGGCCAACATGGCGGACAAGATGGCGGCCAAGATGGCGGCAAAGATGGCGGACAAGATGGTGGACAAGATGGCGGACAAGATGGCGGACAAGATGGCGGACAAGATGGCGGACACAAGATGGCGGACAAGATGGCGGACAAGATGGCGGCCAAGATGGCGGCCAAGATGGTGGCCAAGATGGCGGACAAGATGGCGGACAAGATGGCGGACAAAATGGCGGCCAAGATGGCGGACAAAATGGTGGACAACATGGCGGACAAGATGGCGGACAAGATGGCGGACAAGATGGCGGCCAAGATGGCGGACAAGATGGCGGCCAAGATGGCGGACAATATGGCGGACAAGATGTCGGCCAAGATGGCGGACATTATGGCGGCCAAGATGGCGGACAAGATGTCGGCCAAGATGGCGGTCAAGATGGCGGACAAAATGGCGGCCAAGATGGCGGACAAGATGGCGGACAAGATGGCGGACAAGATGGCGGCCAAGATGGCGGCCAAGATGGCGGCAAAGATGGCGGACAAGATGGTGGACAAGATGGCGGACAAGATGGCGGACACAAGATGGCGGCCAAGATGGCGGACAAGATGGCGGACAAGATGGCGGACAAGATGGCGGACAAGATGGCGGCCAAGATGGCGGACAAGATGGCGGCCAAGATGGCGGACAAGATGGCGGACAAAATGGCGGCCAAGATGGCGGACAAGATGGCGGCCAACATGGCGGCCAAGATGGCGGACAAGATGGCGGACAAGATGGCGGACAAGATGGCGGACAAGATGGCGGACAAGATGGCGGCCAAGATGGCGGACAAGATGGCGGCCAACATGGCGGCAAAGATGGCGGCCAAGATGGCGGCCAAGATGTCGGCCAAGATGGCGGCCAAGATGGCGGACAAAATGGCGGCCAAGATGGCGGACAAGATGACGGCCAAGATGGCGGACACAAGATGGCGGCCAAGATAGCGGACAAAATGGCGGCCAAGATGACGGACAAGATGGCGGACACAAGATGGCGGCCAAGATGGCGGACAAGATGGCGGCCAAGATGGCGGCAAAGATGGCGGACAAGATGGTGGACAAGATGGCGGACAAGATGGCGGACAAGATGGCGGGCACAAGATGGCGGCCAAGATGGCGGACAAGATGGCGGACAAGATGGCGGCCAAGATGGCGGACAAGATGGTGGCCAAGATGGCGGACAAGATGGCGGCCAACATGGCGGCCAAGATGGCGGACAAGATGGCGGACAAGATGGCGGACAAGATGGCGGACAAGATGGCGGACAAGATGGCGGCCAAGATGGCGGCCAAGATGGCGGCCAAGGTGGCGGCCAAAATGGCAGACACAAGATGGCGCACAGGATGGCGGACAAAATGGCGGCCAAGATGGCGGGCACAAGATGACGCCCAAGATGGCGGACAAGATGGCGGCCAAGATGGCGGACAAGATGGCGGCCAAGATGGCGGACAAGATGGCGGCCAAGATGGCGGCCAAGATGGCGGACAAAATGGCGGCCAAGATGGCGGACAAGATGGCGACCAAGATGGCGGCCAAGATGGCGGACACAAGATGGCGGACAAGATGACGACCAAGATGGCGGACAAGATGGCGGACGAGATGGCGGACACAAGATGGCGGCCACGATGGCGGCCAAGATGGCGGACAAGATGGCGGACAAGATGGCGGCCAAGATGGCGGACAAGATGGTGGCCAAGATGGCGGACAAGATGGCGGACAAGATGGCGGCCAACATGGTGGACAAGATGGCGGACAAGCTGGCGGCCAAGATGGCGGACAAGATATGGCGGACAAGATGGCGGACAAGATGGCGGACAAGATGGCGGACAAGATGGCGGACAAGATGGCGGACAAGATGGCGACCAAGATGGCGGCCAAGATGGCGGCCAAAATGGCAGACACAAGATGGCGCACAGGATGGCGGACAAAATGGCGGACAAGATGGCGGGCACAAGATGACGCCCAAGATGGCGGACAAGATGGCGGCCAAGATGGCGGACAAGATGGTGGCCAAGATGGCGGACAAGATGGCGGCCAACATGGCGGCCAAGATGGTGGACAAGATGGCGGACAAGATGGCGGACAAGATGGCGGACAAGATGGCGGACAAGATGGCGGCCAAGATGGCGGCCAAGATGGCGGACAAGGTGGCGGCCAAAATGGCAGACACAAGATGGCGCACAGGATGGCGGACAAAATGGCGGACAAGATGGCGGCCAAGATGGCGGACAAGATGGCGGACAAGATGGCGGACAAGATGGCGGACAAGATGGCGACCAAGATGGCGGCCAAGATGGCGGACAAGATGGCGGACAAGATGGCGGCCAAGATGGCGGCCAAGATGGCGGCCAAGATGGCGGACAAGATGGCGACCAAGATGTCGGCCAGAATGGCGGCCAAGATGGCGGCAAAGATGGCGGACAAGATGGCGGACAAAATGGCGGACGAGATGGCGGACACAAGATGGCGGCCACGATGGCGGCCAAGATGGCGGACAAGATGGCGGACAAGATGGCGGCCAAGATGGCGGACAAGATGGTGGCCAAGATGGCGGACAAGATGGCGGACAAGATGGCGGCCAACATGGTGGACAAGATGGCGGACAAGCTGGCGGCCAAGATGGCGGACAAGATATGGCGGACAAGATGGCGGACAAGATGGCGGACACAAAATGGCGGACAAGATGGCTGCCAAGATGGCGGACAAGATGGTGGAAAAGACGGCGGCCAAGATGGCGGACAAGATGGCGGACAAGATGGCGGACAAGATGGCGGACAAGATGGCGGACAAGATGGCGGACAAGATGGCGGACAAGATGGCGGACAAGATGGCGTACAAGATGGCGGACAAGATGGCGTACAAGATGGCGGACAAGATGGCAGCCAAGATGGCGGACAAGATGGCGGACACAAGATGGCAGTCAAGATGGCGGTCAAGATGGCGGCCAAGATGGCGGACAAGATGGCGGACAAGATGGCGAAACAATATGGCGGACAAGATGGCGGCCAAGATGGCGGACAAAATGGCGGCCAACTTGGTGGACAACATGGCGGACACAAGATGGCAGCCAAGATGGCGGACAAGATGGCGGACAAGATGGCAGACACAAGATGGCGGACAAGATGGCGGCCAAGATGGCGGACAAGATGGCGGACAAGATGGCGGCCAAGATGGCGGACAAGCTGGCGGACAAGATGGCGGACAAGTTGGTGGCCAAGATGGCGACCAAGATGGCGGACAAGATGGCGGACAAGATGGCGGACAAGATGGCGGACAAGATGGCGGACAAGATGGCGGACAAGATGGCGGACAAGATGGCGGACAAGTTGGCGGACAAAATGGCGGCCAAGATGGCGGACAAGATGGCGGACAAGATGGCGGACAAGATGGCGGACACAAGATGGCGGACACAAGATGGCGACTAAGATGGCGGACAAGATGGCGGACACAAGATGGCGGCCAAGATGGCGGACACAAGATGGCGGCCAAGATGGCGGACAAGATGGCGGACACGATGGCGACCAAGATGGCGGCCAAGATGGCGGACAAGATGGCGGCCAAAATGGTGGACAACAAGGCGAACAAGATGGCGGCCAACTTGGCGGACAAGATGGCGACCAAGATGGCGGCCGAAATGGTGGCCAAGATGGCGGTCAAGATGGCGGACAAGATGGCGGCCAAGATAGCGGACAAGATGGCGGACAAGATGGCGGCCAAGATGGCGGACAAGATGGCGGACAAGATGGCGGCCAAGATGGCGGACAAGATGGCGGCCAAGATGGCGGACAAGATGGCGGCCAAGATGGCGGACAAGATGGCGGCCAAGATGGCGGACAAGATGGCGGACAAGATGGCGGCCAAGATGGCGGACAAGATGGCGGACAAGATGGCGGCAAAGATGGCGGCCAAGATGGCGGACAAGATGGTGGCCAAGATGGCGACCAAGATGGCGGACAAGATGGCGGACAAGATGGTGGACAAGATGGCGGCCAAGATGGCGGACAAGATGGCGGACAAGATGGCGGACAAGATGGCGGCCAAGATGGCGGACAAGATGGCGGACAAGATGGCGGACAAGATGGCGGACAAGATGGCGGACAAGATGGCGGACAAGATGGCGGACAAGATGGCGGACAAGATGGCGGACAAGATGGCGGCCAAGATGGCGGCCAAGATGGCGGACAAGATGGCGGCCAAGGTGGCGGCCAAAATGGCGCACAGGATGGCGGACAAAATGGCGGACAAGATGGCGGGCACAAGATGGCGCCCACGATGGCGGACAAGATGGCGGCCAAGATGGCGGACAAGATGGCGGCCAAGATGGCGGACAAGATGGCGGCCAAGATGGCGGACAAGATGGCGACCAAGATGGCGACCAAGATGGCGGACACAAGATGGCGGACAAAATGGCGGACAAGATGGCGGACACAAGATGGCGGACAAGATGACGACCAAGATGGCGGCCAAGATGGCGGCCAAGATGGCGGACAAGATGGCGACCAAGATGGCGGACAAGATGGCGGACAAGATGGCGGCCAAAATGGCGGACAAGATGGCGGCCATGATGGCGGACAAAATGGCGGCCAAGATGGCGGACAAGATGGCGGCCAAGATGGCGGCCAAGATGGCGGACAAGATGGCGGCCAAGATGGCGGACAAGATGGCGGCCAACTTGGCGGACAAGATGGCGGACACAAGATGGCGGCCAAGATGGCGGCCAAGATGGCGGCCAAGATGGCGGCCAAGATGGCGGCCAAGATGGCGGCCAAGATGGCGGCCAAGTTGGCGGCCAAGATGGCGGCAAAGATGGCGGCCAAGATGGCGGACAAGATGGCGGACAAGATGGCGGACAAGATGGCGGTTATGATGGCGGACAAGATGGCAGACAAGATGGCGAACAAGATGACGGCCAAGATGGCGGACACAAGATGGTGGACAAGATCGTGGACAAGATGGCGGACAAGATGGCGGAAAAGGTGGGTGGGAGGTGGGTGTTGACCCGTGGGAGGTGGGTGGTGACCCGTGGGAGGTGGGGGTCATCCGTGCGAGATGGTTGGTGACCCGTGGGAGGAGGGTGGTGACTCGTGAGATGTGGGTGGTGACCCGTGGGAGGTGGATGATGACCCGTGGGAGGTGGGTGGTTACCCGTGGAAGGTGAGTGGTGACCCGTGGGAGGTGGATTGTGATCCGTGGGAGGTGGGTGATGACCCGTGAGGGGTGGTAGGTGACCCGTGGGAAGTGGGTGTTGACCCGTGGGAGGTGGTTGGTGGCCCGTGGGAAGTGGGCGTTGACCCGTGGGAGGTGGTTGGTGACCCGTAGGAGGTGGGTGGTGACCCGTGGGAGGTGGGTGGTGACCCGTGGGAGGTGGGTGTTGACCCGTTGGTGGTGGGTGGTTACCCGTGGGAGGTGGTTGGTGACCCGTCGGAGATGATTGGAGACCCGTGGGAGGTGAGTGTTGACCCGTGGGGGGTGAGTGTTGACCCGTGGGAGGTGGGAGGTGACCCGTGGGAGGTGGGTGGTAACCCGTGAGAGGTGTCTGGTGACCCGTGGGAGGTGGGTGATGACCCGTGGGAGGTGGATGGTGTCACGAGGGGGTGGAGACACGAGGGGGAGGTGACACGAGGGGAAGGTTACACGAGGGGGGGAGATGACGGCTAATCGATGGCTAATAGACGGCTAATCGACGGCTAAAAGGCATGGAATTGGCATGGAATTGCCTAAGAAGTTGCGCGCCATCTTCCGCCAGCTTGCTCGGCTGGTACCAGGTGTCACCTCTTGAAAAACATGCTCTCCTGGTCTCGGAAATCTGAAAACAGCTGGGTTTGTATGGAATTTCGTATGGAATTGCATACGAAGTTGCACCCCATCTACCGTCATCTTGCCGCCATCTTGCTCGGCTGGTATCAAGTGTCACCTCTTGAAAAACATACTCTACTGGTATCGGAAATCTGAAAACAGCTGGTTTGTATGGAATTTCGTACCAGTCAATGTAAAGTTTGAGCGAGAGAGATAAGGGATACTTCCCATTTCGTCCATCTCACTTGCACTTGGGATTTGCAACTATCATCGGGAAGCGCCGAGAAGTGAGCGATGAAGGGAGAAGGGGAAGAGGGGGAAAGAAGATGTCACCACTTGAAAAACATGCTCTCCTGGTATCGTAAACCTGAAACAATTATTTGCGCGGCTATGTTATAGTGGTTTTAACAGCTGACCAGTTGATTTGGTCATTGGAAAAATTTGTCAGTATTTTATCAACTCTCGTGGCTCTGCACCTAATGGATCAAAGAATGCTTAAAACATAATCAATTGTTGAATTGTTCAGTAAGTAGAAGCTCACCACAGAAATCAACCGTTAATTTTTGTTCATGTCTTTCAACACAAAAACTTGACCTAGCATTTTAGTTTTCAAATGCTAAAAGCTATGCAAATCTAACCGACTGTGCATAACACAAATTATTATTATTATTATATAAAATTTGCGTTGTTTGTTTCATGGGATACACAATGTTAAACAATCCACTAAATAATAAATAAACAAAAAAATCGAAATTCACAACTTAGTAACTCGCTCATTCTGTATTGCAAAATGTATGACAGGTGATTACCCCTTACAATGCATCAGAGAATAAGCGATCTCCCGCCAGGATATGCAATATATACGCGGCATATTTACGTGGAGTAATTTGATTGGATGAATTTTCCTCTGCATTCGGCTCCATCTGGGGATCATTCTCATTGATGACGCACCACTATCTGTGTTTGTCCCCGTGCTCGATGCTCTCGGCTGTCTTCCTCGGCGACGTATCTTAAACATACCATGAGTCCAACCGGCTTCACCCCGTGGAAACAGGATCGGGTACTGTAGTGGACGCATCATCTGATTGGTCTCATACACTGGCCTTAAGGATCCTCAGTGGAGGATCAACCCCTTTGGAGGCCTCCATGGAGGCCTCCACCCCTAGAAAGACTACCTCCATGATCATTCGCTTTCGTCGATGTTTTAGGCGATGAACAAAAATTAACGGTTGATTTCTGCGGTGAGCTTCTACTTACTGAACTACTTCAACAATTGATTATGTTTTAAGCATTCTTTGATCCATTAGGTGCAGAGCCACGAGAGTTGATAAAATGCTGACAAATTTGTGCAATGACTAAATCAGCTGGTCAACTGTGAAAACCACTATACCATAGCCGCGCACACAATTGTTTTCAGATTTCCGATGCCAGGAGAGCATGTTTTTCAAGTGGTGACATCTGCAGCTTGGAACAAATTTGCCCATCACTATTGCTATCAAACACGTGAGATCGCCAATGCAAGTGAGATGGATGAAATGGGAAGTATCTCTCATCTCTCTCGCTCAAACTTTCCATCGACTGGTACGAAATTCCATACAAATCCAGCTGTTTTCAGATTTCCGATACCAGGAGAGCATTTTTTCAAGAAGTGACATCTTCTTTACCCCTCTCCCCCCTTCTCCCTTCAACGCTCAGCCACCTCCCACGGGTCACCACTCACCTCCCACGGGTCACCACCCACCTCTCACGGGTCACCATCCACCTCCCACGGGTCACCACCCACCTGCTACGGTTACACCAACCACCTCCCACGGGTCACCAACCACCTCCCACGGGTCACCATCCACCTCCCACGGGTAACCACCCACCTGCTACGGTTACACCAACCACCTCCCACGGGTCACCAACCACCTCCAACGGGTCACCATCCACCTCCCACGGGTAACCACCCACCTCCCACGGGTCAACACTCACCTCCCACGAATCACCACCCACCTCCCACGGGTCACCACCCACCTCCCACGGGTCACCACCCACCTCCCACGGGTCAACACTCACCTCGCACGGGTGACCACCCACCTCCTGCGGGTCACCACCCACCTCCCACGGGTCCACACTCACCTCCCACGGGTCTCCAACTATCTCCCACGGGTCACCACCCACCTCCCACGGGTAACCACCCACCACCAACGGGTCACCACCCACCTCCCACGGGTCACCAACCACCTCCCACGGGTCACCATCCACCTCGCACGGGTGACCAGAAACCTCCCACGGGTCACCATCCACCTCCCACGGGTCACCATCCACCTCCCACGGGTCAACACTCACCTCCCACGGGTCTCAAACCATCTCCGACGTGTCACCACCCACCTCCCACGGGTCACCACCCACCACCCACGGGTCAACACCCACCTCCCACGGGTCACCACCCACCTCCCATGGGTCACCACCCACCTCCCACGGATCACCAACCACCTCCCACGGGTCACCACCCACTTCCCACGGGCCACCAACCACCTCCCATGGGTCACCACCCACCTCCCACGGGTCACCTCCCACCCCCCACGGGTCATCACCCACCTCCCACCGATTACCATCCACCTCCCACGGGTCACCACTCACCTCCCACGGGTAACCACCCACCTCCTGCGGGTCACCACTCACCTCCCACGGGTCACCACCCACATCCCACGAGTCACCACCCACCTCCCACGGGTCACCTCCCACCTCGCACGGGTGACCACCCACCTCCCACGGGTCACCACCCACCACCCACGGGTCAACACCCACCTCCCACGGGTCACCACCCACCTCCCATGGGTCACCACCCACCTCCCACGGATCACCAACCACCTCCCACGGGTCACCACCCACTTCCCACGGGCCACCAACCACCTCCCATGGGTCACCACCCACCTCCCACGGGTCACCTCCCACCCCCCACGGGTCATCACCCACCTCCCACCGATCACCATCCACCTCCCACGGGTCACCACTCACCTCCCACGGGTAACCACCCACCTCCTGCGGGTCACCACTCACCTCCCACGGGTCACCACCCACATCCCACGAGTCACCACCCACCTCCCACGGGTCACCTCCCACCTCGCACGGGTGACCACCCACCTCCCACGGGTCCCCATCCATCTCCCACGGGTCACCATCAACCTCCAACGGGTCACATCCCCACCTCCCACGGGTCAACACCCACCACCCACCCACCTTTTCCGCCATCTTGTCCGCCATCTTGTCCGCCATCTTGGTTGCCATCTTGTCCGCCATCTTGTCCGCCAAGTTGGCCGCCATCTTGTGTCCGCCATCTTCTCCGCCATCTTGGTTGCCATCTTGTTCGCCATCTTGTTCGCCATCTTGTCCGCCATCTTGTCCGCCATCTTGTCCGCCATCTTGTACGCCATCTTGTCCGCCATCTTGTCCGCCATCTTGGCCGCCATCTTGTCCGCCATCTTGTCTGCCATCTTGTCCGCCATCTTGTCCGCCATCTTGTCCGCCATCTTGTCCGCCATCTTGTCCGCCATCTTGTCCGCCATCTTGTCCGCCATCTTGGCCGCCATCTTGTCCGCCATCTTGGCCGCCATCTTTGCCGCCATCTTTGCCGCCATCTTGTCCGCCATCTTGTCCGCCATCTTGTCCGCCATCTTGTCCGCCATCTTGGCCGCCATCGTGGCTGCCATCTTGTGTCCGCCATCTTGTCCGCCAAGTTGGCCACCATCTTGTTCGCCATCTTGTGTCCGCCATCTTGTTTCGCCATCTTGTCCGCCATCTTGTCCGCCATCTTGGCCGCCATCTGGTGTCCGCCATCTTGGCCGCCATCTTGGCTGCCATCTTGTGTCCGCCATCTTGTCCGCCATCTTGTCTGCCATCTTGTCCGCCATCTTGTCCGCCATCTTGTGTCCGCCATCTTGATCGCCATCTTGGCCACCATCTTGGCCACCATTTTGGCCGCAATCTTGGTCGCCATCTTGTCCACCAAGTTGGCCGCCATCTTGTTCGCCATGTTGTCCGCCATCTTGGCCGCCATCTTGGTCGCCATCGTGTCCGCCATCTTGTCCGCCATCTTGTCCGCCATCTTGGCCACCATGTTGGCCGCCATCTTGGCCGCCATCTTGTGTCCGCCATCTTGGCCGCATTCTTGATCGCCATCTTGCCCAACATCTTAGTCGCCATCTTGTCCGCCATCTTGTCCGCCATCTTGTCCGCCATCTTGTCCGCCATCTTGTCCGCCATCTTGTCCGCCATCTTGTCCGCCATCTTGTCCGCCATCTTGGCCGCCATATTGTCCGCCATCTTGGTCGCCATCGTGTCCGCCATCTTGTCCGCCATCTTGTCCGCCATCTTGGCCACCATGTTGGCCGCCATCTTGGCCGCCATCTTGTGTCCGCCATCTTGTCCGCCATCTTGTCCGCCATCTTGTCCACCATCTTGTCCGCCATCTTGTCCGCCATCTTGGTCGCCATCTTGGCCACCATCTTGTCCGCCATCTTGTGCGCCATCTTGTGCGCCATCTTGTCCGCCATCTTGTCCGCCATCTTGGCCGCCATCTTGTCCGCCATCTTGTCCGCCATCTTGGCTGCCATCTTGTGTCCGCCATCATGTCCGCCATCTTGTCCACCATCTTGTCCGCCATCTTGTCCGCCATCTTGTCCGCCATCTTGGCCGCCATATTGTCCGCCATCTGGGTCGCCATCGTGTCCGCCATCTTGTCCGCCATCTTGTCCGCCATCTTGGCCACCATGTTGGCCGCCATCTTGGCCGCCATCTTGTGTCCGCCATCTTGTCCGCCATCTTGTCTGCCATGCTGTCCGCCATCTTGTCCGCCAACTTGTCCGCCATCTTGTCCGCCATCTTGTCCAGCATCTTGGCCGCCATCTTGGCCGCCATCTTGTCCGCCATCTTGTCCGCCATCTTGTCCGCCATCTTGGCTGCCATCTTGTGACCGCCATCTTGTCCGCCATCCTGTCCGCCATCTTGTCTGCCATCCTGTCCGCCATCTTGTCCGCCATCTTGTCCGCCATCTTGTCCGCCATCTTGTCCGCCATCTTGGCCGCCATCTTGGCCACCATCTTGTCCGCCATCTTGGCCGCCATCTTGGTCGCCATCTTGTCCGCCAAGTTGGCCACCATTTTGTCCGCCATCTTGTCCGCCACCTTGGCCGCCATCTTGTCCGCCATCTTGTCCGCCATCTTGTCCACCATCTTGGCTGCCATCTTGTGTCTGCCATCTTGTCCGCCAAGTTGGCCGCCATTTTGTCCGCCATCTTGTCCACCATCTTTGCCGCCATCTTGGCCGCCATCTTTGGCGCCATCTTGTCCGCCATCTTGGCCACCATCTTGGCCGCCATCTTGTCCGCCAAGTTGGCCGTCATCATGGCCGCCATCTTGTCCACCATCTTGTCCGCCATCATGGTCGCCATGTTGTCCACCATCTTGGCCGCCATCTTGTCCGCCATCTTGTACGCCATCTTGTCCGCCATCGTGGCTGCCATCTTGTGTCCGCCATCTTGTCCGCCATCTTGTCCGCCATCTTTGGCGCCATCTTGTCCGACATCATGGTCGCCATCTTGGCCGCCATTTTGTCCGCAATCTTGGACGCCATCTTGTTTCACCATCTTGTCCGCCATCTTGTCCGCCATCTTGGCTGCCATCTTGATCGCCATGTTGTCCGCCATCTTGTGCGCCATCTTGGCCGCCATCATGTCCGCCAAGTTGGCCGTCATCTTGGCCGCCATCTTGTCCACCATCTTGTCTGCCATCTTGGTTGCCATCTTGTCCGCCATCTTGTCCGCCATCTTGTCCGCCATATTTTGTCCGCCATCTTGGCCGCCATCATGGTCGCCATCTTGTTCGCCATCTTGGCCGCCATCTTGTCCGCCATCTTGTCCGCCATCTTGGCCGCCATCTTGTCCGCCATCTTGTCCGCCATCTTGTCCGCCATCTCGGCAGCCATCGTGGCCGCCATCTTGTGTCCGCCATCTCGTCCGCCATCTTGTCCGCCATCTTGTCCGCCATCTTGGCTGCCATCTTGTCCGCCATCTTGTCCGCCATCTTTGCCGCCATCTTGGCCGCCACCTTGGCCGACTTCTTGGTCGCCATCTTGTCCGCCATCTTGTCCGCCATCTTGGCCGCCATCTTGGCCGCCATCTTGGCCGCCATCTTGGTCGCCATATTGTCCGCCAACTTGTCCGCCATCTTGGCCGCCATCTTGTCCGCCATCTTGGTCGCCATCTTGTCCGCCATCTTGTCCGCCATCTTGGCCACCGTCTTGTCCGCCATCTTGGCCGCCATTTTGTCCGCAATCTTGGACGCCATCTTGTTTCGCCATCTTGTCCGCCATCTTGTCCGCCATCTTGGCTGCCATCTTGATCGCCATCTTGTCCGCCATCTTGTCCGCCATCTTGGCCGCCATCTTATCTGCCATCCTGTCCGCCATCTTGTCCGCCATCTTGTCCGCCATCTTGGCCGCCATCTTGTCCGCCATCTTGTCCGCCATCTTGGCCGCCATCTTGTCCGCCATCTTGTCCGCCATCTTGGCCGCCATCTTGGTCACCATGTTGTCCGCCAAGTTGGCCACCATCTTGTCCGCCATCTTATCCGCCATCTTGGCCGCCATCTTGTCCGCCATCTTGTCCACCATCTTGGCTATCACCTTGGCCGCCATCTTGTCCACCATCTTGGCCGCCGTCTTGTCCGCCATCTTGGCCGCCATCTTGGTCGCCATCTTGTCCGCCAACTTGTCCTTCATCTTGTGTCCGCCATCTTGTCCGCCATCTTGGCCGCCATCTTGTGTCCGCCATCTTGGTCGCCATCTTGTCTGCCATCTTGGCCACCATCTTGTCCGCCATCTTGGCCGCCATCTAGGCCGCCATCTTGTTCGCCATCTTGGCCGCCATCTTGGTCGCCATCTTGCCCGCCATCTTGTCCGCCATCTTGGCCGCCATCTTGGCCACCAACTTGTCCGCCATCTTGGTCGCCATCTTGTCCACCATCTTGGCCGCCATTTTGTCCGCCATCTTGTCCACCATCTTGGCCACCATTTTGTCCGCCATCTTGTCCGCCATCTTGTCCGCCATCTTTGCCGCCATCTTGGCCGTCACCTTGGCCTACATCTTGGTCGCCATCTTAGTCGCCATCTTGGCCGCCATCTTGGCCGCCATCTTGTGTCCGCCATCTTGTCCGCCATTTTGGCCGCCATCTTGTCCGCCATCTTGTCCGCCATCTTTGCCATCATCTTGTCCGCCATCTTGGTCGCCATGTTGTCCGCCAACTTGTCCGCCATCTTGTCCGCCATCTTGGCCACCATCTTGTCCGCCATCTTGGTCGCCATCTTGTCCACCATCTTGGCCGCCATTTTGTCCGCCATCTTGTCCACCATCTTGGCCACCATTTTGTCCGCCATCTTGTCCGCCATCTTGTCCGCCATCTTTGCCGCCATCTTGGCCGCCACCTTGGCCTACATCTTGGTCGCCATCTTGGTCGCCATCTTGGCCGCCATCTTGGCCGCCATCTTGTGTCCGCCATCTTGTCCGCCATCTTGGCCGACATCTTGGTCGCCATCTTGTCCGCCATCTTGGCCGCCATCTTGTCCGCCATCTTGTCCGCCATCTTGTCCGCCATCTTGGCCGCCATCTTGTCCGCCATCTTGTCCGCCATCTTGTGTCCGCCATCTTGATCGCCATCTTGGCCACCATCTTGGCCACCATTTTGGCCGCAATCTTGGTCGCCATCTTGTCCGCCATCTTGTCCGCCATATCTTGTCCGCCATCTTGGCCGCCAGCTTGTCCGCCATCTTGGTCGCCATCTTGTCCGCCATCTTGTCCGCCATCTTGGCCGCCATCTTGGTCGTCATCTTGTTCGCCATCTTGTCCGCCATCTTGTGTCCGCCATCTTGTCCGCCATTTTGTCCGCCATTTTGTCCGCCATCTTGGTCGCCATCTTGTCCGCCATCGTGGCCGCCATCTTGGCCGCCATCTTGGCCGCCATCTTGGCCGCCATCTTGTGTCCGCCATCTTGTCCGCCATCTTGTCCACCATCTTGTCCGCCGTCTTTGCCGCCATCTTGTCCGCCATTTTGGCCGCCATCTTGTCCGCCATCTTGTCCGCCATCTTTGCCATCATCTTGTCCGCCATCTTGTCCGCCATCTTGTCCGCCATCTTGTCCGCCATCTTGTCCGCCATCTTGGCCGACATCTTGGTCGCCATCTTGTTCGCCATCTTGGCCGCCATCTTGTCCGCCATCTTGGCCGCCATCTTGTCCGCCATCTTGTCCGCCATCTTGGCCGCCATCTTGGTCGCCATCTTGTCCGCCATCTTGGCCACCATCTTGTCCGCCATCTTGTCCGCCATCTTGTCCGCCATCTTGTCCGCCATCTTGTCCGCCATCTTGTCCGCCATCTTGGTCGCCATCTTGGCCGCCATCTTGTCCGCCATCTTGTCCGCCATCTTGTCCGCCATCTTGGCCGCCATCTTGTCCGCCATCTTGGCCGCCATCTTGTCCGCCATCTTGTCCGCCATCTTGGCCGCCATCTTGTCCGCCATCTTGGCCGCCATCTTGTCCGTTATCTTGGCCGCCATCTTGTCCGCCATCTTGGCCGCCATCTTGTCCGCCATCTTTGCCGCCATCTTGTCCGCCATCTTGTCCGCCATCTTGTCCGCCATCTTGGCCGCCATCTTGTCCGCCATCTTGTCCGCCATGTTGTCCGCCATCTTGGATAGGAAGGGGGAGGGGGATGGAAGATGTTACCTCTTGAACAACATGCTCTCCTGGTATCGGAAATCTGAAAACAGCTGGTTTGTATGAAAAGTTAGTGTATAAACATTGCATACCTTACGGCGGAAAATTGGTTGCAAAGTTAGTGTATTAACATTGCATACCTTACGGCGCAGTACCAAGAGCTACCTCTTCCGTGGATGCTCTCCTGGTATTATACATTCAAAAACTGGTAGTTTTCGAAGAAATTTTTCACGACCAACGGGAAAGTTAGTGTGTAAACATTGCATAACTTTCGGCGGTTTTTAAGCAAAATTGCTGCAAAATTTTACTCGACCAACGGGAAAGTTAGTGTTTAAATATTGCATACCTTTCGGCGGTTTTCGACCAAAATTGCTGTACAAGCTGCTACCTCTTCCGTGGATGCTTTCCTGGTATCGGAAAACGGAAAACAGCTGGTTTTGTATGGAATTTCGTACCAGCCGACGGAAAGTTTGAGCGAGATGAAGGATGCTTTCTGTTTTATTGATCTTACTTATTAGCGATCGTTCTCACGTGTTTGATAGTATGCAATAGCAATTGTGATGGGCAAATTTGTCCCAAGCTGCAGATGTCACCACTTGAAAAACATGCTCTCCTGGTATCGTAAATCTGAAAACAATTGTGTGCGCGGCAATGGTATAGTGGTTTTCACAGTTGACCAGTTGATTTGGTCATTGGACAAATTTGTCAACTCTCGTGACCCTGCACATATTAATGTGAATTTCAATCG
This sequence comes from Anopheles moucheti, assembly GCF_943734755.1. Lineage (NCBI taxonomy): Eukaryota > Metazoa > Arthropoda > Insecta > Diptera > Culicidae > Anopheles > Anopheles moucheti. The sequence continues at coordinate 92,368,006 of NC_069141.1, forward strand.
TTCGCTTGATTTTCGCATATTAAGTTTGATGCTCTATGGGGCGGCCCGGTGGCATGATGGTAGCGAAGCCGGTCTTCACACGAACGGACCGGACCAAAATCCCATCCGGACCAATCCCCCGTAGCAAGGACTGACTATCCGGCTACGTGGTAAAATAAGTCGATACGGCCAGGCCGTTCTAACGAAAAAAAAAAAGTTTGATGCTCCAATTTTAGGTCGGTTGTCCGTGCGTCAAGAAATCCAAGAATTTCTGGGCCGATCTCTTCGGTCATTGTGAAGACACTTGCGATCATTTCGTCACATTGACATCAGTATGAAACACACTATGTGCTCCTCAGGCACAATTTGATAGTCAGTAGCAAATTATAGGGATACAACACCACAAAGCACTCACTAATTTTTCTCAAATTAACTGAGTTTTCAATGCAAAAAACGAGACCGCTTTCAACACGCACGACAATGTTTTAGCAAGACTATTATGATAGGTACTTCACTGAACACATCGTTTTTATATCAATGCATACTTGATTTCTTCAAGTATATTTTTTCGTGTTCTTTTTTTAACATAGATCAACGATTTCGCGGCGATGATCTAAAAGCGTATGGATTTAGAATTGGAAATTTTAGAACAATTTCAGTCTAACAACGATGCAAATGTTACCGAGATTACAAGAATGTAGTTTGAACACTATTCTACAAGGGGATATGATGAAGTGTTTGGACTGTTTGGGATGGGTGGACATAAGCTGGACCTACAATCCAGCTTCGATTAAGTAATAATCAAGAAAGACAGAAATGGTATTCCAAGAACCATGTGAGGTATGAAATATCAAACGAAAAAGAGGGTTCTAAAGATTGCAATATGATTTTATTCATATTCTATGACAATGCTAGCTATTTCGTACTACACTGACAGCATTACCGGCTTGCAAACTTGCAGAAATTATGACAATCGAAATACTAAACACAATACTCCACCACAATACTGTTTCGAAACACGTTGGCTGGACATTTTCACGGTTCAATCGGGGAGAGAAAACAATACCACACCACAAGTATCGTAATGGCAATAGCTGGCAAATATTACGTAAGTGAAAACAAGCATGGTTTCTATTCTAGCAACTAACGGTAGGATCATTTATGAACAGATGAAAAAATCCCGTTCAAGAAATAGAATACATGAATAGGTTGAAGTAAAAGAGCATATAAGGGTTCACGGGGCGGCCAGATGGTGTATTGTTAGCGCAGTCGGTATGTACAAGACAGGACCACGGAAAAATTTCATTTGGAACACCAAACCTCCGTACGCAGCTCTGACTATCCTACGGGTAAATATAGTAAAAATAAAAATAGAAATGGTAGGCTTAAACATCCTGAAGATGACGTGCCGATAAAGAAGAAGGAGTTTGAATACACTGCATACTTCTCTTGCGTAGCCGTGTAACCGGACCGATATAGCAAATCAAATAAAAAAAATTATCTAATGAAGGATATATAAAATCTAAGGAAATATTCGATCAATTTTCTACCTTTTTAATAAGATTTTGTGCAATAAATTACTCTGCTGCTAAATTTCCAAAAATCGCACAATCGGCACAAGTTGTTTGGGGCCCCCAACACGGCGAGGCCCTAGGCGACCGCCTACTCCGCCTACCGTTTGACCCGCCGCTGAGTTTAGTACCAGGAGAGCATCCACGGAAGAGGTAGCACCTAGTACAGTAATTTGGCTCGAAAACCACCGCAAAATCGCTTCTAAAGCTACCAGTTTAGTACCAGGAGAGCATCCACGGAAGAGGTAGCAAATAGTACAGCAATTTGGCGCGAAAACCACCGCAAAATCGCTTCGAAAGCTACCAGTTTAGTACCAGGAGAGCATCCACGGAAGAGGTAGCACCTAGTACAGCAATTTGGCGCGAAAACCACCGTAAAATCGCTTCGAAAGCTACCAGTTTAGTACCAGGAGAGCATCCACGGAAGAGGTAGCACCTAGTACAGCAATTTGGCGCGAAAACCACCGCTAAATCGCTTCTAAAGCTACCAGTTTAGTACCAGGAGAGCATCCACGGAAGAGGTAGCACCTAGTACAGCAATTTGGCGCAAAAAACTACCAGTTTAGTACCAGGAGAGCATTCACGGAAGAAGTAGCACATTGTACAGCAATTTGGCTCGAAAACCACCGCAAATCGCTTCGAAAGCTACCAGTTTAGTACCAGGAGTAATGTCACCCCGCAAACGTAGGAGTGAAAAAACAGAACATAAATACAAAATCGACGTCTGATTTGAAGCTTCCTCGTTGGATTCATACGCCAAATCGCCAAAGTATCTAAAACTAATTACTTCCTGCTACCGTACTAGCTCGTGGAACCGTTTCAAAATCAAGTGGTCACACCCATGAAGTGAAAAGGATTTCGTTTGTTTTTGGCTTCGTGTTGCATTTAGCTACCGACGGACGATACGTTAAAACGATCTAGTTGCTTTTTACCATTGACTTGCCTCCCGCTGCGTAGGATTGTAGGATTGTTTATTGATTGATTGTTTATTGTGTGTGTCACAAGCTTCTTTTTGAGTGTAGCTGAGAATTTAACAACTCACTTTTGTGCATCATCAGGGTCGTACCACTTGGATAATGACTTTCTCAATTCAATGTAGTTAAACTCAACACACTAAATGATCGAATGCAATCAAAATATCATCTTTTGATATCTTCCTTTCATTTTGCGCCATTACTGGAAAGCTTGTGCTGGAACTGGAACAAATGTTACAGTGTGCTTCGTTTTCATCATACGATTAATGCTAGAACACCGTATTCCTTTTGCCCGATTGGACACTTCGCATCACTGCGAACAAAAATATCTCCCTTAAAAGGTACTTGAAATTAATAATAATGCTAGCATAAACAAATCATTACATTTCAATAAGTTAGTTTTCTAATGATTCAACTGTATTCTATTTTCTGAAAATTTTAGTCTATTTTAATACGTCATGCAGTATGCAAGCTGCAGCAATACGCTAATATTTGTTTTATATTTTCTTTTGTTTACAACACTTATCACTTTTTATTTAGTATACTGCTTATCATGTGGAGTTTTGCATTGAAATAAGTTTTGCATCAACATGTATTTGGAACAAACTCAGTGGCGTCGGATGTTCCGCGTATCGCAGGACAGCAATTGCTATCCGCGATGGTTTGATTTATTTAAGTATATAGATGCTTAGTCTACAATTTTGGTTAAATCGAATATGTCGAACGTTACCAGATCGCTATTTTATTTGTTGTGGAAGATTACCACAAGTTCGTCTATCTGTGTTCACTAGATTACAGAATTATAGCAAACGAATGATGCTAGTGTTTATTAGTTCAATGTTCAAATATTTGATTTGACTTTATAACGCTATGGTTCACTACATCTAAACGTTCTAGAAACGCATTCTAGCACAATTCGAAACATAAAGAAAACATGACCTTGTCGAGATACTATACGATAACTGTTGGTAGTTGAAGCAAAGAGCATCTGAAACGTCTCCATTTTGAACCAAATACAACTCAAACGTAACGCCCATTAATAATACTCTAAGGACAATTTTAAATTGCACAGTAAGAATCCTTAATTTCAAAACTTTCAGTCAGATTGAATCTAGCTGATATGTGGCTAATATATACTCTACAACTAGCGTGTGCATTTCCTTTTTTCAAACACTCGCTCTAGCGTCTATGCTTACGACTACAGCTAATTTTTGTATATACCGAGAAATTCTATGCAGCCGAAACATTCATATATGCAGATATATACAATTGATTACTGACTTTGAAGTACGAATACTCTATGCCCGCCATCGACAAAAACACTAAAGCATCTAGTGATTCCCAATGAAATAATACTGAAATCGCACCTGTTGCATTTGTTGCTCACGCAGCGATTAAGCAAGATCAACGGTGTGCTGGACATATGGTCTAGATTTCAATGCTTACGTAAACGTTTTAGCTTCTAAATATAGATAATTACAAGCATAACTGGTGTTCGATTCAATGGTTACTTCGTATTCTGGTCGGTTTAATTTTTATTGTGTTACCGCAATATGCGATTTGCAGATGATCGTTATAGGAACATGTGCCGCTCAAGCTATGCATTCAATAAGTCGATAGGATGGTTTCGTAATTAATTATCATAGGTATTTAGTTGTAGAAATAGTACCTATAGTACTATCAATCGGGTTCAACATGTAGTACTAATTGTAATAGATTGCAATTGCTAGTAACGGTAGTCTTTCTAATACCATCTGACGTACTAAACAACACAACGATCGTCGACCATGTGCTGAACAGCTGAAGATTTTTATATGACGAGTGCGAGGATATAAATATAATATTACCGTATGTACATATGCACACTAGCTAGACACGTACGCACAAATCACGCTTAAACATAAATCTATGTAGAATCCGCTTCTCTATGTAGAATCCGATTATCCCGATCTTATTGCCATTGTCCAACACTTGGTTGAGTTGGGTACGGTGGATAGCTGTAGTTGCTTGCTGTAACAGGAGTTGCCGCAGACACCGGTGGGGGAGGTGGATATGTGTGATATTGTGAGTCCGTTGGTGCCATTCCGTGACCGGTTAGAGGTGGCTGGCCCGTTCCGTACGGTCCTGCCGATGGAGGATAGTATGAGTAGGCTGATGACGGTGGCGGTGGAGGATAGTAACCCTGTGGCTGGTGGTGAGGATGGTACTGCGACGATTGGTAAGGTGTGTGATGATACTGATGGTAGGCCGTGGTTGGTGCGTTTGCATTGGGAATATACGTCGGCGGAGTGTCATAAGTGGATACAGGTGGGGCTACAGTAGGGGAGGATGCTACATTCCCAATTGTTATCGCACTTTCCGGGCGATGGAAAGCGGATCCATTAGTAGTGTTACCGGCAGTCCCACCACCCGACGGTGCGGCAGAAGCCGCATTGGTAGTGGTCGTAGCATTTTGGCTCGCGACGGCAACTGCTGGGACACCGTATCCCGCAGTAGACGATGGCGTTGAGGAGTAATGTATATAAGATCCTGGGGTAGAAACTTCTGCAGCGTGTTGTAGATGTTGATGCTGCTGCTGCTGTAGAGGTTGCTGATGAGACGCATGGTGCTGTTGATGGTACACATCGGCAGGAGGAGCCGCGTTTGAGGAAGTGTTTCCCACATCTGGAGTAGAAGGAATCGGTGTGGCTCCCATCGGCCCATAAGGAATCGCTGACTGCGTGTGGATTGAATAGTCGGGATGTATTGCAGGCACCGGAGTTGTTTGCTGTGGTGGTGGATGCTGCAGATGAGTGGTGTTCTGTTGTGATTGAATGGGATGTTGCTGATGCTGTTCTTGTTGCATATTATGTGCAAGATGCTGGTGGTGTTGTGACGCAATTGATGATGCTCTTGCACTGCTGCTTCTGGAAGACATCGTTGAGCTTATCGGGACATGAGGTTGTGAATAATATGGTGCAATGGTTTGCGACGGTGAAACGGGACGATGAGACTGTATTTCCGTTGTCGGCTGTTGTAAGTAGCTTGCTGCTGACGTGTCCGTTGAAAGCATTGATGTTTGTTGCGTAGTAGAATTCATTTCTGCAGGAGTGCTGCTACTTTCAGTGACGCCCGTTGATTGATAATAGTTTGAACGGACGGTAGTCGTAGATGTCGTGCTGTTACTGGTCGATGTGTATGAAGGGCCTATACATGGACCACACCACATAAACAAATAAAGAAGAAAAAGACAACATGGACACATGTACAAAACCGGAACAAACAAACAAACTACACTAAATGCAATAATGCAAACAAACGTAAATGTTATCCTGGTTATTTACGCAAAAAATAGATTAGTTTAAAAAAGTTTTGTTTTCCTTCTGAGGAAGAAACTTTCTAATCCACAAGATGATAATAATTTTAGAGATAATTAATAAACAGTTAAGATAAGATCATAATAAGATGAGTACAATATTTTTACTCGTATTATTTATTAGGAAGTTATACTGTATCATTTAAAAGCATTCCTGCATGATCTTCGTGTATATGCATGGACATTGTTCGTGTCGTGGATGGCAACATCACCATTTACACGGCCCACTATTTACTATTTAGCTGATATTACTATATGCAAAATTCATAGTTCCAGCAGGTACAAACGCCATTGCATACAACGATATGTCAAAATTGTTCTAGCAAGCACTGCCAAAGGTGACAGTTTGAACGTAAGCGACATTCACGTTCAGTTCTATTCTTAACGGCATCCAAGTAAGACGTGTTTTATGTGTTAGAGAATAAAGGTTATAAGACGTAACAAATTGGCGCCGAGGATCATCGAAACAACGAGTGCAGCTTGAAAATGGCCGAACCAAACGAAATGTTGATGCGTATGATGACGCAATTTGCGGATATGATGCGGTCACAACAGGAAGCAAACCAACTGTTGGTGCAGCAGTTCACCACGGAGAAAGGAGGAGAATTTCTGTTAAAAACGCTTTTGGAATCGATCACGGAGTTTTCATACCAACCCGAGGAAGGTTTGACCTTCGATAAGTGGTATGCTCGTCACCGTGAGGTCATTGAAAAGGGTGGTGAAAAATTGAAAAGCAGCGAAAAAGTAAGGTTACTCACGCAGAAGCTAAGTGTTTTAGATCACGATAAGTATGTTAATTACATCCTTCCTAAAACACCCGAAGAGCTTAGTTTCGACGAAACGCTGAAAATACTGCAAACAATGTTCAATCGCACATCGTCCGTGTTTTTCAAAAGGTTTAGCTGCTGGCAAACTAAGAAAAAAGACGAAGAAGATATCGCGTCGTATGCAAGTGCAGTGAACAAAGCATGCGAAGAGTTCGATATTCGCAAAATCACACCCGACCAGTTCAAATGTCTTGTTTTTGTTGCTGGGTTAAAATCGGAAAAAGATAAAGACCTGCGAACAAGATTACTTTCCAAACTGGAGAATGAAAAAACCACAGATCCGATTACTCTCAATAAACTCCTGACAGAATGTCAGACTCTGCACAACTTAAAGCATGACACGGAAATAATAGAGAAGCCGAAGACGTTCGTCAAAGCTGTGCAAAAGGCGAACAACGAAAAAAAAGAAAGAGCTGAGACCTCAAATAAAATACTGCCACGACGACCATGCTGGCAGTGCGGAGGTATTCATTTTGTAAAAGATTGCCCATACAACTCGCACACTTGCCGAGTATGCGGGGCAGTGGGACACAAGGATGGGTACTGCAAATGTTGCCAGAAGCCTAACGAGCCTAGCGCCGCGACGCCTAGGAAAAAGGCTCAAACATTTGTTCGAAACAACGCTAACAGACAACGGAATGGAGCAACTAAAGGAGTGTTTGCGGTACAGAAGGATGATTTTCCGAGCACGCGAAAATACATCCGAATTTTGGTTAACGGAACATCGTTTGTTATGCAGTTAGATTGTGGATCTGATTTTACGATAATATCAGAAGACTCCTTAAAGGTGTTAGGTAACCCTAATACAACACCGACAGGACTACGAGTGCTAACCGCCGCAGGAACGCCCCTTCCACTTGTGAAAGAATTCGTAGCCGAGGTTACTATTCAGGGGTTAAAGAAGGAAGTCCTGTGTTATGTAACGTCCGTGCGAAAATTTAATGTACTAGGCAGCGATTGGATGCAAATTTTCGGGTTATATGACAAGCCTATAAGTTCTTACTGTATGCAGGTGAGAGGATCGGAAAATGAAATGGAGTCATGGAAATCGAAATGTCCAAAGGTATTCATGGACGGTCTTGGTTTGTGCACGAAAACGAAAGTGAAATTGTGTCTAAAAAAAGGAGCTACTCCGATTTTTAAGCAAAAACGTCCAGTTCCGTTTCACTCACAACGGCTGATCGAAAAGGAGCTCTCACGACTGGTACGTATGGAAGTTCTGGAGCCGGTTGATTTTTCTGAATGGGCGGCACCCATCGTTGCGGTGCGTAAAGCTCAAAAAGATGCTGACGGAGATCCAATAGTTCGCATCTGTGCGGACTACTCGACTGGACTCAATGCAGCATTAGAAATGAATAGCTATCCAATTCCCACACCGGAAGACATATTTGCAAAGATAGCTGGTAGCCAACGATTCTCAGTAATTGACCTCTCTGATGCGTATCTTCAAATGGAGGTGGATCAAGACTCGCAAAAGCTCTTGACTATAAACACCCACAAGGGATTGTTTCGATATAAACGGCTACCACCCGGAGTGAAAACCGCGCCAGGTGTGTTCCAGAGAGTTATCGACAGCATGCTCGGTGATTTGGAAGGTGCAGAAGCTTTTCTAGACGATATTCTGGTGTTTGGTCGAACGCAATTAGAACATGATAGGAATCTGGAAAACACACTAAAACGCATCGAGGACTATGGTTTCCGCATTAAAATAGAAAAGTGCAAGTTCAACATGTCGCATGTGAAATATTTGGGACATATTATCGACGAAAATGGATTACGCACAGACCCCGCTAAGGTAGCAGCCATTTCTCAAATGCCAGCACCGCGAAACATATCAGAGTTACGATCATTCCTGGGTGCAGTAAATTATTACTCCCGGTTTATAAAGGAAATGCACAATTTACGCCAGCCGCTAGATCAACTGTTACGTAAAGACGCAAGTTGGGTATGGTCTGACAAGTGCCAACAATCATTCGAACGCTTTAAGCAGGCTCTGAAATCAGACTTAATGTTAACTCACTACAACCCTAATCTACCAATCGTTGTAGCGGCTGATGCATCGAGCACGGGCATTGGAGCGAATATTCGACATATATTTCCAAATGGTGTCGAAAAGGTAATTCAACACGCGTCACGATCGTTAACTCAAGCAGAACGGAAGTATAGTCAAATTGATAAGGAGGCAGTGGCATTGGTTTACGCGGTAACCAAATTCCATCGTATGCTGCTAGGAAGGCATTTCATCCTAGAAACAGATCACAAGCCTCTGCTGCGCATATTTGGCTCGCAAAACGGTATTCCATCAACGACATCTAACAGGCTTCAGCGGCTAGGGCTCACACTGCTATGCTATGATTTTAGTGTCGAATACGTACCGACAGCAAAATTTGGATACGTAGATGTGTTGTCGAGGATGATAAATTCATCAGCAAGAACTGACGAAGAATATGTTATTGCTTCCGTCAAGTTAGAAGAAGACATACATGCTATCCTGGAAAGTGCAGTTGATCATACGCCGGTCACATCTAAAAAGATAGCCGCAGCTACTGCAACGGATAGTGTACTGAAGCAAGTGATGCATAGCTTGAAAACAGAGTGGCCTGCAACGGGAAAAACGATTACAGAAAAGGAATTCAAATCATTTTTCAACCGCAAAGAAAGTTTATCTGTAGAAGACGGATGTATTCTGTACGGCCAAAGAGTAGTAGTACCCAAGTGTTTCCAAAGACAGGTATTGCAGCAGTTACACTGGGGACACCCCGGTATAGGTCGCATGAAAAATCTCGCCAGAAGTTATGTATATTGGCCTAACATAGACTGCCAAATAGAGGAAAAAGTACGAGAATGTGGAAGTTGTGCAAGAGCCGCAAAATCACCACCACACTCACCTCCCGTAGACTGGCCAGCACCAGATGGTCCATGGCAACGCGTGCATGTGGATTATGCGGGACCAATCCAAGGGAAATATTTCCTCATCATAGTGGACGCGTACTCCCGATGGCCGGAGATTTTTGAAACATCGACTACCACTTCTACAAAAACTCTTCAATTGCTAAGGAGCTGTTTTGCACGGTTGGGTATTCCGGTAACAATCGTGACTGATAACGGAACTCATTTTACTAGCAGTGAATTCGACAATTTCTGCAAGGAAGTGGGTATCACCCCCATCCGTACGGCGCCATATCACCCACGATCGAACGGTCAGGCGGAGCGTTTTGTGGATTCTATGAAACGAGCGTTCAAGAAAATTAACATGGGGGAACCTCTACAAGAAACTCTAGATGTGTTCCTGGCCACTTATCGCTCAACACCAAGTGACACGACAAAAGGAAAGTCTCCAAGTGAACTCATGTTTGGAAGGAAGATACGAACAAGTCTCGATCTACTTCGACCAGTATTAGTGCACACTAATAACAGTATGCAGAACGGGCCATTAAAGCGACGATTTGTAGCAGGTGACACAGTGTTCGCTAAATTACACCACGGTAACAAATGGTCTTGGGAGCCTGGAACGATCATTGAAAAAATCGGAAATGTGATGTACAACGTATGGCTGGAAACATCGCGAGCTAGGTTGATACGGGTACATATCAATCAACTACAAAGTCGTAGTGAAGCATCAGAGGCTGGAACATACGATAAGGCTGGAGGAACATATCAACTGCCTTTGTCTGTTCTGATCGACGAATTCGGACTTCCACAGCAGCAGACGACAGACGAGGGCGCTGACAGTGGAAACGCCTTGGATAACGTACAGGCGCAACCCGAACGTGTTACAGCGGAAGAAACTACCAGCCGCATACCAGTAGCAGTAAGGACATCGAGTAGACGACCGATACGGCTGCCACCGCGTTTCGAACCCTACGTAATGTTTTAAAGGGGGAGATGTTCTAGCAAGCACTGCCAAAGGTGACAGTTTGAACGTAAGCGACATTCACGTTCAGTTCTATTCTTAACGGCATCCAAGTAAGACGTGTTTTATGTGTTAGAGAATAAAGGTTATAAGACGTAACAAAAATAATGAAACAAACGTGGAAATATAACTTACTCGGTTGTTTTAGTTAATTTTAATACGATCCCAAACTTACCAGTAAATGATGACATGGGAGGATGCACGTTTCCATAACCACCTACGGTTGGTGTTTGCGATGATGCTAGTACATGACCATTATTCGTACTACCTCCTGTAGCTGAGGCTGCTATTATGGTGTTTGACCCATATCCTCCAGTCAACTGTTGCGAATGATGATTAGTTGGTTGACCGTATTGATCGCAATAGAGACCAGAAGATGGATTAACACCTATCGTAGAAACAGGCGTTACTGAAGTCTTTACCGGCGATGGTCCAGTTCCTGCTCCCGTATGATAGCTATGGTATGTGCTAGGGACAGCGGTTGATGGAGCTGGAATGGTAGTAACATTTTGGGTGTGGTTGATTACTGCCGGCGATGCTGACGGAGAAGACGATGCGGACGATGATGAGATGTGTGTGTAGGGTGATGGATTATTCCGCTTATTGTGTGTCTTCTTGGCAGCATTATAATCGTTTTTGGGAGCCTTAAGAGTTTTGCTTTTACTACCAGCTACTACCTTCTTCGCAGATGCTAGGGTTGTTGATTTCGGATTGTAGTCGATGTACCCATCGGTAGGAGTAGGAGAACGAGTAATGTTGCTTAATGAGGCTTGAAATTCGCTTTGATTCTGGTTGTTAATCAATGCGGATGTAGTTTTTTCGAGATAGTTTAGGCTGGATTCGTATTGAGGTGGCGGTGGTAAAGACTGAACACCACCTGTTTGATGTTGATGCAATCCCAGATGATGATGAATAGGTGGTTCATGAGGTAATCGATGCTGCATCTGACCACCCATTGGGTGGTAATGGGGTTGCGCCTGTTGCGAAAGGTTGCCATGCGTATGCATGTGTTGTTGTTGCTGGGATAACTGACCATAATGAGACATGATCGTATTATTTGCCGATCCAGGACTAGAACTTCCGGTGGATGTACCGTAAGGCATCCACGGGGGATATTCTTTACAAACACTACTGTTTCCCGCAGAGGTGTTGCAAGCCGAAGGGAAAGTCACGCCAGGATGACTAACAGCGGACTGTTGACTTTGATTCTTTTCAACCAACGATCCTGTTACTGGTATCGTTTGTCCTGTGTAGTTTGTATGAGGAGAGCTAGACATTGTCTGATGACTTGCAGCATACTGTTCGGAACCAGTCGTCATCGGTTCTGAAGATGACGATGCAGTAGTACTTGTAATAGGTAACTTGTTACCAGAATGAATCGCGTGAGCAGTTGTTGAGTATACAATTGATCCGTTTCCTTGACCAAAAACTTCAGTAGTCGTTATATTATTAATGCTATGATCTGCTAACACCTTATCATCGCTTATCATCTTTGTTGGATGATATAAGCTTTTGAGCGTATTTGCACTGCCATCTACATTGTATGTTTCAGGGGTAGCAGCACTACTGGGGTTGTTCTTTGTAACCTCATTTGCCTTAGCACCCAGTGTACTATTATTAATGTTTGGGACGCTCGAATGACTAACCACCATTGTAGTAACAACATTGGTGGCCGAGACTACTACAGCGTTGCTCATTGGTGTTGGTGCGACTGTAGTGTTTGTTGCAGTCATTTCTTGAACCTTGTTTGCCTTATGACGATAGTTCTTCAACGACGATGGTGCTACTTTTGTTTTACGTTCGACCAGGTTTGGTTTATAAGTCATCCTTTCTCTCATCGGAGGAGAATCGTCATCAATGGTGACGGTAGTCGATGGGGAAGCATGTAATGGTAGGACGCCGGAACTTGAACTGTGAGCGGGATGACTATCTGCTTGAGGAGCCAGGGAATAAGCTGACTGTATCATTGGGAATTTGTCTATTGTTTCACTCATCGGTGCGCAACCACTTTTAGCGTGAGATGCATTCGTAAAAGATGACGCAGAGGACGACGTCGTTGTGGGTACTGTCATCCCACTACTATTACTTGTGCTGCTCGTACTACTCATCATCGTGTCCGTCGTCCTTTCGCTCACGATATGTTCAACGTCAGCATCTTTTTTGGACACGGGCTTATCAGGATAATCATCTACACTCATTGATTCCTTTTCGCTATCGCCATCGTCGTTAATCGTGAGTGGAAGAATGCTGGAATCGGATTTTTCGTCATCATCCGAGTTGGACGCTATGCTCAATGAGTTTCCTTCGGAAAGGTCGCCCGTATTACTACTACCAGCACCGGCGCTATTCTTGGATATCAGTAAAGTAGAAGAAGCTTTCGATGTGCTGAACGATAGATTAGACGTCCTACGACCGGTCAATGAGGTCGGCGTGGTTGTAATGATACTTCCTTTTGCTGCGGGTGCATCCTTGTTTTGGCCCACTTTAAACGCTGTTCGGATAGCAATAATTTTACCACTTTCCAGCTGCATGTATATACCCTTCGGCGACTTAAGTACCATTACTTTTTGGCCTGCCTTTAGTACAATATTCGACTTGTCTGCAGAACTGGTAGGAATCACAACATCTAAATGAAAGAGAGAAAAGCAATGTGTTCATATTGTTGCCATAATTTTCATCACTATCGTGTATGTACCGATTGGAAGTGTCATCTCTTGTGCTGTCATGCCTTGACGTTGCCACACTTCTGCCGGTATCCAACGAGTTGGACGTGCCCCCGCTAGATTCGTTTTGTTAGTATCTCCAGACTGCATTGGACGCACCTTATTTTATTGAAAAGATAACCATTAATTTAAAGGTAATGAAAGTAAATAATGCCTACTTCCAATATGCCTAGTTTAATTGAGAAGATAATCATTAATTTAAAGGTTATGAATGTAAATAATGCCTATTTCCGATATCGGTGTGAAATCTTACTTACCGAAGCAACAGGACGATGGATAATGGATCCATCGGACGTACGTATCGCCCGATAAGTAGTACCCATGGACGTATACGAGTATTGCGGCTTGGTTGCTGCCTGTTTTTCCAGTTCGTATCCTCGCTGTGCCTGACGTTTTTCCGCTGACGACAGCTTTTTTTCTTTCCGGTCTATTAGTAAACTCTCATGTGCAAACGGTGCTTTTGTCAACTTTTTCGAGTGTGTCTCCAACAGATATTGCATGACTATGTCGATGAATTTATCCTTTTCCTCGCTAAAATCCTTCATTTCACCGTCCTCACCATCATCATAACAGAGACTAGTAATCTCCTTCATGGATAGATGCGCGTCTGGATTACACTCATCCACGATACGGTCCGACATGCCCTGCTTATTAATTTGCCTATCGTAAATCTTCTTCTCAAGACAGTTATCCATTACCAGCCGATATACGAAGCATGGCTTTTTCTGGCCGTAGCGATATACACGGCATACGGCCTGTGTGTCGTGACAGGGATTCCAGCTGGCATCAAACACTACCACTCGATTGGCACCGACCAGATTTATACCCAGCGAACCAGCGCGAGTTGACACAAGGAATAAGTGAACATTTGGGTTGGAGTTGAACTCATTGATCAACTTCTCTCGTTCTTGAGCCACAGTCGAACCATCAAGTCCTGAAAAATTTCATAAAATTGCATGATTTTTTTAACCAATGCTGAAAACCAAAAAGATAATTGCTTATACTTACGAAAGTAACTACTATTTTTCGACCAGTAGCTTTCAGTACAAGGAATCTTATTACGTTGAAGAAAACGCTCGATCAAGTTTAACGTTAGTAAACTTTGACTAAACACAAGTAGACGATCGCCCAACCGAATGCTTTCCTCTAATATGCAAAAGAAAATTTCCATTTTTGGAGAATTTTCTAGCAAATCTGGTATGTATCCTTTCATTAGCTCGAAAGCCCATTCGTACGGTATTTCGTCCTTTGCGTCTTTTCCTTTACCTTCCCTGGTGCCGCCAGCAATATTTGCCGTAGAAGGGTTCACTATCGTTGTAGTAATAGCGGATGATGTAGTTGACATGTCTTTTCCTCCTGATTCATTTTTCTCCTCCTTCATAGTAGTTTTAGTTTCTTCCGAGAATAATGAATCTTCTTTCGAAGTTTCTTTAATGTTGGCCGTTTTCTCAACTACCGTCAAATTTTCTTCTATTGCCTTTTTTTCTTCCTCTGTAGTTTTCAATTGTGTTTTATCGTCTTCGTTCATTTCTGGCCCAGTTTCGATTGGGTTTTTGGTGATCTCCACCTCAATCATTTTTCCGTCCAATAGGTTAGTAGTACAATCGGAAAAAGTTTTTTCTTTCTCTTTTTTAATTTCGACACATATTGTCTCTTTCTCATTTTTGGTCAGCTTTACGTCGTCTGATAATATGAGAGATGTTTTTTGTTTCAAATCATCATCATTTAGCATTCCACACGCATCACCACTTGGTACAGTTTCACTATTTTCTTCTATTTTGATCTCGCTTTTTATAGTCACTCCACTTTCTTTTTCTTGTTTTATTTGGTTATCTTGGTTGACATCACTTTCTGTATCAGTTTCTTCTTTGATCTCCTGCTTAATGTCATGCACCACTCTTATCTTTCCTATCTCTTTCATTTCCGAATTAACTGTTTCTGATGGTTTTTCTTCGGATGGATCAGGTTCGACAGGGTCTTTGAGATCTTCTAGTGATGGCTGATTCGCGTACTGAGCATTAGCTTGTTCTTGCGTTACAGTAGCGGCATCTGAATTACACTTCCCACTATCCAGCGTAGACTCTGCAGCAGTCATCGCTGTATCTGCAGAGGATGCAGTGTGAGGAATAATTTCTGGATTATTAGCTTTTGAATTTGTTATTTGACTTTGGGAAAGTTCAGTATTTGTTTCAACAGAAGTATCATTACCATTACTCGATTGTTCCCCATTCCATTTCGGTAATCCATTACCTGGTAATGTCCCGGAGGAACTGTAACCATCATACGATGTTGTTGGTTGGGATGGAACATTTACTGTTGATGATGTAGTTTGCTGTGTAGTACTTGGATAAGTGTACAAAATAGAACTATCGTTCTGATCTTCGGCTACTTGTGTTTGAGTACTATTAGATGTATCATACCCTGTACTATATCCTGCGTAGGACGATCCTGTTCCATTATTAGTATCGTTAGTAACGGATGGCTGTTGTTGTTGCTGATCGAAATAAGTGTTACTATTATTAGCATTACTACTATCACTCCAATAATTGTTTGGTTGAGAGTTTTGTGTTCCCGAAACACCATCACCATTGCTGGGATATCGCGACATTTTTACTCCTTCGACAGTATTTGCCCCGTAAGGATACTGATTCTGTTCACATCCTATAGTTCCGTTCATCCCTGTTTCGCCATTTCCATACACAGAAGATTGGTTGTATGAAGTGGAGTAGTCATTCCTATAGTAATTACTACCATAGCCATTGTTGTATGGGTCAACAGTTGCTGGTACAGGGGGATCGCCGCTATACTGTTCATTCGCACCAGTAACATCATACGTGTTGCCGTAGGTATTTGCTTGATCTGATCTTATCATATTGTTAATGTCTTGATTATAATCTCCATAAGCATGAGTAGGTTGTACAGGATCCGTCCCAGGATAAGCCTGATAAGCATAAACACCAATACCGGAAGTTGTCTGGTATTGTGAACCAATTGCTTGTTGTGCGTACATGTGTCCATCTGCTTCTTGCTTCACCAGCCTTTCATTGTTGGTGAAATCGGACACAACACCACCTTCTTCAATCTTTGAAAATGTTACAGAGTTTGCAGCGGCCGTGTCCATTAATATCGGATTTGGATCCTTATTTACATTGCTCGGACTGATAGTGGCTGCTGGTACGATTTTTCCATCTTTTCCCACAGCTTGTGATTTGTTATTCAACGCAGCCTTTTTAGAAGTGCGTGGTTTTCGTGGGGTACCATCTTTCTTCAATGCAAGCGGTTTAGCCGGCTTTGGTACAGCCGCGTTTTTACGCCCTGCCTTAGTAGCACATGTTGTTACGGTGGACAATGTCGGTGATACTTCCATCGTGTTCACTTTGATGTCACTAGTAACACTACTAGCAACTCCACCATTATCGATCTCCATTGGAGTGACAGTTCCTGATGTTGCAGGCGTAAGTCCTGTTAATGGAATTTCTCCCGGCTTGCCGACTCCCGGTATCGGTGGTGGTTCTGGTTCTTCCAGTTCTAGATCTAAATCTCGTTCGCTCTGCTTGAGGAAATTGTACAGCACATCCGGATGATTCCATATTTTACAACACACTGCAAAAGCCTTAAGTGGATTCGGAACTGCCTTTGTTCGTACTACCTCGTTCATAAATACGCTATAGAGTTTACGTTGAAACTCGGTCATACGTATCAACAGTACGTACTCTTCCTTCTGTGGTAACGAAGTTTGCAGCACTGAATGTGATCGCCGTTGAACAAAACCGAGCAATAAGGAGTGAAGTACGTGAGCACGGTATCGCATCAGTTTAATGTCTTGGGGAGTTGAGTCAATGCACTGCCCATTCTGAATTGGACGTTCAAACATGTTACTAAACTCCGTCTTCGTACCGAGATAGTTCGGTCGGACAAAATCCACCATACACCAATACTCGAGCAGATTGTTTTGTAGCGGATAACCCGTCAGCACCACACGTCGTTTTGATTTGATCTGCTTCAATGCAACAGAGATGCTCGCATGGGAATTCTTTATCCGATGACCCTCATCACATACAACAAGATCCGGACCCGGTTTCACAAGCGCTTCGTGTATATCGTCGAACATGTTACGTTGTTCTTCAGTTGACTCTTTCTCCTCCTCTAGTATAGCTCCTTTTTTCTTTTTCTTTTTCTTTGTCATCTTTTTCTGACTCAGTAAACGATACATCTCGTACCCAATCAGCAATACGCCACCATTTTTGGCCCATTCCAGCACGACTTTCGAGCGCGATTTGAGCGTTTTGTGGCTATCGTTTAAGATGTGAATTCGAAAATTACGAGCACGCACATCCCCGTGGTTTCGTAGAGGACTGTTCTCAGCATCTTCTGGTAGCCAGGTGTTAAATTCGTTCAGCCAATTCTGTAGTGTGTTGATAGGCATGATAATTAGGACTGTTTTCGAGCTGGTATGCCTTAAAAATATATCACAGAAACAAACTAACTGTAATGTTTTACCAAGCCCCATCGAATGAGCCAATATGCACCCGAAGCCAGTCGACGAATCATACCGCTCGATCGATTCGATAATATTATCGAACAGAAACCTTACACCACCAATCTGATGTGGCTTGATGATGCGTGCAATTTGCGGCGCCAGGAATATGTCGTCTTCTCCATCGGCATGTCCTACATTGATAACAACACGACCAAGCTCATCCGGTACATTGTAAGTGTCGTTTACATGGAGACCACTATTCTGCGGATCATCATCCGATTCATCTTCCGGTTCTTCATCATCATCCGAAAGCACAATACAATCATCGTCAGACGAGCTGTCGATTGTAACTATTTCCTTCTTTTCTGGCAGAGCAATCACCTCGCCTTCACTATCTTCATCCTCATCCTCAGGATCATCTTCAGGTTCTAGCTCCTCCTCAGAGTCCACCATTTCTTCCAACGTACGTACTGGAATCACTGTAGGAGATGATGCAGTTGCTGGTATCGCTGACGAGATGCTAGTCCCCGCTAACGTCGAAGTCAATGACGATGTTTTTACTGGAGCAATGCTGACAGAGGGAGTCAAATTCGTCGTCGCAGTCGTTGTCGATGAGGACGAAGTGGTAGCTGTGAGTAACGACGTAGTAGCGGTAGAAATCGTCATTTGGCGATTCTTCGGAGGGCGACCACGTGTTTCGAACGGATTCTTAACGTACCCGACGCGTATTGGAGTCGTAGAGGTAATCCCACTTCCTGAGGCACTCGCTGTTGTACTGGAAGTGCTTGGCTGTTGAGATTTTAGAATCGAGGCATGTCCCTGCAAAAACTGCATCACCTTCTGTTCGGTTTTGTTCGTTTGTCGTTCCAGAGCAAGCTGACGCTGGACTTCGCGAATGATTCGTTGCTGTTCTTGAACACGTGCTAACCGTTCTAACTCTTGCCGCTGCGCTGCCAATGTAGATGCATCCAGTTGATTATCATCCATCACCTCCTTGATGTTCTTACGCAGATTCGTAACCTTACGCATAGCTGCATCCTTTTTGGTTATTTCTAGCGAAATCTCTTCGTTACACTCCAATTCACTGGTACGAGATTTGGCACTCGCATCTGTTTTAGATACCGGTTTCACACTGATCTCTCCCATCTCTTTCAGCTTCTCGGATATATCGAAGTCCATATGTTGTGTCGTCGTTGTTTGTTGTTGATGTTCAGACGTTGCTTCCGATGCAATGAGACATAACGGAGCGTTTGTGGATGAACCAGCACGATCATTTTTAGAAGAGTCCCCACTCTTCGTTGCTTTCGACGTCTTTCTATTCGAACTACCTCCAGCATTACCGTGATGGTGATACTGACTCGATTCATTGCCTTTCTTGGAACGTTCATTATGCCCAGTTGTATGCACATGATGTTGCATTGTAACGTTAGCTCCATCCAACGCTGAAAAGGGTACAGTAGTAGTGGACAATGATTGTTTGGCGTTTTTATCATCCAGTATATTTGATATTTGAAAGGAAGATTTGTTACTGTCTCCTCCAGATGAGTGCGTACCACCACTGAGACCCGGATCTGAAGGTTGACAATATGCATTGGTGTGGTTACTGTTACTATTCATGTTGCTAATATTCAATCCACCCTCAGATGGTATATTTTTGGATTTCTTTATCAATATGTTATCAAGAATTTCGATCTTTCGTTTTCCACTATTTGCGCCAGGTGTACTACTACCACAACTGGCAGTAGAAGGAATAATCGTCGATGCAGGATTTGCTAGCGAGCTATTAGTAGGTGGTATCGTAGGCCCTGCGTCAGTTATTGCAGAATCTTCATTTCCAGGCGCATTTAGTCCCATGACACTGTGGTCTTTATCTCCCCGATACGCAATGTCATCTGTACTCAAAGGTGCATTATGATGATGTGGGATCGTGGAAGGTCCCGCAGCATAGTGTCCACTTGATGGTAACTGAACGGTAGTTCCAGCAATTTGTCCATATCCCGGATATTGTTGCGCTGGGTTATTGCCGTATTGTCCCATCGTTGAGGGCTGGCCCGGATGATGGATAGCATGATGACCATGATGATGCATACTGGCCGTTGTTTGCGGTCCGGGGTAGGTCGCTGATGGCTGGTGATGATACGAATGCCCATAAGGATTTTGATGCGGATGATGATGGTGGTGCGGGTAGGAATGCTGTGAATGCATTGAGCCTAAGGCCGACGGCGCAGGAGGTGGTGGGCCGTGAGGTGATGCATGATACGCAACACCGCCATGCTCGTGGTGGATCGCAGCATACGGATCGGTGTAGTGCCTACCATGATGATGATGATGATAGTAAGGATCTTTCATCTGATGATGATGATGATGATGGTGGTCCATCATGGTAGCAGCATAACCGGACGCTAGATGATGCGAAGGAGTTTGTGAGTACTGCTGATGGTGATAGGCAGATGATGCCGCGGCGGCCGCTGCTGCCGATCCTGGCACACCCCCCGTTACGCTGGAAGGTCCTGTTACAGTGTGTGGAACACGACCATCCGTCGATTTTATCGACTGAGGGTGATGATTCTCGTTCAGTTCCATGATGAGATGCGCTTTGGCGACCGAGGGAATTGATGCTTTGATTGTAACTCGGATGCGCTAACCGTCACTCAAAGGACATCCATCCATCTTTAATTGATAAGTCTCTTAGGTGCTTACGTTTGCGGTTGATGAAATACAGGGCAACGAAACAATCAATCATGAACCTGTAATTACGAAGTTGAAATTATTTCATAATCCGCTTATGATTGAAATACATGTGTTGGAATGGTTCAACAACGAGAGTAATGTTTAGATACGGCAAATCGTTCCAAGGAGAACATTTTTGTACTAATGAAAATTGCACTATTATCTTTTTGACTTGTCAACCATTCAGCAAAACATGCTGCATTATTTTTTACTGCCTCGTACAAACAAATGCCTCAGAACAATAGAGAGAGCCGGCGAATGGCAATGAAAATAAGACAGCTAAGATAAAAGCATTTCGCATCGCAGTGGGTAAGAATAGGTACCAGCCGTTTGAGAGCGAGAAAAATGTTCTATTCCGTGTGGACATGCCCCTGAGCATGTCGACCAGATGGGAAGCTGAGGCATTCGATCATTTCATCGAAATTATACACAGTAAGCCGTACATTCACACGAAAAGAGTGTAAAACTGAAATCGAAGTCGTACATGCGAAATATATTTCATTCATGCGCATTCCCACAGCAGTCATGAACGGGTAATGAACATTTTCACGAATATTTTTTACTTTTATCGAGCGACGTGCTTAATGGTTACTAATGGCCACGACAAGTGTCACAACTTGAAGGTCGATATGAACTGATCCTGCAGTGTCAAAAAAAAAAAAAAAAAAAAAAAAAAAAAAATATATATATATATATATATATATATATATATATATATATATATATATATATATATATATATATATATATATATAATGTAATATGCCACATAAAGTATGAAATTTAAACATATATGTCGACTCAACATCCAATCAGTATTCATGCAGAGCAGAATAATATTCTGTGTTCTCTGACGGTAATAATCAAATCAGATTAAATTAGTTCACATCTCATAATGTCTCTCTTGCTGCTCAATCTCTATTCGGTGTTCCGGTGTGCGCAATCGATATTTGATGGAAGTTCTGTTAATTTGATGTGCTTGTTGAAATAAAAGATCCAAACGAGTACATGATTAATAATATAAAAATACATAACCAGCAGCAACACAGCCAACCCTTCGGCATGTCGTACATGTATATATGCGGGCATTATGTTTGTGTGTGAGATGTTCATGTTGTGTTCACAGTTGCCATTCTCATCCACCAGCCGAACCTTCTGATCCGCCGCGGTTTGGTGGAGTTTGTTCGTCTAGCATGGTTAACCGTTATCCACGCTTCTCAAACTTTACGGTAGAAGAGAGTGTTGCAGGCTGCCTGCTTATCCTAAATTCTACACAAAACCAGTGCAATTCAATAAAGAGAAGCAGTCACAGGGATAGTTTCAGATGTCATTATTCGGTTTGCATTTCTATCTGCCCATGAATAATACATTGCTCCTTACTGTACACCGAACACCGGTGTCCGGCGTATGGCATGACGTAAAGGAGAGTAGATTAGTTGTTTCCCTGGACAAGCAATTCGGTTCAAAGCTGTTATTGGTTGCCAGGAAGCTGGCTCGATGTTGAATTTTTAGAGCCAACCCCAATTTATGCTTCCCCACAACACGGGTGTGAGGTGCGAACCAACCGCGACGGGGAAAAGAGCACAGCCAACATCAACGAACATGAGCACTAAAGTGCTCCAACACTTTAACACGAGCTTGAGCATGCAGCAGAGTGAGATGCGTGCACCAGACGTTCATTGTAACATACGACGCACATTTCCGGAGAGAATATGATACTTTCTCGCGATCCATCCAGCGCGATTGGAGTCTGCGTTTGAGTCGATACCATGATGGCTCCAGCAGGCTCTCAACATCGAAGTATGAGAAGGGAGTTCAAACCTGTAAGCGCCTTCTGGAAGCCTCGTCTTAGTCAGCACAAGAACCAAAACCAAACGGAACACGTTAACTAACTGATCTGTATTTTTCATGAGAGGAAATCTCATGTTGTACTAAATATCGTGCATCGTTCATCGAAACCGTCAATCTATCTTTCGCGCATCATAGCATCTTGTAATGTCTAGTTTCAGTTTCTTGTAATTTCCAGCTTTTTATTCTATTTCATCTTAATCAGCGGGTTTGTGACGAACTGAGGCGGACTAAAAGATGATAGTTTATTGATGTGTAAAGCCACCGGAAAGGAGAATGCTTGACTTGCTATTGGGGAAAACATTCGGAGCGCTCTTATTACATGAATTACAGAACACGGGAGAGGGAGATAGGAGGGATGGGGATTGCTTATTTTGAAATGTACCAGAACACTAACCTGTTCGCTAAACTGTCAACTTCTGTGGTGTAATAATGTTTGGTACATATTAGATTTTAAAACAAAGTTTGTCAATTGGCCACTTTACATGATGTGGTGGGATTGTATTTCACATTTTGATTTGTTCACATGGGACATTGGGACGAGTGAACCGACCTTTAACAGAAGATAGAATCATCTTCGTCAAGATTGTGCATATCAACGATTGAAGATTTATGGCTAGTTTAGCCCCACCATATGCACATATGGCCATAGTTGTCGGTCTACATATTTAAAGGTATTTGTGTAAGCATGGATTTGCACATGAAGGTCCAGGAAGCTTGATTCCCGTGCCGTGTCGTGAAAACCCTCGACCAGAAGGACCAGGAGAAGAACACCCACCATGTTTTATATTCTTTTTTTTTTTCATTATTTGCCATAGACAGTTACCAAAATGATTTTGCAGAATTAGAAAAAGGGTTTGTTTAGCAGGATAGGATTCTGCATTACAGACACAGTAAAACTCATTCTAGGATTTCACAAGCCAGTGTATTGTCATGGCTTTCATCACACAGACTCTTGGCGAGAAAGGAGCACCATCCCAAACTTCTGGGACTAGCGACACTATCCGGTACACACCCATGCTGGTCGCAAAGGCCAAAGGCTTTTTGACTCGGTTGGAACATAAGCGACTGATCCGTGGCTACAAACTGGAATGTAACATTTCAGCAAAAAAAACGAAAGAGAAACCACCGGCGCAGGCGGTCATCCCAGAAGTGACGGCGTACTTCTTTCGCTACATACACATATACTCAAACCCTTCAGTACACACACACACACACATACACATACACATGACTCAATTACAAACACAGACACTGCTGAACCTTTAATTCAAGATGTAGCGACGGCCATAGGAATTATCTTTGGCCTTGCGACAAGAGTAGGTTTCTTGTTCGTCTTCTAGAACACACCACAATTATTATTTAACATGAGCATAATTCCGAAACAGGTCATCGTCTCCACTTCTAGGAGCTTGAACAAACAGCACACGCACCACAAGAGGAATTTCTTAAGCAAATTGAACAGACGCACCGAAAAACTTGGATACTTTTCTGAGAAGGATTTTACCTGCTTTCCGCAGCTAACACAATTGGAAAAACACTCGTACGCTGTGCGTGGCAATTTGTTGGACAGTTTTTATTCCCGTTTTCGTAACCTAGGACATCTTTCCTGCATTATTTCACTACAATTTCACCGTTTTTCATTCTGCACCTTCTCGCGGCAGCCATTAAAACGGAACGGCGTTTTCATTGCTTTCTCCATCTCTGTCGCTTGATGCTGTGTATCTCGCTTTGTTGAACCCACCAAATGAAATGGAGAGACTGGTTCTCTTTTGCGCATTCACAGAACATCAAATCAAAACATTTTTTTCTACACAATACCACACACACACATACAAATGCGTGTACGCCGCGCAAGGTGATTGTATTGGAAATGGATTTGGATTGGACTGGATTTTTCGCGTAATGCAGCAATAAAATAAACAAGAGCATGCAATAGGTGTACATTAATTATGATGGTTAGTAGACGAAATAGAGATATAATACTAAAAACGAAGGATTTATTAACAAAAACGACCACTGTTCTGTGTCAAAATGGACTCGACTGTCAAACTTTGCTTGTCAAATAAACGAAAACCCATAGCAATCATAAAAACTCCAGTAGGTATGTGGAAATCACGTACGGCTACAAAACAAACCTGAATTTAGTTAAATTATATTTATCCTGGTATATTTATTTTGCCAAATTCTTAGTGGCGTTCACGGAGCACCTGTGTTAGGATGGGTAATTACGTGTCGCTGTATCTGACCAACCCAAAGGGAACTCCGCTGCCACTAACGGAACCGAGTTTCGATCCGAATCTAGGTTTTCCCAATGGCCGAAAGGAACGGGGTAAGTTTTCCGACTAGTTTGCCAATCGTTTATCCTTCTACGGCATGTCATCTACCGACAATGGATATACGATATCGTGTGCAGCAATTACGTGAAGATGAACCGGAATATTTTTCCGAAACACACAATCTAATTACATAACATGTCAGATTGTAGTTACAGCGAGAGATCATCTTGCGCGTCCAAACAAAATTATTTTAGGCTGCCAAAAGAAGTTTATCACAAATTTAAAATATAGCACTGCTAATTAATAATTTCAGTAATGATCGCTACTGAGGAAGAAATGGAGGCTGCAAAGTTACCCCTTGAAGCCAGAGATTACTGTGCCCACAAATTGATAGAGTACCGTGCATGCCGAACTAGTGTATGGCCATGGGCGTACAAATGCGCCCACGAAAAGCACGAATATCTTAACTGCGAATACGATGAGTACGTGCGATCCTGTTGTGTAGTGTGTTGCAATTTATTCGGTCAAATATATTTTTCTTCCTTTTTAGCTACATTCTCCGGCTGAAAGAATACGAACGTGAGAAGAGATTGCTTCAACGGAAATTGAAAATCGAAAAGAAACAGGCCCAAGAGCTGCACGCATAATGAGCTCCAAAGCAGTGTATCTTTTTTCAGTCCAGCGAAACTTTTAGCTCGGCACACTTTGTTTGTGGTACGATACGCGTGAAAACGCAGCAGGTGGATACAGAGATAATAGAGAAGTCCATAATTGAATCGAAAGTCTTATTGCACATTATTTAAATTGTCCGGTTCGGCCCAGTGGTGTATTGGTGTGGCGCTGGTCTTCACACGACAGGAACGATCGAAAATCCCATCCCCGTACGCAGGAATAACTATCCAGCTATGGATAAACAAAATCCAGGAAAAGCCAGAAATTATAGGCTTAGTCCTGTAAAGGTTGTTGTGCTGATAAAGAAGAATTTCAGTCATTCGAACAAGCGCTCTCGTGAAAAAACGTGCATCGGTTTATTAGAAATTTCTATTAATAATTTTTCCACGGAACTTCATCCTAACTGTATCGTTAAGTCCTTCCCGATTTCTCGCTACCTCGATCGCCCAGAATTGAATTCTTACTACCAGGATCGCGTTTTCTGGTCGGAACTCTTCTTCTGCGTCGGCACGCAGCAAAGTGCCGTAGCTGAAATCTTCCAGTCGATTAAACTTTTCCACATAAGCTCTCCATTTAGTTTTTGCATCAGAATTCTTCAGTTGGTTTTCGTTCACCACTCGCACATCCATGTCCGGAAACATGCGACGGAACTGCCCGTATATTTCATCGTCGTACGGTGTTAGTCGAAGTAAGCGTGGATCCACACTACACAGAAGATTGAAATGTACCTCCGCATGATCGACCGCCTTTACAGCCCATAGTTCTTCCACGGTTCCATCATTAACGAATTCTTCCGCCGGTCTCGAGAGGATGTCCATTATGACGATGATTAACTATAAATATAAAACAAATGTATTTTTTTCTGGACGACTTGCCCAAAACAACACAACGACGATCGACCTCGTTGTTGTTTAAATGACATTTTCCAAACTTCAAGTTGACGCACAGCCAGAAGGCGTCACCAACGTCAAATTAGGCGTCAAGATAGGCGATTTTGCAAAGTCAACAAAAGGACATCGTTATGGTTCAGAGAAACTTAGATGATTAGTGGCTTTAAAATGGGTACCGAGCTACAGCACTACTATTTGGAATTGTCTCCGAATCCGATCCGCTTCGACGGGACAGGGCTACTGACAAACGTGTTCTTTGACGATGCCAAACAACAGGTAGGTGTATACTTGCTAGCTTGTTTTCCAAGCGATTGATACAGTATATTTCGCTTCGCGGTAAGGTCATAGCGGTCCGCTCTGGTGGAGCCACGGGAATCGTTGTTAAAGGTGCAAGAGATGGCGAGCATTTTGTGTTCTGCATGGACCTACACTCGACCGACACACCCGATACGCAAATCCGATCGATAAAGTTTTCCGTCGACAATCAGGTGCTGGCAGTGCAACGTAGTGAGACATCGGTGGAATTTATCAACTTTCTGCCAAACCATCGACCCAACCTGCAAGAGATACTGATTTACAAAGGCAAAAGCTTCATCAATGGGTTCGTATGGGTTCAGGAAAGACAAGTCGCCCTTTTTACGAACGTCGGCGTGGAGGTATTGATGGTCAACTTTGAGAAACGTACCCTCAAATCAATCAAGTCGCTAAACATTACCATGAACTGGTTCAGCTACTGTTCCGTTTCCAAATTCGCGCTGCTTTCATCAAACTTGGGGACAATTCTAACACCGATCATCGTGAAACCAGCTTTGATCACCAAATTACCCAGACTTGAATGTGAGATTCCCTCGAAATGTGGGAAAGAAATGAAAACGGATTCTTATGTTCAATGTTTCATTCTGGTGTTTTTTTTCCAGTGGGCATCGACCAGGGCTGCATGGGAAAGGATGTGACGCTCGCTCAGTTGTATGGGACTAATGCAATATTGATTCTACGTCAGCCCCCGAACCGACCGTTTGAGGTAGTAATCTATCTGCTGAATGGCCCAGGTTTAGCTCCTAAAAAGTCGCATATTCTAAAGCTGGGTCAGAGTGGCCGTTTCGCGATGAACGTTGTCGATGACGTAGTGATTGTACACCATCAAGCGACAGCCAGTTCGATGCTGTTCGACATTGCGCTCAGTAGCAGTGAAACGGAGCATGGCACGAGAGCTGTCATACACTCTCCAATTATACCGGCGAAACCCATTCGACCCTTTCAGCTGGAAGTGCCAAGCATATCGCTAGATGGGAAAACGATGAACTGTGAATTGTGTAAGTAATGGTAGTTGGTACCTCAGGACGGTTGCAGACTCCTGCTCACATGTGGATACTCTTAATTACAGACACGAAAGATTGGGTGCTGTTTCAACCAAACATTGTGATTGACTCGAAGTTGGGATGCTTATGGTTTGTTCAGCTAAAATTGAATGCACTCAGCACACTCATCACCGATCGTCTACGGTTGGTAGAATTTTTGTTACAACGTAGTGATGGGAAAACTGTCATTCTTTCCGTATTGAAAGATATCATGGGCGCGGCTTACAGTGGGACAATGTTACCAGTGATAGAAAGTGTTTTCAACAAGCTGAACGCACTCTATAAAAGCGTGCTGGACAATGAGCTGCAGAGCCAAATGGCACTGATGTCTCTAGCCAAATCGTCACTCAAAGTTACTACTCCACCAAGGGTGCTAATCAATCAGACCGACATGTATTCGATCGTATTTTCCACAATCACCGATGCATCGCAGATGGGCAAGCTGCTGATGCTTTATCTAAACTCGCTAGCTCGAAACGGCATCAATGCTAACCATGAGCTTAGCAAAGCCCTTTTGATAGACTTAGTGAGCCACAAGCAGTATGATACACTGCAGTTTTTGCTGAAATATTCTGCCCTTAACGAATCGAAAGCATTAGCATGCTTTCTGTTGTCGTTATCCAACGTGGAGTATCCGGTCATAGCGCAAATGGCGCTTGACATGCTGGCTCGATTAAATGCAAACGAAATCATACTAGAAGTACTGCTGGAGCGGGGACAGATCACGGATGCGCTGCGATTGGCAAAGCAGATGCCCGGTTCGGATGCTTTGCCCGCAAGGAAATATCTCGAAGCCGCATTTAAAACCGGGGATCCATTGATATTTCATTCGACGTATAATTTTTTCCAGATGAAAAATGTTAGACTTCGTGGATGTCCTGATTTCTTGAAACGTAAGTATTTCTACACTAATGGTGTGCAAATTGGGGAGTTAGAATACCGAGAACGATTTTGATTTTGTATTTTTTGCTTTCAGATGAACAATGTGGCGAATATGTGCAATATTATCAAAGTTTAATTGCAAACCAATGCCTGTAGAGTCAGGAGTCAGGAAAATACACCAAGTAGAAAACATTAAGAACACGAGTGCTAGTAAATTTAGTCATAGCTAGTAAAAAGATATTTATTGTTAATAGCAATAACCGAAATAAATAATACTAAGCAAACTATCGACTTGAACCCTCGCTAGAAATAGCCTGCATAATAGCCTCATCCTGAAATGATAAGTTCCAGATTAATTGTATACCAATTCGAAATTATACCTATTTGTTACTCACCGTTTTAAACCACATAGTATTGGGTCGAAAAATCATCCTAGAAATAAACCCCATCCTACCGACTGGTGCAATTGCATGCAGGTGTAAATGCTTCACGCTTGTAAATGGAGGCATGTGAAAACCGAAGCAAGTCTGGTGCAGATCAACATCGTTGCTTTCCATAAAGTTAACCAGCTCACGTTTCAGTTCCGCAACTAACACCCGATACAAAGAAAGAAACAAAATTGTATTTTTTATCTTTCTACACGGTTTGCCCACGTTACCGATTACATACGCAAGGGTTTATCAGCAACAGTGAGAGAGTTTACATTTTCAACATGATGGTTGGGTATAGCCAGATAATGGAAATCCGATGCCGGTCGAATGTCTTTAAAAATACACATTCGCTCATTTCGGAACACAACATCCGTTGCAGGATCGCTTTGAGTGGCGATTTTACAGAAAATACAACCCGGCAGCGTATTTTGTATGGCGGCCATGGAATGTTGATTATTATACACAAAAAGAGTAAAGGGACTAGGAAGGCTCATACGTTTGGCTCAGCCGCCATGTTGAGATGGCAATTGACGTTTATGAATTCAATCGGATACAGTAATAAACGTACAATAATAATACAGTATACAGGCAGTTCCCGAGATACGCTATTATAGCGGACCGCTAAAACGCCATTGTCGGTTGTTTTTTCGTAATTAGGTGCAGGGCCACAAAAGTTGACAAAAGACTGACAAATTTGTCAAGTGACAAAATCAGCTTGTCAACTGCGAAAAACCACTATACCGTTGCCGCGCACACAATTGTTTTCAGATTTCCGATACCAGGAGAGCATGTTTTTCAAGAGGTGACACCTGCAGGCGTGGATTAAATTTGCCCATCCCTTTTGCTTTGCATACTATCAAACCCGTGAGAGCGATCGCTAGTGTAAACTAGGCGTGGAATAAATTTGCACATCCCTTTTGCATTGCATACTATCAAACCCGTGAGAGCGATCGCTGCCCCTCAGACTCTGAACAAATCTCAGTACAAGAGAAAGAACACGAAAGAAGGATTGACCTAATTGGACGTGACAAGCGTACCGTTCGCAGTAAAATATGTAATTCAAACAACAACTACTAGCGGCAAAGTAAACTCTAGTGAACCACACAGAGTGTATTATAGGCAAGCGTGAATAGCTTAACAAGCGAGTTCAATTCCGGACACCGAACTTTATGGAAAAAAACATGAATATATTTGAATTTCGAATCGAAACTTGCACGATTATGAATGTAATGGCAAGGACCCTGTTTGAAGCTGAGAAACCGAATTTTAGACGCATTTGAGAGGACGGTACTAGCGACAAGGTAAAGAAGCGTAGCATAGAGTATAGTACATAAAATAGAAAATGATTAAGATACGCCTAATAAAAAAAAGCTCTCATGATGAGGACTACATAAATAGTGTTCTATTGTATGTTTTATTTTTCCTCCGATATCAATTGTGTTTTCTATCACTTGGCGTAGTTTTTTGTTCTTCGTCTATTGAATGTACATTCACTAAAGAGGGGTATACACTGTGAACACTCGTGCATGCACATGCAAGATAAATAGTAGTTCCTTTCTTACTAGATATTGACTAAACGCTTCAACTAACAGTTTGAATAGTTTTGGTTGCGATTACACTTATGGGTACGGCTGCGAACGCCAAAACGAGTGCGTTTCATCCACTATACTGTACCCGAAGAACAGGTGGAATTTTGAGTGGCCTCTTGAATGGAATGGGTAATATACCGATTTATTTAACCTACTCTGGGAGGAGCGCTCAGCTTCAACGTACTAGGACTTTCCTGGCTACACGAATCTGCAAAAGGAATATTCTCTACATAGCACTCCGGAGTTTGAAAAGACCTTTCTTCTATTACTACCGCATCACAACGTGGGCATTTTAGTCGTTTCATAGAAGATATTGAACCTGCTGTTTCGACCCGAGCACTGCCACTGCCACTTATTCCATCTACACGAGAATCTGTAGATAGTTCGAGTGGTACAGTACAAAAATTAGCAGCACACTGCTGGTGCATGGCGTGGCCACAGTCTCCCATCACGACAATTGACTGTCTTTCGGTGTTATAAAGGCGCGAACGACAAACAATACATTTGATAGACTTTACAGCCAGACCCCGCATTGCTATCCGTCGTTCTCGGGCCAAAATGGCGTGCAAATCTTCACCTAGAATGCGCGAAGTTGTCTGCAGGAGTAACGTTTCGTATGCTGAGTTAGACAGCATACCGATCAGAAGATGTTTTATGTCGCCAAAGTTGCCCGTGTTAGTACTAGAAGTTAACACCAGCTGAACTAGTTTAGAAAGATCAACGAATTCGCTTGCCGAATGAAGAATGTTTCTCGTTATCGAGGTAAGATCGTTACGCGACAGTATGATGTGCAGCAACGAAAACCATAGCTGTTCCCGGTCGCTTTCCGTCAGTACAGCGGAGGCACGTGTGCATAGTGCACTCACTTGGAGAGCGCTCATCTCTGCCGAGGTTTCCAGAGTATCCTTTAGCGTTCCAACGGCCACGGCGTACGCCGACTGGTAGTCGCCCTGCTTCTCGTAGAGGTAGATTAATGGTGCGCTCAGCTCAAAGCGCTTCATCGTTCGGACGGCATTATCTAAACGGTACGAGTCGTTCGATTTCAAAAAATCTATCACTTCCTCTGGTCGGTATTGACAGAGAAGCTCTAGGTATCGCTCCAGATCTGTCGTTTCCAGCTGTACTGATTGCCTGACAAGCGATTCAAGAAATCGAAATAATCGCTCAGGAGCATTCGCCTGCTCGAGCACCAACAGAAAATGGCTCAAATATCGCATGAAACTATCAACAACCACCCGAGCCGCCTGTTCACAATTTAGATCAACTATTAGGTACAAATTCTTCATAAACAAAGGGTAGATCTGACGTCGCGAATCAATCGCATGCTGTGAGATGTACGAAAATAGTTGCATACGCCGAAATTCATCCAGAAGATAACAATCGAAAATTTCCTCATATTTTTCTAGTCGTTCAAGCATATACTCCGCTACCTGATAGCACTGGTTTTGTCTTGCAATTTCTAGCAACTGTTCCGTCGGAATGTGATCAAGACAGTTCGAGCTCAGCAGATCTAGCCATGTTTCTTCACGTTCAAAATGTTCCCTTCTAGATAGTGGTACATCCGTCGGCACCGTAAGGTAAGCTATAACCTTCTCTAGCAAAAGCTCATTTTCTGGTAACTCTCGAGAAGCGATCTGTTGAGCGATAAAGTTTAACAATGCTCCAATCTGGGACCAGTTAGCTTGCTCGGGCGTTAAAATTTCGAGCAGGATATTAATTATGCGTTGCCGATGTGACAGACCGAGTTTGCCATTAAATTCTTTCTCCTGGAATGCGAGAGAAATTACGTTCAGGGTTTCGCGGGTGTCGAACTGGAGCAGCTTACGTAAGTATGGATACGACAGCTCATTTTCTGGTGCATTCTTCGAATGAATGACGGTTAAACAGCGTAGCACCTCATGCTTGACGGTGGGAATCGTTTCCGAAGCAATCTCACCCGTTGGATAACCGCGTCCTGCTAGACAGCTAGATATGTAGACCAGCAGATAATTGCCCAGTTGAAGATCATCTGTTGCTAATTCAATCTCTGGTATGAGATCGGTCAACGAAATGGTGTAATCGCCTAAGGCTTTCGTATTTAGATACATCTGTGCACGGTACAGCCGTTCTTTGCGACATATCGTCAGCACTTGGTGTAGATCAAGACACTGCCAGTTTAGCTTGAGAATCAAGGTTTCCAAACGGGCCGTTTCCGCTTTCTTCCAAAAGTAGTCACACATCACTTGAGCTACACTCGGCGCGATTGTATCCAGATGGTCACATTCTATGTGTTTCGCTATTATTTGAAGATAACGATCCGTACATGGAAGACGATCGTACAGTTCTTCCCAAAGAAGATTCCTGAAATGTAGATATTATGAAACTTTATGGTAATGCAAATTTTTAATAGTCTGTTGTTTCGAACACTTACTTTTCTTGAATCTCAATCAAACATGCCACTATTGCTTCAAGACACAGCTCGGGTGTTTTCTTGGTAACATTCACATATTCCTCATACATCCTTAAAATTCTTTCTTTTGAAGATACTAGCCTTCTATGGCGACCAGTTGCCGCCCTGTAGCCTTCAATTGCTAACTCGATTGCTTCATCCCACCGTTGCATTGAAGTGAGATATGATATGCGATCGCTC
Source organism: Anopheles moucheti (assembly GCF_943734755.1). NCBI lineage: Eukaryota > Metazoa > Arthropoda > Insecta > Diptera > Culicidae > Anopheles > Anopheles moucheti. The sequence continues at coordinate 92,401,136 of NC_069141.1, forward strand.
CAGGCCCGAGCACTTATGCCGTGCAGACTTTTGCCACCCAGAAAATATAATTGGTTGCCCTGTGACACCACCGTATTGTAGCAGGCAGCTGCGCCTGCCAGGGCCAGTGCTGGAGACACATTGCCGCCCGTTGCCAGTCCCTTAAACTGTGCCGAGTTGTACATGAGCCCAATGTTCGAAAGATCAATCACTTCCAGTTCTCGGTTAGTGCGCACATCAGATAGATGCAGAACTTCCTTCGTGTCTAGACAAGCGATGGATTTGGGTCCCAACCAGTGGATCGCCAACAGGTTGTACGACAGTTGAATGTGTCGCAGGAAAAGCAATGATATGCGTCCACTGTTGTAGATGATTTGATGAAAGAAAAGGTCGTTTCCACGTGCCGCAGCCAGCACCGGGTCGATACTTCTCGTCGAATCGGCAGCCTGAATGAGGACCATCTGCCAGGCCAGTAGTGGCAAACAGTCGGGATATCCTGTCATTGGGTGAAATTTGACCACTTTTAAACGCGGTCGTATCAGTACGACAAAGAACTTGCTCAGCGTTGCTAGTGCGACAATTGTATAGGTTTTCAGCGGATGGTCCTCATCGCCGATAACTAATGGTTCAACTGTACACACTTCTCCACGAGCTCCACTGAACAGACAGCGGGAATCACATCCTCGAATGCCAAGTCGCCGTGTAAAGTTCAGACTCCAAACGGATCCACCCGAGTCGGAACACAACGCTAACGGGGGTCTGTTGGTCCATTTCAGATGCAGGACGCCCGTATTTGGCGCAATTACTTCATTCAAGGTCCTTATTACGTTTCCTGTTTGAGTATCGATCATGAAGATGACTCCGCGGGCATAACCTGCCAGTAAGCGTGAACTGTCGTCGTTGAATGCCATTGCAGAAACGGCTCCATGAGCGATTCCTTCCTGGCAGCACCATTTCAGAGTTTGTGTACAATCAAACGCTAAAATATGGCCATGCGAGGTACCTACTGCAATCATCATTGAAACGGCACAAGAAGTCGCCAGTCCAGCGTCTACCCGTTCGACAGCCGATGTCAGCTGAGCCGTTACACCGTGCAGTACGACATGCCGCAGAATTGACTCCATTTTTAAATGTTCCTCTAAAGAAGGAGTCGGTGTGGTTTCCCCTCGTAGGAGATCGTCTTCCGCGAAAGATGTTCGCGTTCCGGTTCCATTGCCGTTGGAATGTCGTACACCAACTGCAGAAACACTGTCCAAATCACTGTCGATTTCACTCAGCACACTTTCCAACGTAGGTAGAGTGTCAACGGCAGGAATGGCGTATTCATCATCATCCAGCTGGAAATGTAGTTTGTGGGCGTAAGTCATGTTTTTGAGATGTAAGCTTATGAATCATCCAATACAAACAGTACCTCTTCGATGTCGAGCTGCAACGATTCCGCTAATAGACTGTCGTTTGACCCATGATCAGAATCAATGAGCGAGTGCAGAGATGGTGCTTTCAGGGTGTTCATGCTGTTATGGGTTCGATGCAAGCCATTTACCAAATTTATTCAATACTGCATTTTGGGATACATATAGAGTAAAAGTAGTCCCTTTATCAATTTTTTCCTATTTTGCGACTTTGACACATGTTTTGACATGGTCACGGCCACGCATGGGTGCCAAGATGCATACAGAATATTGTTTATTTATATTTGGCACACTGGATTCGGAAGTAAAATCAGTTGCGAACAATTTTTGGGTTAGATTCCCCCTGGTTCAACACACAAGTTCAAGCAAGACGGATGAACAAGCATCAGCAGCAAAAGCAGCAGATTTTGTAGCAATCAGTGTATAAATTATCAGACATTATGCTTTCAAAATTAATTCATCTCTATTTCGCTCGGCACGTTGACACTGCTTCTACTGTTGTCAGATGTGCTTTCAGCTGATACGCAGTACGTGAATTGTGGTCAGGTAATAAAGTATTTTAAATTTGTGCATTAGGTCCTTATTATTATGCATTACGTCCTTTCTGATGAATGCAATAATCGCGCTGTGTCATTTCTGTGAGGTTCATGGTAAGGAATCTGGTTGCAGTTTTATTCTCAGCTAAATAATGCGAATTAATTAAAACTTCGTTTCAGGGCCGGGTGCTATTTTCTGTACTCAAACATTGCGCGAAACTAACATACAACAGCTGGATATAAGCTTTAATATCGATCGTAAAGGATGTTCAGCATGTAATTCGATTGGTAATAATGTTGGGCTCGTAAGCCGCGATCCAGAAAGCAATGCCAACTTTGTCAGCAGCCAAATACCGGTAATTGGAGAAACGACATCACTAATTAAGACGGCCGCATTTCGTAGCCTTAGCTCAGAAGTGAGCTGTGTAGCATCGGAAGGTGGATTCGTGTTTTTTGGCGATGCCAAACATGGCCACGTACTAAGCCATGCATTTCATCTGATCGATTCCGAAGCACGGGGCTTTCAGAAGCGCTTCTCCATAGTGATTCTTATGAAAGACAAGTTGTTCCTGCTTAACACACAGCCTTTTCTGGCCGACTGCATGGGCAAGATTGCAAGGGAGTTGCAGGAATATGCTCAAATGGTTCACGAGGACGATCTTCGGCGACAGGGACTCGATAGAGCTCAGCGAATCAATAAATATTACGGAAGCGGATCAACCAGTAATGCCACAAATATAATAGCGAACAGGTCTCTGATTGAACTAACAGGAAAAGAATCAATTTACGCATATGTGCATGCTCATTTTTCCTTCATCCTCTGGGCTGGAGCTCGATATCTGACGGAAAGCATAACGCTCGGATATCCTTCGACGCCCGTGTGGTTAGGGAAGGAAACGGAAGAGGGTTTCGCCATTGTACAATCGGATAAAGAAGGTTACCAGATGCGTCGACTAGGTATCCCAAGTGGTGACAAGCCTTTCAGCCAAGTTGATGAACTGACGCGAACCAAATATTGTTTGCGGATGTTCCGTAGCATTTTAAAAGCAAACTTCTTATCCGTTTGTTACTGTGCCTTGACGGGCATACAGATTGTGGTCCGCGGTACACCGGTGAAGGGCAACTGCTTGGTTTCGAATTTAAAAAAATTTTTGCCTGAGGCCATGTACAAATTGGTCCGGGTTCACGCAGAAACGTATACATCGGCAAACGAATTTCGCATAATAAATCTGAAGCAGGAAGCAATTGCACCGCACTCTTCGAGTAGTATTATGCGGGTGGATCTAGTCGACGATCAGAATAAGGACACGGTTGCAGTATGCGCATGGGAGGGTGAATTGCCTAATAAATGTAAGTGCATATATTAAACACTGTTGCAAAAAGATGAAGATTAAAACACAGATTCGAATTCCACAGTGCCCAGCCTGTTGCAGAAGATCGTTAAGGCCATAGACGAGGAGTTATTCAACGATCACGCATTGGATAAACATTTACGCGTATTGGTGGAGGAGTGGAAAAAGTACACTTGTTAAAAAACATCATCAAACAGAAGTTCACACAAAGAATTCACTGTATGCCTCCTTTCTTTTTGCAGTAAAGTGGTATGCATTCGTAAGGTGAGCTCCAATCAGGACGTGGCCAAAATTAAAAAGATAATGGGTGTTCAGCCTCAGGACCAGGTTCTAATCAACTATTGGTACAACCATCTTTAAATGTTGCTTTGGAATGTGCACCTTTTAATCAGCATAGCTAAATTATCAACAAGTTTGTTAGAGATGAAAAATAAAATATGTTATTTGTATAGAAAGATTTAGTTTGTTCTACTTCTTCTATGCGGCCATTTCGCAGAGAATTGCCTGATTATTCCTTCGACTGTAGCACGCTCAATCATCTCTTTTTAGCTATTCGTAAAAAAACCGGTAAGTAATAGCCATACGGCCTTCTGTTATGTTTCTGCAGTTTCAGAAGGATTATAATGAACATGATGTTTACAGCATTATATGGCTGCATATTCCGAGGCAATACATACGTATGATTCAATGTTACGTATGAATATTTAGATAAGTTCGCTGAGGTTTGCAAAACTAAACAGAAATGTACGATTAATCATTCCAAATTCAATAACTTGCATTACTTACACACAATTACACAAATTGTAATATCGATTTTCTTTCTAACAATACATTGTAAAACACTACTGCTTTAATAGACACACATACACGAACACGAGAGGCACAGTACTTTCATGTTGGAATAGATTTTCCTTCCTTGTATTTCTTCACCAACACGTACTTGTTACACCCAAAAGAGCAATACTTGCTCTGCACTTCTTTTGGGCTAATGGTTTCCGAATGTTGTTGTTCTGTGGAAGTGCGATCCAAATCTTTATATCTGCGACAGGATTAATTCTTGAAACCGCAGCTGCTACGGCGACCACGAGCTTTCTCGAACTTGCGGCCCTTCGACTGCACGTACGGGCGTGTGTTGGAGTGTGGTACACCCGGAGCACGGCCGAAATGCTTAAATACCTCCCGAGCGGTACGCTTGCCCTGCATCAGCACGGTGTTTCTTCCGGTCGGAGAGAGCAGGGCGAGCTGATCGAACGTGTAAATTTTGCCACCGTTCTTCAGAATACGCTGCCGAGCCTTCTCGGTCACACGGAGAGCGCACACGTTTAGCTTCGGAATATCTAGCATGCGTACATCGTTAGTGACCGTGCCGATCACAACGGCCACCGATTTCTCATCCTTGGCACGCAGCTTCATCAACTGGGCAACACGGTTAAGCGACATTGGGGGATGGTTCGTTCTGCTCATGAACAGACGACGCATCACAATCTTATTGAACTTCTTGTGTGTACGACGGTACAGGAAACGGTATAACTGTGAATGAATAGCAAAGGGAAGCAAAAATCAGTTAGCATATCAATCTCTATGAATGCGCTAAACCACACATGAAGTCGCGCTGTAAATAACACGCCGGCTCACAACTCACCTTCACCAGCAATCCAAGGTACACGTCCAACGATTTCGGCTTCGTACGACGGACCTTACGATCCCACTTGTGATTGAGGTCGATACCCTATAGAAAACACACAAGACGAAACAATTATTACACACCATGATTTCATGCCTTCTACTACATTCACATTCGTTTATTTGACCGGTTTTCGCCACCGCAACAGTATGTTGGTGGCCAACATTGACATACAACAACGCATGCAGCAAGCACGACGTTCTGCATTTCGACTAAAATTTGTATTTCTACATAGTAAACAACTTTTTACGCAAGCGGTTCTGTCGTGCTATGCTTCATTTCGACTGTAGGTCAATGTTATGCCACGTTATTTACCATTTTACGAAGTTAAAACGTTTTTTTATTCTGGCTCAACAGTAGAACAACTCCTTACCATGTTCAAGACCGGAAAAAGAAAGAACCAGAGCTGCCAACATAACAACTGTCAACTTGTGTGAATTGACAATCATGAAATGTGTAACAAAGTATTTCCATCGGGTGAGATGGTTTGTTGTTTTTCGTTGGGAATTGTTCGTCTCGATTTGTTATTTAAATGCACTTTGCAAAAATACGATATAATAAGGATATAATTTCCTTTTTCTGGTTTATTCCAGCCATACTAAATATCATTCTTCGCGGGCTTTCTGACAGGTGCATTCATCTTATAAAGTAGCCCTTTTGGAAATTTCAAATGTGTAATGCAGTTAAATTATGCACAATGTTATACAATAACATGGAAAGCACAACATAAAACACACATAACTTTAGATAATAAGATTACCGTTTTACAACCCACCCAATGTTTATTGCTCATTGCCTCGCTATTATATAAAAAAAATTATCACAAAATCAGTCTAGATTTTTAATGTCCTCCAGTATGTACCATTTTTTAAATCGATCCACCGCTCGCTCCCAACCTCGCAGCTGTTTTAGCTGCTTTTCTCTCTGAACCATATCCGGCGAAAACTTTTTCTCTACTTTCCTTACATCAATCAGCTGTCGCTTCGTGTTCCAGATGCCGCAATTTATCCCAGCCATGAACATTGCACCCATCGCTGTTGAATCCGTCACTTTACCCCGTTCCACATCAATGCCTGTCAAATTGGCCAGTGTCTGGCAGATGAAATCATTCTTAGAAACACCTCCATCAACCTTGATGCTGCTGAAAGAGAAACCCGTTTCCTTCAGAGCACAATCGTACAGAAGAGCCACACGGAAAGCGAGACTTTCCAGTAGGGCTCGAACCATGTGTTCTTTACGCGTGGAGGGCTTAATCCCGATAAATCCACTTCCGGCGTTATCGTCCTGAACAGGTGGCTAGAAAAAAAAATTGCTTTAAAGGAATTTGAATGTCATACAGATAGTTTGAGTAGCTTTCGATAGACTTACACCAAGTCCACTGAAGGCAGGGACGAATAGGACGCCGTCTGAGTTTGGGACAGACAGCGCCATAGTGGCGCTTTCTGCTGGATCCTGGAACAAACCCATATTAAGCGCCCATTCGATGATGGATCCTGTATCATTGGACGAACCCTCCATGAGGTAGTTTATGTCAGCAATCAAACCAGTTCCACTCTGCAGCTTGTAGCCTACCAGCGGATAGAGTCCATGCACCGAAGCAAAGCACTTTGTTCCGGTGTTAACGTTGAGAAAGGAGCCTGTTCCCATAGTGATTTTTACGTCGCCCCGTTCAAAACAACAGTTACCCCACAACGAGGCTGACTGATCGCTCACCGATGCCGCTATTTTGATTTTCTTTCCCAGAAGTGTCTCATGTACGTGACCGAAATCGTACGAATTATCGACCACTTTTGGAAGTAATTCTTTCTGCAAGAAGACAAAAGTTATTACTATAAGAATGTGCGCATTGGAGTTATTACAACAAACCTTGATGGAAAATAAATTCAGTGCCCAACTAGCCCATTCTTGACCGAAAGGATCGTAGAATCCTGTAGAAGTGCAGTTGGTAACATCGCTTATATGCTCCACCAGTCCTGTACGATCGGTTCCTTGGCGCAAACGGTACAATAACCATGAATCAATTGTTCCATAAAGTACATTACCAATTTTCAAATCCTCTTGAAGCGAGGGATTTGTTTGCAAAACCCAGGACAACCGCAGTGTAACCTGGGGATTCATCATCTTGATGACACTTCCTGCTAAAAATCGTTTGCTGCGGGTGAAAAAATGTAGAAAGCTTGCCCCAAACTTTAGTAGACGCAACGTTAGACTGTTGTTCCAATCTTTCACCAGCTGATCAGCCCGCAAGTCTTTCCAAGTGATAAAATTATGGTACACTTGGCCTGTGTTACGATTCCAACAAGTAAAACTATTTCTTTGTGTCGATATGGCCAAACAGGTGAGCTGATCGATCGATAGGTTCGCATCTGTTAAAAAGATACCAAAACAAAAAAAGGTAATTAAAATTTAACTCCATTAACTCAACAACAGTGGTTTTGTGACGTCCAGCCAGCTTGTGACCAAAACGTAGGCCGTTAGCGATTAGATAAGCAACATTAACTTGGACATTTTTTCTATCACTAAAAACGAAACCTACTCTTACCAAGTATACCCGGGATAAAGTGCAACATTTGGATGAGGGCAGAAAATTTCCTCTATCCTCATGGCTATAAACTAATAAATTTAAAATGTTACGCAATAACAATGGTTTATAAGATATACTGCATAAAGCCTGGTCGTTCTTTCGATAATCAAATCAAAAAAGATTTCTATTTACCTTCGGTTGCTTGTCGGATGGTTTGTAAAACACTGGTCCATAGTATTTCCGGGTTTATTTCAACCCATCCCGGAGCCGGATAAATCAATTTAACCTTAAAACGTAAATAAATCAAGTTAAATAAATACATGTTTTTACCTTTATTCTACTAGTGATGTATTATATATCATTTGATAATAAACTTACGTGATCATAGGCTGTGCCGACCGGGAATGTTTCTCCGTTTGTTCTTGCCGCGTATATAATGCACCGAATAGTCGTAGTGCCAACGTCGAGCGTGGCTATATAATGTCGATCAGTTGCTTCCATTGGTGATTGAGAGAGTAATGAAGAAAGCTTGTTTGTCGATGTACCTTAAGCGCCACTTGAACTCGACATCACATACATATCGTCATACGCCAAAGGCCAGTGTGCTAAAGTAAAGTACTTTCTGCAGCAACACAAATCACTTCCGACTGCGAAGACTGCGCACGGCTACTTAACGGAAACGTTGTTGCTGCACCACTGCGCAAGAAACTTTGCCAGATCGCCGTCATCGTCTCAGTCTCAAAGGTACGATTTCAATTTGAGCCGATAAAACCATTGATAGAAACAAGCAGTGGCGGCAGCGGTGGGGATAGCGATGATTGCTGATGATTAATTCGAAGCGAGAGCTATACCAACATATGAATCGTATGTGATCCTCCGCTACAATGAAACCAAACCGATAAATTGATTAGCTTAGACGCGATAATATTGTGTGTTGTTCGCTATACTTCGCGAGAGAGATTCGCAAGAAAGGATGGATACCATGTGTAAAACTATACCATTTAAATAACACTTTTTCCGGCAGGTGAATGGGAATATGTTTGGTCCTCCTCCTTAAATCTTTGCGGTATATCTTTTTTCTCCTTTCTTTTAACACAAAATTACATGATTTGTTTTACGTATTTTACCTCAATTTTTTGCAGCAGAATGTGCTTATCAACAAACCAAACTCAACCGAGAAAACTATAAACCCAGCGAGCGGTAGAAAAATCGTTTGTTTTCAACGAGCTGTCAAACGCCAAAACCACACGGTTCATTGTTGCGTCAACATAAAGATCCGCTAAAGTACACCGAGTGTGTTTCGCAAGCGATTGCACTTGTAATTAGTGTTGTACGTTTATATAAATTTATTCACAAGAACTGTTTTTTTCTTTGTGAGGGTCTGGTGTAATGGGAGGTGTTGATACGAGTGGCTGGAAACCTCGCCGTACGAAGGGTACCGTGATATACAACACGCGAAACCAATTCGCCTGGGTCGTGTTAGCGGCTGGCACCGCGATCTTTGCAACGTTTTAGTGAGTAGAAAAACGATCCTGTTTTAATGTTGTGGGAATGAAACGGCTAGAAAACATATAAATTCATGTCATGTATAGGCTGATGTCCGCTTCTTTTGCAGCACCGTCGTGAGCTACATTGGAGGCGATGATCTGAAGCACCGGATGAGAAGGGATTTTTACGAAAAAACAGAAGAGGAGATAGATCGGCGGAATTTGATGCGATTCAGTTTAATTGCACCGAAGCGTGGCGACACTATCCGGAAGTTGCTTGAAGCAGAAAAAGAAGAGCAGGCTAAGAAGTAGAAATGAGCAAACGATTGAAGTACGCCAAACTGCGGCTTGTCAAACCGCTCAATGCAGCCGATCCACCATCGATCGTAGTCCCTGTTAAGACTGATGTTTGGTAATATTCTATGGTATTGATTTCGGGTTACAGATTGGACCTATTTGCAGTTGTAGTGTGTAGCTAGTCAATAAAGTATGTGTAACTAAAGTACCTAATAGTAGTTCTTTCTATTTTCTTTTTCTTCTTTATTCCAGCACGGATAGAACTGTGGTTGTAAAAACTTCCAACTTTTCTGATACAGGGGCAAAAGAGTCATGTACGAGTGAAGAGACATTTATACTAATACCCTCTGAAAATTCGGGTGAGAATAATGAAATTACCAACGAGCAAAGTACACGACGAAAAACACAAAACCCGCCTAATGCATCTTCAAACGACGGTCCAAAGTTCCCCAAGCTTAAAAAGAAATCCTGTGAAGGTAACAGACTGGTTAGTAATTTTTTGAATACGCAAACAAATCAAACAGCTGAAGGAGACGATGATTTCGAAGAATGCAAATCCGGTCCAAGCTGGCAGTCGAAACAAACTAAAGTACAGAGGGTCACTCGGAAGAAAATTAGCAAGGTTCCAAAACGGATAAAGAATCAAAGTGATATTCGAAAAGTATTTAAAAAATACAAAAGCGACCATGAAGTACTGCATGAACTTCTTAAAGAACATAGCGCTTCTGAGCAAATCGATCCAGAGCAGTTACAAATTGCGCTAGCTATGTCGCGATCACAGGTTGATCAGGAATGTACTGAGAAACCTATGATAAGTACGAATTCTCCTAGCAAAGATTGTTCAGCGCCAAGTGGTTCTGTTTCGTTAGAAGAGCGTCGCATCGTTAGCATTCGTACTACTTTGGAGCAGTTTGGGTTTCGGTGTAAAAACAGCTACACTGACTACGATTTGAATGTTATCTTTGGCAGTGAATCAACAAAGAATGTGAAAAAAATTAAGCATAAACGAGCAACGAACTTGCAATTTAGAAGTAAGGAGGAGTTGGATGCTTTTATAGACTGTCAAGTAAAGAAATCAATTCCTTTGAAAACGATGGAAAGGACGTCTTATGCTGGAACATTGCAGGAATTAAGAAGTATCCAATCTCACCTGAGCAATCATTTTTGGATCGCGCAAACTGAACTATCGAGCGATTTATTAATGGAAAAGTATTACGTTCCAGAGCTTTTAAAAGCTAACCCAGCTCCTGTGGGATGCATGTTGAAAGATTGGAGTAAGATTCCGGGTCGTGAGAGAACACCCGAACGAAATAACGATGCAGCGACGGGGAAGATATTTGTTCGAATGAATTCTCCTGATATGTTTAACGATTCTGAGATAATCAACAATACGACAGCATGCGACACAATCGAGGAACCTTTACTAAATAAAGTTGATGCTGAAGAGAATCGACAGGAGTGTGGAATGGAAAATGAACAAAAATTTTACTCACAGGAAGTGTTAGTAATCAGTTCTCCAAATGAATCCAGTCACACAAAATTAAATGTCGCTTCTCGTGTTTCTTCAATTGCCATCGATACGAAGTCATCGATTGACCAAACCGTAGGAAAGTACGAAACAAACTCCTGTCATAAGGATCAAATCCCTGTGGTGGATGAAAGTCGTGAAAAGCAAAGAGAAATAGTTATACTCGACGACAATGTTGAAGAGAACAAAGGGAACTTTAATACTGTGACGGCTATCTCTCAGTGCCCCCAACTCGCCTTTCATCACAGTTCGGAAAACATATTCGATGATACGGATCCGAATCCTATGGTCAGCTTCGAAGTTTATTCAAGTGAAGAAGGTAACAGCAATTAAAGAATGCATGCTCTCGTTTCGATTTGTTAATTATTATTAAATAAAACTTTCTTTCATAATAATCCATCGTCCAGAAAAGATTTCTGCTGCTTCGCAAGTGCACGTGGAAATGATTTCATCCAACGGTGATATTGGATCTGCAGAAATGGCACAGAACGATAGCAGAATGCAGAATGCAGATATTGCTAGCAAACCTATGAAAAACAGCAATACTTCAAACGTCATGGAAGCACGGTTTTCCTTTGAAAGGAATCTTTCATTCCATCGACTCGCGATTAAAGCACGTCTTAGTGAGGCTTTGGAAGGAAAGGAAGGAAAGATAGCAACTGTTGATTTAATAGAAAATGCTCATGACTTCGGCAAAACAATATCGAAATCCACAGAACTGAACGTAAATACGCCGATTTGGAAACCATGTGCCCATCCTAATACTACAGGGGATGATGTGATATACATTTCTGACGATGAGGTGAATTATACTATTTCTGAATCATTGCGAGTACCTACTGCAAGTGACATTGAACCGGTTGAACCGGTAGAAAAAATAGAACCTACATCAAGAAAGGATCTGGACATGGCAATTCCAAATTACGCAGCTAAATACACTAGGCAAATGAGTCGATCCTCTGCAGAAGAAGAACTTGAAATGTTAACCAGTTATTTGCATGATAACGACCATGAACCAATCGTCACAGAAATCAACTGTGCGGAAAATACGTTTGCTTACCTGGACCATTTAGTGAAGCAATTTAACTTACCTCCGTTAAAATCATCGCAAAACGTGCATAATAGTAATGCAGATCAGTGCGTATTTAATGAGACGGACGTGAAGGAGCTCGAAAACAAAAAAAGAAAATTTGAAAACCATAAGAGCCATTATGAGGTGAATGATGTAATTGCAGCTGGAAGAGCTGGGTCTCAAACTCCCATGATCACTAGTAATTTGAGTACTGGAATCGAATCCACGTCACCAAAAGTTCTGAGTGAAATGAAATCCTGTTCACAATTTGATTTACCTAGAGGTTGTTCAGCTTTGAAGCGAACTGCGTTAGAAGCAGGGTTCCCATCGTCCTCGATTCCGAATGAAGGGCAAACTCAAAATAATTCGATAGGCAGTAATTTTGAAAACAAATTTGATGAGTTGAAAACGGTTGCTGTAAACATGTCGGCAAAAGAATATGTCATACGTACGTCGGAAGTTAATCAGAAGCCTCCTGCGTATGAAGATATGTCAACACCAGAAATTGAACGTGAATTGTTTAAGTACGGATTAAAAGCATTAAAGCGGAGTAAAGCAATTCGGGTGCTGCATTATTTGTTTGATGAGATGCATCCATATGTGATGTTACTAGAAAAGCATAACACAATACTAATGGAAGAAGAAAAGAGTCATTGCAATGTGATAGATGCTAAGAAGAAACATAAGCAGATTCAGACACCCGACAGTTCGGCTGTCTTAATATCTCCTCGAAAATGTGCTTTCAAATTGGATCTTGATAGCATGCATTTTTTCCTTCCCTCCAAACCAAGGCAAAAGGCAAGATCGATCAATGAATATTTTAAATTTAATTACTAACCATATTTTTCTGTAATTTTAGATGGCGTGGTGCGCTGTTCCGCTTCATATTTCTTTCTTCAATTTAGTATCGGAAAGCAACGTCTTACAGCGACAGATTCTGCAGTACAAACCGTTTTATCTAGATGAGGTTAACGGGCTTCTTAAGCAAGCTGGTTTACGCTACGAAACAAATGTAAGTTGTGTTGCCAGGTTTACATTAAACAATATTTAATAACACGATTGTTTTTATCAAACTCTACGCAGGATCTGATTGCGTTTTTCGATAAGCACTGCATCGCATTTCGGATTGCTGCTTCTTGTGGAGATGGCACAAGTGAATAAAGTGTCATAACGTTCAATTGCTTTAGTAAGAGTGTTTGCATTCGTAAATAGCATTAAAAGTTCACTCTGATGAAACTTGATCGGCGTATCGACCGTATTCATTTCCAGGATGATCGTAAGCATACACCACAAACACGCTTGTATCTTTGGTGAAAAAATGAAAAAAAGTTTGCCAATCACTGTGCAAATTTACTTAGTTAATATAACATGCAATAGATTTGCTGATTGTTTTTCCTTTTACTGTGTTTACACCTATTAGTTTTCCTTGTACTGTATTGACTAGTGTTGGGTAATTCTGATTTTGATTATTGAACGTGAATGAATCTTTAAACTGAATGAATGAATTTGAATCTTAATTTCAAAGATTATTGAATCTTTAAGGATTCTTGAATCATATAAGATTTGAGAACTTCAAGGAACTCGTCTGTCATCAGCCCTACCTCCCCGCGGTCATCAGTTGTGAAAAATGGTGACAATCCTCATTAAACATTAATATGAATGCCTTTCCTCAAAAGAATCATTAAAACTAGTATTAGTGAGTGTTATTTTATACTTGTCATAGCACGTGAATGTGAGTTAAGGAAACTGATTTTTTAAGGTTGATGCAAAGACGTTTATTACGAAATTCTCGTCTTATGGGTATAATTTGCTCTTCACGATTTAGTCACATTAGCAGGATATTGACCACCATAGTTGCCTGGAGGGTCGTAGTTGCAAACGACGTAAACTTTAGTTCCTTGTGCAGCAATACCTACACCTAGATTGCGCGAATTCTTCCACACCACCTGGGTGAAATGGCCCACTTGTGAAAAATTTGATGGGTTTGGAGCCCCAAATGTATAACATTTGATCTCGTCGTACCAGGAATCCACCGCATCGGCACCCGAGACTTGACTTTTTCCAAAAGAAGCGTAAAGGTTTTCTCCGTACTTGTTATTGCTGCGATGTTCCAAGACATTTCGGCGGACTAGGTTCTGCAAGTAGTACAATTAGAATTCTCTTTCACTTAGCATGAATAAAATAAACCACTGAAATGTCATGTGAAACATGATTACTTACATCAGCCCATTGTTGAGCAAATTGGCACAGATCGGCATCGAGCTGCAAAGATTGGGCTGAATGCTTGGCACGTAGCTGATTGTGACGTTCGAGAACTTCTTTTTGAAACGTGGTAAAACTAAGTAAAATGGGAGCATTAAGCAGCTGCAGGAAATGGTAGTCCCCAACCAACCATCAACCATACTGTACCAACAATACTTTCAACTTACCTCATCTTGGATGCTATTCACGTTTAGCGCTTAGGACAACTGATGCGTTATTTGGAAAGCACAGGTTCTTATATTCTCCAATGAGGCTGGTTTTTTCTATTGATGTCATACTATTGTGTTATCAACGATAATAAAGTTAGCAAGAACCCATTTCTAGTCAGCAAAAAATGACTAAATTAGGAAAAAACAAATTTGCAAACAATTTTATACTTAGGTCACCAGTTAGCGATAACATATTTGGTTATACATGGAATAGCTACTCCAGTTAGCGTAATCTCATATTTTGACCTTTTCTGTCTACGGTTTTTTTTAGGAAACATTGCTACTGTTGCAGAAGCAAAACAGATGCTTCATGGAATGAATGTTTGATTAAATGGCGAAGTGATTACTAAAATTGATACCTATTTTGAGAGCAAAGACAAATCGTTTTTTCGTAAATTACATCTTAGACTTCGGGGAATATTAAGATGAATGCATCACTGTTGAAGAAGAGTTCTCAGTTAGTCTTATCAGGCCTAACAACCACTTCACTGTCTTGGAAGGATTGTCATAAACCACTCACTATCGGGCGCCGTCTTCTGGCAATCTAATATACCTGCCTGTCTGGCGGACGTATCAACCGGTGTCTGGCGAGTCTAAATCGTTGTATCCTTCGTAAAGTTCGTCACTATAGCGACTCCTCTACTGTCTTTCCACACATACGGGGCCAAAAATCCTTGTGAGTATCTTCCACTCGAACGCGAGTAAAAGGATTTCAGCAGTTATGGACAATGCCCTAGTGCTCACATAGCAGGGCCACATATGATATGATGCTTATATCCTCAATGTGCGCCAGGATCTACCAGGTCCTGGATCGCATTGAAGTCAATGAAGTGATAGCAAAAGTCGAGCTGTTGCTCCGCCATTTTCTCAAAGATCGCAAGGTGGAGATCTAGTCAATGATTAATTTTTTAAAAAATCTCTTAGGTTGCTTTAGAATACTTTCAGCTTGGTTCCAACTATCTCTTCTACTAATGGGACAAGTCGGTCGTGCATTAGGAAAAAAAGCTTGTAGTCAGTATTCAACACCCCTCTGCTGTTCTCTAGCTTATCTCCCTTCTTGTATTAAAGGTAGTTTTTTCCAAGGGGGTACTACGGGCGGCCCGGTGGCATGATCCCCCGTAGCAAGTTGTAGACTCACTATCCGGCTACTTGGTAAAATAAATCTAGTAAGCCAGAAATGGCAGGCACGACCACCTTGTTAGATCGTTACGCCAAGAAGGGGGGGTGGGTGGTAGAGAGAGAGAGAGAGAGAGAGAAGAGAGATAACAAGACACCAATCATAAGGCATCGATTATCCCATAGCTCAGGAATAATATGTTGCATTTCATATTTTGGTACTGCACCGCCATGTTTAATCAGTCCGTCTCTATTCAATTTCGTCTATTCTAATCTGACTATTCTATTTAGTATTTTAATATTTTACGGCCTGGCCGTATCGACTTATTTTACCACGTAGTCGGATAGTCAGTCCTTGCTACGGGGGATTGGTCCGGATGGGAGTTGGTCCGGTCCGTTCGTGTGAATACCGGCTCCGCTACCATCATGCCACCGGGCCGCTCATTTTAATATTTATTAATGAAAATATCTGCCAAAAAGAGCTATATTAGGCTTAAAACTTGAACCAAGGGATATTCTGGGAAATTTAGAAGCTTATCTTAAATTTAACAAATAAATAGCTTATAACTACCTTGGCATCATATACGAGGTAACAAACAATAACAATTGAAATAAAAACAGTACCTTGCATTTTATCAATTATGATATCGTTTCCGTTTTGTTCTACCAACAAACGTGTCGCCATCATTTCGTAGATTCCGCTAGCACAGGTCCTTATGGTTAATTTTTTACAATGATATCGAAGAACTGTATAATGAAATGAGGAAAATGCTGTTCTTAGAATTTGAAGTTTTAATCTTACGTTCCGTCTTTATATTGCTGCACTTCATGTGTAACTTTTGTGATATTGTATGACAAAGACTGTACTTGACAGTCATCGTTAATTATGTTCGTGCTCAACAAATGTGTTCGATTGTACCGTACACAAATTAAAATTTATATGATTGCTACTTCGTCTATTATAGTATTCACCGTACAAAAAACAGGATGTAATCTAATTCTAGGTTGTGCTACACTTAGTATCATCTCAAAACAGAAATCAGATGACTATTCATAACACATTTACTCTATCTTGAACGACAGTTGCACAGACGAAATCGACGAAGTGTTTTTGTTGTTTTTGCAAATTCTTTATTGCAAGTGCACAACCCTGGCGGTTTGCTCTGCTTGTAGTATCACCAGCGCATGGTAAAGCAATACTGACTCACTGATAGTGACCCCAATATTTGAATTGGCTTTCAAGAGTATCATCCCACTCATGCTTCGTTTAAGTTCAATTTTCTGTGCGTTTCGTCTCATTTGCGGTTCCCGTTCTTCTAAGTAGTTTTATCAGGATATTTATCGTATGCGCATTCGGATGAAAAAGAACAAAGCAAGATTGGGTAAATTAAATGATAATCATTGTAGTATAGCAGAAAAGAAGAGTTTATTGAAATATCAGCACTAATCAGCTATAATTCGTGCATTTAAAATTACATAATGACGATCGATTTTTTTATTCCTGGCTCTTCAATTGTTTATAAGAATATTGTAAATATCATTAATGTTTCGGCTTGTCAACTACTTCGCGAGAGATGATGAAATATAAAATGAATCCATGTTTACCATGGTTCCATAGTGTAGTAATTGGATAATCATGCCCCTGACCCTGAGTTGCAGGGTTAGGGCTTTGACTTTGGTATCTCAAATATTTGTAGTTTGATTACTTTACGTGGGGGTGAAATAGAATTGAAAGGCGTAGTAATGTTGATCATCTCCCATTTTACTGAGACTATGATGAATTGTGTGATAGTTTCGGATAGTGTTTGGCGGGAGTGTGCTCGGGCATTTGTCCAGAAGAACACGCAAGTATAATGAAAAAAAAAACATGGAAGAATAGATCCAGAAAACTTCTCATTCCTAATTTGGGAAGGGTTCCTATTCTGGTCATACGTTTACGATTGTTTTCTTAAATAGCTACATTTTATAACACTTTTATTGTTTTAGTAGCTTCTCAAATAAGAATTTTTGTATTAAGTATGTGTATATTAGTAAATGATCCAAATTTAATTGCAACGACTATTTTGTATGCAAACTGTTTGAAAAAGAATCGACTACCAGGGCACTAGTATTAGTACTAGACATGCCGTCTTATAACAATGGTTATAGAAAACGACGGTTACGATTATTATCGTTTATGTAATTATGCGTGATTTTGGTATTATATAGCCACCCAAGAGTTGGAATGCATCAAAGTGTATTTATCAGATTTCCGAGGTTTGTATTGAATACATTAAACCTATTGTTTGCGTACATGTAAACGACAGAAGCAAGCTGGAAACGCATACGTTTTGGTTAAATCCATGAGAGTGATGATTAATTAAACATTCGATCAAGGTCACACGTGATCGAAGAACCGGCAGGGTAGATGGATTGGTGGTTTGTTGATCACCACATACCAATTAGAGAAAGATGTTTGTTCAGATAAAAATATTCTAAACATTTAAATCGGAGAACTTACTCTGCAACGTTAGGCTCTAGAGGTCAACATAATCGTTACTTTATCACAACCGATTCAAGAGTATCAGAATTTATTGCCCACTTCAAGTGTTTAATGAGGGTGAGGCGATTTTAAATTAATTTTAGTTATACTATTATGCTATTAGTGTTATAAAGCGCTGTTCATGTAGAATTCGGTCAGACAATTTAATGTATAGTAGCTCCACCAGTGGTGCTATATGGAACTTTTTGACTTTTATGTGTAGGTATTGGAGCACTCATTCAAGTAGTGTAATATTTTTTGCAAGTCCGTGCAAGTTTACAGTTGTTTTTGAACATTGGAACTAGAGTGTCGTAAATTAATTGTGCACACCCACTTAGAAAATCCAAATTGGTCCACGAGAAAAATTGCCAAATTCCTGAAAATCGCCGCTTCTACAGTTGGATGTGTTCTAGAACGGTTTCGGGAGTGTCAAAGTACTACTAGAAAAGTTAAACAAAATCGTCGATCAGAAACAGTGGATCGTAAGCTGAACGGGAAGGTGTCGAAGACGCTGAAAGCTTACCTTGGACTTTCCGATGGGGATGTTGCAAAAAAAAATACGGTGCCAGCATAAGTACCGTCAAAAGAATCCGGGTAAAAGCAGGCTACCGCTCTTTTCATGCATCAAACAACCCAACGGAACCCTAAAGCAAAATTTAATCGCAAAAACACGCGCCCAAAAATTGAATGACCAGGTTTTGACGAGGTACACGAGTTGCCGTGGTTGCCGGGTTGTCTCATGGATGACGAAACGTACATGAAAAAGGATTTCAGACAGGTTCCTGACTAAACATTTTATGTTGCCACAGCTCGGGGTAAATATTAGTAAATATAAATATTAGTTCGTTTTTGCCGACAAATTTGCACGCAAATTGATGGTATGGCAAGCCATCTGCAGCTGTGGCCTCAAGACACAGGTTTTCATAACCAATAAATCTCAACAGTTTACAATCTGAACTCAACAGTTTACAAAGAGCAGTGTCTGGAACAGTGTGTATTCCCTTTCATCAAGGCTCAAAATAAGCCAATAAAGTTCTGGCCAGATTTGTCAAGCTGTCACTACAGTCGGGATGTTGTACAATGGTACACGAATAACAACGTGGACGGTCATCGGTAAGCAATTGAACACACCGCACTGTCCAGAATTCCGGCCGATAGAACAATATTGTGCGATAATGAAAAGAAAATTGAAAAAGACTGGCAAAATCACCTCACAATTGGCATATTAGTGGAAAAAAATAGCTGCTGAAGTTGCTAAATCGATTGTGCGTAAGCTGATGAGAATCATCAAAAGAAAAGTCCGTGATTTCATCCGTATATCAAAATTACAAATGTTTGCTTGTTTTAGTAAAAAAAAACAATTAAAAAACTATTCATTTGATGTGAAAATTATACTTCTATGTTAAAGAATGGTCCTGTGATGTGTGACCGAATTCTAAATGAACAGCACTTTAGCTTATCAGAGGCGAAAGAGACCCAGGAGGTCCAAAACCTCTCTAATATTTGACAACAACAACAACTTTAGCTTATAGCTATAATAATACGGACATAATACTTGGTTCTAACGTAAAGCCTGTTGTCCAATTATGGATAGGATTATTGAGAAAACATGAGTGAGTAAGGAAACATGTTTAATTGTATGTACTAGAAATGTAATTTTACAGCAATTGGTACTAGGTGTGCTGCAAAGTGCACGTTGCTCATCCCTAAATAACAGAATACGACAATTTTTTGGCATACCAAAGGTACAACGCATTGGAATGTGCAAGTTAAACATGAACATGCCATTTAAGCGAGTTGAAAGGAGACGGCATCATGGATGCGAATGTGTAAAGAGGGCGCGTGTACTACATTAAATTTGTAAAACGCAAATTCGGGAGAGGAAGTCGTCCGAGTATGTGTGTGTCAAAAGTGAGTGATGTTCGTGATATCCACCAAAGCTGGCCAATCTTATCTGCTCAAAAAAACACTCTGCCTGAATACACTAATACATGCAAAAAAAAAATTGGCAGAGGATGAAAAATCGAGTAGGGATGGTAGTGAACATAACAATAGAACGAGATTCAATGATGCTCTCAGCCTTGGTAAAATCAATACTATACTGCTTTACAGTGCATTACCACTGTGGAATGGTTGGTTTGAGATTGTAGTTTAATTTGATGCATCAACGCGGATGAGATGTTACACCGTACCAAGCGTCCGCTTTTGTATCTACCATATTTTCGCGATGATTATGTTGAAAATAAGCAATTGTGTTATGTACGGAGATTTCGTTTTATGACGAATTATAACGATTTTTTGAGAAAGATCTACTAGATTTGAGCCAGAATTTTTGGGGTGGTGTTGCTTTACATGCGAAATTAGGTATATTTAAACTACTAAAGAGGAAAAACTTGTATTGACTTTTAGTCACGTGCTGTGTAAACAAGATTCCGCAAGCTAGGAACCTTGACTGGTATTTGTTTGATGTAAACCACAACCCAAGAGGTTCCCAATGGGTAGTTTTTCAAGCATTTTCATTTTCTTAAACACATCATGTGGTAAAATAGTGACAAATTGAAAACAAACTGATCCCGAGATGCGTTATCGGCATCGTACGCTTCTAACCTTGATATTCCTGTCAGCCGGAAATAGAGAGAGATATATATAAAAAGAAAGAAAAACAGATAGAGAGAGAGAGAGAGAAAAGAGAAAGAGAGAGAGAGAAAAGAGAAAAGAGAAAGAGAGAGAGAGAGAGAGCGCGTGAGAGCATTATGTGGATGGTGGTTAAGGGCCTGGAGACACAGGTGCACGCGTTAGCCCCGGGTAAAATAATTCACGCGTAACTTTTAACCGGCGTATACAGTATTGAACAGAACAGAAGCAATTGGGTATAAAAGTTTACTTAAAGACCATTGTTGATGAAGATAGAACATAATAAATATATTTATTATGATTATAGTCCTTACAAATGGTAGAATACAAATGGTAGAATAGTTATTCATGCACTTGTACGGAGTGCATGACTTAGTCGAACAGTTCGAATTTGTCGAGCTTAAGATTATGGAGTCATGAGCTACTAAGTATACTATACACCGTTGCGTAAGTAGCATGACATGGTGTACAATCCGCCATAGATACTATTTTCCAGATTAGTGAATGTTCGAAACGGTTCAATGTTCTTTCGGTTAACAGGTCTGCAACATTTAAAAGTTTTTAAAAATAACCAAACCAAATCGTATTATTGACACGTATTAGAGCATAATAATATAGTTATTAAAACCAAGCAGCAAATTTTCGAATCTCGTTTGAGTAAAGTTTGTTAATGAGAACCGTTCAGTAAAGGTATGCTTTCCTGATTTTTAGCTTTAATTAATGTCACTATTTTACCAAACTTTAGTAAAAAAAATTATTGAATGCCTTTCAGCGTAGCAACAGAAGAATCAGAAGAATTTTACAGAAGAATCAGAACTCTTGAACAACAATTCGATTGGTATCGCTGGAAATCAGTAAATAAAATGTGAATCAGAAAAATGTTTCAGAAATTTCAATCGAAGCAACCCTTATGTCCGGTTTACTGTGGTTAAAACCTCAAATTATTTTCACGTCACGTATTGCGCATAATTAGTCCCACAGTGTATATCATAGCTCCAGTTAGGGAGCTGGAACACTACCCTTTCTCATCCGTTCTCATCAGTTCTCATTAAGCGTTCAGTGTTTTCGGTATTGTTGTAGCAATCCCGGTATTCTGTGTTTTTGGCTTTGGAAAAGTAAAGTTTTCTATCATAGAAACGCGTGGACCAGAGTTAAAGCGTGTGTGTATGAATGGAAGATTTTACACTTACTTTTCATAAATTCCCGGGAAAAGGGGGTTGGTTTTTGTGCGGCATAATCATATGCAATAAATACTGCAAACGTCGAGTTGGCGCATGTAAATAATAGTTTATTACGAATTTCTAAACCGGCCACATTATACTGTTGATAAATTGTTTGTGAATCATCATTTGAGTGGGTGATGTGAGGGTGTAGAAAGTGAGAGTTAAACAGGAGCAGAAATAAAGTAAAAACTCACTCGTTTCAAATAGAAACTATTTAGCAAACGTGTACATATAGGAAGGGAATTCTCGTAAAAGAGGCATTTGACTGGAATTTGTTTTGACCGACAACTGAAATCGACGTAGAATAATTGCTATTTAAAACTGAATCATGTGGTGTCTCGTTTGATTTACTAACTTGCATGAACATGGGGCTGTGGGTATGCTGAAAGGATAGAAAGTATTGTAAAATTAACAAGGCACGGTTGTGTAAACTTTCAACTTTCCAATCTCTTCGACGTTCTTCAGAGTCGGAGTCTTCACCTTTAGCATAGTTTTATGATATTAATGAAATATGAGCCGTCGATACGGCTTGATCGTTCTAACAAAAAAAAAATCAATGTGAGCTTCCCGTTTATGCAGCCCAGACGATTAGTGGTGGTTGAAATGTGGTTGTAATTTTGCCCGATCTCTAGTTTGCTGTCTGCTAATTTGCGCGTATCAATGCCCGATCTCTAGTTTGCTGTCTGCTAATTTGCGCGTATCAATGCCGTATCTTAGTATCTGATATATGCCAACTTGTCATTGACATATGCTATATGGAAAGCAGTATGGAATGTCATTCACAACTTCGCGGGCAATCAATAGCATATTAGTGAATATATACTGTAACGAGAAAATAGAGAACTTCGGTCAAACACGATCGATTGATTTGCTTCCGGTTTCAGCCGGATGCCTTCGTGCAAGGGATCTATGACTAGTTGCTCTTGTTGGATCATTAGCATGAATTCTTGGTTTCGCTTTTGAAAATCATGAAAATGTCCCAATTGACGTCGCGCTGTAGACTAGTGGCAGCCCGGCTATGCAAAAGCATGAAAAAAATGGTTTAGATGCGGAATAATGTTCGGGAGCGTTAGTTTTTAAATAAGTTTTCGTTTTGATGTCGCAACTTTTCAACGATTCATTGCGTCGTATCCAGTTGCATTCCATCGGCAATCGTTTAAATGGAGTTGGAATAAACAAATGGCTGAATTTGTGATAAAGCACAAGATAATGGTTTCACCGTTCATACACGAACACTGGAACGAATTTTTAATTCGTTTCGCATGTAGTGCTTTGTTAATGCACAGCACCCTCCATACTGCTGACAGAGAAAGAATGCCCAATACCGAAGGTGTCGTCCGGTGTCGAGGTGTTAAGGTGCCCCTCCGAATTGTATCCATTTTAGTAATGTTGATATAGGGGTTTGCCGAACTCCACACCAAAATGGAGTGGCCTCTGTTGGTGGTGGTTTTGATTTTAAATACGCGACACATTAACGAAGAGGATAGTGGTTTCATGTGTTAATAATAACCTCGATGTGTGTACACGAGTGCAGTGTACTGTGTATTTATGGCATAGCTCGATCATCTTCGTGCTAGGCCTATTTTAGAAAGTTTTGGGGAATTTGCGCAACGCTTTTCCGGAAGTTTAAAAACGACAGAAATGCTCACGTATGTCTTATACTTCATTTAAGGTTTGGATGAAGGTATATGAAACACCTTGGATGATGCACATTCCGCGATTTATTGGGTATCACTTGACGATGTATTAATATTGGAGCAGATGATGTTGGTGCAACATTATTACTGATAGGCGTTGCCAAAACCAAACAAAAAAATGCTTACTTGAGTTTTTAGAAAATTATTCGAATTGTGTAGTAAAACAAGGGTGAAGCCTGAATAATAATTGCCTCACCATTCTCATGAAGCCGGAAATATAATTTTACGGGTTGATATTATCCGGATCAATACTGCTCGTTCCGGACGGTACGAAGCGTTTTGCGAGAGAGGGAGTGACAAAAGGGAGTACTTGGTCTGCATTATTTTGCAGATCTCCTGGTTTTCTTGGTAACGTGTTGAACGGAATCGGTAGCGGTATGCCAAAAATGGCGCTTTGCTAGCAAAATAAACGAAGCGATAAATTCGGCTTCTTCGTTTCATAATTTTAGTCCTTGTCCATCTTACGGAGGATGGTTTTGGGTACACGAAAGCCTCGAGAAAAGTGAAATTTCCGGCAATCAGGGTTCTTCTATTTCATCAGAGTATGAGATGGAATACCTTCGGTACAAGGGTGAAATATTGGATTTACAACTAATGTTTCTACAGTGCATCATAGTGCTTCGTACGAAGTACTCTGCTTTATGAAGTAAAGTTCCTATATTATTTGTATGGCAATAATCATACGCGTTGTTTGCAAGGTAAGGCTGATAAGAAACTTCACTTATCAAAGGGAAAAGATAGTGAGATATGAGCAAGCATTATAATCAGAATGTTGACGCTGACTACCTTGTAATTCGTTTTACGTAAGAAACGCCTGAATTTGAGTACCTCCTTTTGTTGACGATATGTTCAATGCCAATATTTTTCGGTGTCAAACGAACAAACATAAAACCATGGATATGATGCAGACAAAGAAGAAGGTTGTATTGGTTCAAAAATTTGCCACACATCAATGTCGGTTGGCATAGCAGTTACAATGATAGACCGGTTGACGGGCTGCTGCCCTCTGGATGTTTAAACCATTTAGGGTGGTGAGTGCCGTGATGAAACAGAAGATAATGATATAATTAATATTTCAGATCTTAAAAATAAAGCGCACATATTCGGCACAGGTGTCACAATGAATGGTTGAAGTAATTTCGCTTTGATGCAGTTTGCTGCAAGGGGTGATTTAATCCTTATCTGCTGGAGGGTATTTGATTGATTGGTCGAATGGAGGATGCTGCACTGTTTAGGATATGTTGTGTGGTGATATCTTACATTTTGTTTGTGCTACGGTTTGTTAAATTTTAATTAATATTCCGCAATTTTCCATACGGGAAAACCGATACAAAAACCCATCTAGTCTTTGGTTGCCGTAATAAACATTAACTATCCTATAAAATGGCAGGCATGTGAGCTAGTAGGTCGTTAAGATAAGAAGAAGCCAGTTGATTGTCGGAAGACTCTCTCCTTATGGGAGTTCAGGTGACTTGTTACGGGAAAAACCATTTCACGCGTTTTGGAAACATTCATCGTAGAACGTTTGATCGAAACTACACATTGCTTTGTATGTCCAGTAAAAAATATGAGATACTTTCAATACGAATAGTGGTTTTGAATTGTACGACCTATCATATAAGTGTTATAAAACGATCCAGCATGTTCATAGTCTCAAAATCAACTGAAATGGGGGTTTACTTGTTTGCAGTAGCAGTGCCTTGTCTGGTTTCGACTATCAGTTGCTAGTGTGACTTGGAGATGTTCAACGTTGCTTGCAGTGTTTCAAACATTGCATGGCGTCATGTAGTCGTCGCCCCTTGATAATCTTCGTCTTTGTACATAGGTCCCTTGTGTTAGTGGTACTTATCGCACCACAATCATGGTCGTGATCAATGCAATCGATCTCACTGTTGTCGGCGTGTGATTTGCTGCGTCAGCTGTTGCCTATTTGAATGAGTCTGCTAGGTATCAGGGCAGAAATCTCGTAAGCCGCATTATAGTTCGAGAACGGTTGGAAGAGGATGGAACGAGGTGATGGGTATCAAGGGAGCAAAACAGGTTGTTTAAAACACGTGCTTTGAATTACAAGTTTAGGACGAGATATATTGTGCGCACCAGCCATACTCCTTCCAGCGGATGGCAAGAAATCGTGCCATTCGTTTAGCAATTTTCAGACAAATGCATCTCATCGTGCCCATTTGATGGATAATAACAACTCGGCGGTGGCAGTAAAGTGTGTGAAAACAGTGGTCGCAAAACAAACCCGAGCAGATAACAGCTGGTGGTGTTGAATAACGGTGTGTGTGGTATTCTTGATACGGGCCGGAAATAAGCGTATGGCAAGATGGAGGTGTGCTGCTTAAAAATGGCTTCCAGATGCAGGTAAATATACTGAGAGTCTATCATGTGTGGGTGTTGTGTGGATAAGCAAGTACTTGTAAAATATAGATTATGTCGGCGTTTGTGATGATACGGATAAAACACACTTTACATGGGACTTGTTCCAGTAAGTAACATTCTGTAGCGAACCTGCTGAATAAATAAGCAGAGAAAGCCACATACCGTTGTTGTGAACTACTCTGAACGAATGTAAACTTAGTACAACGAAAAGTCTAACTAGCAGAATGAAACACTCTGGGAGTTAATATGTGTAAGGACAATTTTTTGGACGTAAGAAATGCTTGTTGGTTTTTTGGGGTCTTCGACGATAACGATGTCAATAGTTTACACATGTGTGGATTGTAAAAAAATTGAGATCGAAATGGGGAAAATTTTCTGAAAATGCTTTTGATCTGTTGGTACTGATCAGTTACAATTCAATTGCAAACCGTCGCAATAGATTTTAACTTACTGTGACACGATAATTGAGCGAGCGTCTATCAATGGGAGCAGCCATTTCATAGACTGTGTCATATTGCTGTACTAGTTTTATTAACATGTGAGTATTTTTTTCCACTACATCTTCTTTCATGGAGCTATATTGATGTGTTACCAATTAAAACGCGCACCATTACACAATGATCCAGTTTCGTGATGATGCATTCCATGCAGATTCGATAAGATCGCGACATGTGGCACATATAGCCTGTAACGTGGGGCGTATCGCTGCTGGACCTATTCATACACTCCACAAATAAGTATATTCTTAGAATTACGGTGGCCTACGGGGTGGCCCGGTGGTGTATATGGTAGCGGCACCGGTCGTTACAAGATAGGAACGGTCCAAAATTCGGGTCAACCCACCGTACGCAGGACTGACTATCTGGCTACGTGGTAAAATAAGTCTAGTAAACTAGAAACGGCAGGCCAAGGTTGTTCTTGTTGTTGTGGTTGATGCAGTTTGTTGTGCCAGTACGGAAAAAATATTATCTACATCACAGTGGACCCAACGATCCGTAGCATTTCGATGATATACCGATGGTAGATGATCTTCATGATCGGTCGTAAATGCATGCCTGCATTTACTCTCGCCCGAACGTCATTTGTTCGGGCCAAAGATGAGCAATTTATCACATTGCAATTAGCGTGGTTTGGCATTCATTGGGTTGCGCCAAGCCTGCCTCTTCCAGATGGTAGGAGGAGAGAGATACGAGAAATTGTACCCGTACAATAATTCATCCACTTAACCGACTAGTGCAACTACGCAGTGGGAAAATGGTTGATGAAATGAGTACTATTATCATTTTGTCGCCATTATTAGCCAATCGATGGAACGAGTGTCGCATTGTCGAGGTGCCGTGATGCTGGGTCGGTATGATGGGAAGGGGGAAGGTTTTTCGTTTCCTCATGTTATACAGAAAATAATAAACCCAGCAGTAGAAAACTTGTACCTCGATTGTGCAATTTGTATACTCGGATTTGCCTGTGGGTTGGGTATGCTGCGTGTTAAAGCACCAGCCTCAGAATGGTATGGAGAAGTGGTTTGGAGTAATAAGTTTATCAAAACGCGTTTATATTTAGACGCAGAAAAATATTTCCGCTTAAAGTGAGCAAGAGGCGCTCCATACTGCTAAGGCCTTGGAATGTGGTGATTTGGGGTATGGGTATAGATAGCAGACTAATTGGTTCACTTTCTGTTATTGAGATATTGATGTTGCCAACGTCATAATTGGTGGGAAGTAACGCAAAGAATTGGGATAGGTTTGTTACTGTTGCTGATTTTGTGAGCCGAACTAGCGATTTGTAGTTCATTTTTAAACATTCCGTTGGTGATAATTGAAGCTCCACGATTTCATTTTTCATCATAAGTAATACATTTTACAGTCTACCCTGCAATTTCGCCCGA
Organism: Anopheles moucheti; assembly: GCF_943734755.1. Classification (NCBI taxonomy): domain Eukaryota; kingdom Metazoa; phylum Arthropoda; class Insecta; order Diptera; family Culicidae; genus Anopheles; species Anopheles moucheti. The sequence goes on from NC_069141.1 coordinate 92,428,936, forward strand.
AATGTATTAGTTAGTAGTAGTGTAAATTACAAGAATTTTAAATAGAGAGACGAGCTCTTGCCATCTTTTCGAGAAGCTCAGTCATAGTATATCTGTGGCCACGTGATGTAGCTAAACTAACAAAGAGGCTTAATTTCTTTCACTTCGACCTCGAAAATTAAACGAACAAATAAACACATTTCGTCAAAAAAAAATCTGTAAACGTATTCAACAACCAGCAGAAACGGGATGAAGTGTGCAAAGAATGTAACCAGATGGTCGGTAAAAGCTCGTGAAAAATTCATTACCTAACATTTGCAAACCACAAAACGAAGAAATGTGCAATAATTGGAGGTGAGTTTATGTTGGTTTTCGAAGTAGTGTTTTCCGTTACTACTTTCTTTACGAACGGGGAAAACGGAAGTTCTATTTGACAATATGCCAAAACTTTTAAGATAATGTAGCCGGGACCTTGAAATTATTATGTTTATTCAATGGCAAGTACTGCAACATTAGCACTGACTCATTTTATTTGTTCAGGAAGCAAGCGAACACCAAAGTTTCTGACCAATCAAAGTATTTTTATGTTGTGCTCTTCCAGAAGGTTAATTTGTGCATAGTTTTCTTTGTTCTCTCGCGTGATGATAAAATTAAAGCAGGTATTTTCCGACTCTAATTCAACCCAAATGGAAAATAGTCAGCGCAGTAAACGACCTTGACATTCGTGGACTATCGACCAATGAAAGGTGTACATGTTTACATGTACATGTTTGTGTACATGTACAATAACATTCCAATTTACCTACCACCCTTCTCCCCTTTAATCTTACCTCTCCGCCCTCCAGCAAATTCTTAAACCCGAGCATAAACCCCCCTCCCGTTCTACCATTTCAACATTAGAATGCCCGACAATCATTCCGCCCAGGATCTCCAAGGGGATTATTCCGCCCCTGCAATGAGGGAAATAAAGAAGTTTTAGTTTAGAGGGCCTTCTAACAGTGCAGTTTAGTAAATGCGTAATAACTCTCCGACACATTTGCTACGTGCCAGTAATGAGGGTAAAGGTGACAAGAACCGTAAATAAAACATTTTCGCACAACCCTTAGTGTCGCTACAGCCGTTGCCACAACGAACGTCAAATTATATTTTAAGTTTAAAGGTTTAAGTTTTTTTGGTTAACGTCGAAGCTTTGTTTCGGGTTCATTTTTTTACATTGATAATTCACTCTTTGGCAATATAGTTGAAATGACTATCTTATCTAAGGACCTGGTGGTTGTTAAAAGTAAAGTACCTGTTTTTGCTTTATCGGTACGATAAGGTAATGTAGATAGGAATGATGACTGAGAAATGGTTTACAACCTAGTACCCACCTAGTAGCCGAAAAGTATAATTTTGATTGGTAAGTTTTTGCAATAGTAGTAGTTGCACGATAAGGTACTGCCATGACAAAAGAAAGGTAATGTAATATTTTATTTGTATATTGTTGAATATATGCAGTAGATAGATAGATGAAATTACACCAGAAAGAAGAGCAAGAGAAATATTAATAAATAATAGGTAGGTGGGCTGGCGTACGAAAGAAAAACCCAAAAGGCAATGGGTCCTGTCCTTTCCTGTCACGTGTGACCCGATCACTGCGATCAATGTACCACTGAGCAGCTCTATTGTAAAGCAAAAAAAATATTAAAACTACATAGAAACGGTAGTCGAATTCGATCGTTTCAATACGGACAGCAATTGGTGCGTGTAGCAATTACTGTATCTCGGATCGAAGCCCCTAAATACGCAGGAAACCTTTCAAAGCAACCTTTCACGTCGAAGCGGTATGCGTAAACCCTAACTCCTTACAACAGTAGCTATCTTATATCCATTTAGGCGAAGGGTGTTCAGCGAATCAACTAGGGTAAACGTGCAATCTATTAACATGTGCATATGATTTGCACTGGACATTTCCTAAACTAAGCAAGCCATCAACATTTCGCACCATGTTGGTTTGGGTACCGGTATCGCACGTAGGCCGGTGCGCAAAAACGATACTTTACCCTGCTGCTCGTCTTTCACAAAAGGGCATCGTCCATCGAACGGGCAAAGAGTAACCGAGTGTGGACTTTCAATTGCGAATGAATATTTAACCTCAATTTATGATGTATTAATTATGGTGCCGTTATAATGATGAGATTAATTATCGCCACCAAAAAGGGTGGTATTGATCTGGTTGCATCTTTAACGACAGTGGCAGTAAGCCAGTGTTCTTTTTGCCTGATTTTTTATCTCTTTTAAACTTACAAACTAAACAGTTGTGGATCAGTTGATGTGATACAGTACGTTCTGTAAGGGCCGGGTTCAAATGTAACAATCCATATTAATGAAGGTGTCCTGGTGAGCGTGAGTGTGCAGCCAAACCAATGTCGTTACTCTTGATCCGATATCACTATTTGTTGTCGATTGGGTAAGAGCAACAACATTTTTGCGTCATCGGGCTCAAAATTGAATCGTAAGTTGTTGAGTGAGAATGTAGCGGTTGGCAAAATGCTGACAGTTTGTGGCCCTAGTCCATACGACGACCAGTGTATGGCTCATTGTCTAGCATAAGAACGAGAAACAAACGAAGGAAATCACCGGAGGTCATTTCAGTGGTGCCACGATGAGCACATTTGTTTGTTAATTAGTGTAAGTAAATTTGTAAACTCGAAATGACAACATCAGTTGTTTTTTTCGGAGGACAGATGGGAAGCAGAACATTAGGGAAAGGCGGAACGGAGAGTTGGTGATATGAACAACCGAGAAGTTAGTTATTTTTTTAGTACCGAACCACAGAAGTGCTTCTTGGAAGGTGTTAAACGATGACAGTTTGGACGGTTGGTGTGTTTGTGCTGTGTTAAGAAATTTATTCGGTTCTCAGTTAAAGTAAATTCAGTATGTGATATAAAAATGTAGCCATGAACTTTTTCGATAATTATTGTTTCAGATCATGTGCATGTTTCAGATTATCACAGCTACTATAATAGATATAGTGTAGTCGTAGATTCTCGTTTCAATGACACGTGCGTTGAAAAAAAATCTGTAATTAAAAAAAACTTTTCTGCTACCATGGTTTTCTACACGCCGGATTGTTGACTGTTTAATAATCAAAATAATTGCCAAGAGATGTGAACTGCAGGATGAGATCTAGATAAAGTTGTAGAAAAAGGTTTTCAAATTCTTTGTCAATGAGTGAGACAAACATAATTAAACCCACAATGTTAACTAATGGTAGACAAGCCCAATTTTTTGGCGAACATCTGTTGACCGATCAATTTCACTTTTCAACATCCCTGGTTGCAGACAATATCTATTTCTTCTATGTGGGTTTATTCAGTTTTACAAATCCCATCCCAATCAAATCCTCGGTAGCAAAGAATAATTATTCGGTTTCGTGATAAAATAAGTCTAGTAAGCCAGAAATGACAGGCATGACGTAGAAGGTCGTTACGCCAAAAAGAAGTAGTACATGTTACAAGTTATCTACTTCTAGGCCATGTTGCTATATAACGGCTTACCAAATTTATTTATATTGGGCAACCGGAAGGTCATTTTCTGCTACAGAATGTCGCGTCGGCCAATAACTTCCCGAAGTACATACCATATACTATACATGATACATAATAAGCTTCAGTGGTGCGTTATGGAAAATTGCTGTTTCGCTAAACTTTATTGGAAAATTACATCTAAAAAAAATTCAAGGAAATGTTTTATAGTAAAGAAAATTGATAAACATTGTCACCCTATGTTTACATTTGACGTTTAAGCAAACGCAATTTGTGATGATTCTTGACGAAATACACTCAATCCGCACCCTCACAAACTCATAGGACAAGATATGTGGTGCATTGAGAATGCAAATATTTAGCGTCCGTTATTGCACACTGAAAGAACAGGTTATGTAAGTGAATGTATTTTAATGCTGTAAAATCATCCCTTCTTCATCAGAAAGGAGCGTGCATACACTGGTGACGGTTGTTCTTGTGTGAAAATCAGATATAAAAGGTGGACTGATATAAGATTGAAAAGGTGAATAATATCTACAAAAAAACGATATTTATAAGATGTGGAGAACACTCGGAAAGTACGTGAATAGTTATGAATTTTGCTTTCAATTGTTGCTTCCTTGAAAGAACTTTATCAGACTGGTGTTCATTAATACAGATACATATTGGAAAACCTTTTAATATGAGCCATTTTTCACCTTTCCTTGCAGGCCAACGCGACCAATAAAGGACATAACACAGCTTGCTTCGGCTGGTTCTTCGCACGATTGCGGTGCCCTGTCTCGGGTAGTAATGGTTAGAAAAACGGACCAGCGCGTAATCAACCACAAGGGTAGTCAAAAGGTATGGAAAAATGGTCAACTCCGAATCGAAAAGACGTTGAGCAGATTGTGAACCAGAAGATACAGAACAAATGCGTTACCATCACCGTCATATTCGGTATTAGAAGTTTACAGTATGAGTCTTCTTCTTTTTTGTTTAGTTAGTATTTTGTAGCCAACTGGACAACTACAAGAAAGACAACTGGAAAAAATGAGAGTTTAAGCTTTTAATATTTCTTTTTATCCTTTATTGCTTTTACAAACAAGGGTTTGTCAAGGATCAAACATAATAATGTGTCCAAGAATTAGGGAAGCAGCTATTTTTCAAACACCATAAACAAGGTGTGCAACAATCAATCATTTTTCAATACATACAACTGCTTGACATGCCGATGTATTTATTTAAGAAGAATAATCTTTATCTTAATTTCTTTGTATAATCTTTAAGTTTAGTCTTGAGAGTGCAATTTAAAAAAATGGAAAATCCCATGAACGCTTTGAGCCAATTTAGGGCTCTTTGATAGAGCGAGAATAAGATACTAGATAATGGTTTGGAACAATAATGCTGATCAGAAATGTAAAAAGAGCGCTCAAATGAAATAATACAACGAAAATTATTTAATCTGACTACTGTCGGATTTATTTATCGGCAATTTCTACAGCTGCTAGTCAACCGTTATTAATGCTTACTGTTCTGGTTAGTTTTCCGCTGCTAATTTATTTTAGCAGTCGTACATGATGTGATCATAACTGTTGATGCTTTACGCGCGTTTGATATGAGACGATAAAGTTCAGGTACCCTTTTATTGTTTGCAGTAGCGTGATATTTTACAATTTTTGCTTTCGTTTGATATTTGATTCTGTTTTACTCCTGCCCGCAGGATCCACTGTGTGAGGTGATTACCATGGAAACGATACAGACGTACAAGGGACACAAACCAGACCGGACGGTAGTGTTTAAGGAGAAGTTCGATCTTAGCGGAAATGACATGTCACGCTCATTTTCGACTGGCAAACTCTCAATTGGTTCTCCACGGCTCTCAATCTCCCCACTGCGAACAATCCTTACAACGAGTGCCGAGTTGGAAAAGAATCACTCGAAAAGCGATCGGAACAACAATACATCACTAGGTAGTAAAGCATCATCTAGCGATCCAAAACGCCTGAGCGGACAGTGTGTGGTTGGGTCGCTCCGTCCAAAGTCACTGGACCGGAGCAACAATAATGCGAGTCCTCTGCTGCGACACTCCAAAAGTCCTTCAAAGAGTCCCTCTATTAACAGCTTGCGGCCGAGTAACGGTGGTTCACAGTCGTCGCTACGTGGCAGCACTCCTTCATTATACACTGAGTTCGAACGCGAGTGTCTAAAAGCTCATAACGAGTACCGTACACAACATGGCGTATTGCCGCTAAAGCTAAGCAAGCGTTTGTGTCGGTTTGCGGAAGAGTGGGCTAAGGTGATTGCAGCTCGGGGTGTGTTGGTACATCGGAGCAATTCGGCGTATGGGGAGAACATTTTCTGTTCGTGGAGCTCCTCCAACACGGCTGGTTCCAGTATGTTCGTGAGTGGACGGGAACCGGTCGAGAACTGGTACAGCGAGATCGACCTGCACGTATTTGGGAAGGAGCCAGCAACACTGAAGACGGGACATTTCTCGCAGGTCGTATGGAAAGATAGCCGTGAACTTGGAGTTGGGTTGGCAAGAAATCGGTAAGCATTATAGGAAAGTGTGTGTATTCGATCAATGGCGTATTAATCAAGCGTTTTGTTTTGCAGCTCCGGACAAGTGTTTGTGGTGGCTAATTATGATCCACCGGGAAATTATATTGGCAGCTTCGCGAAGAACGTCCCACCGGTGGGAGGCTTTGAAATACCGAAGATTATTCTCGACAAACCGTCAGTTCTTAAGCAAACGGCTGAGAACAAACGAACCAAAAATACGACATCATCGTCGTTGCGACTGCCTGGTTTCGAAAAACCTGAAAAGCATGTCCGTATCGTGGATGAAAATGACCCGGATCAGTTTGATGATTTTGCGATGGCAATACTGAAGCATCACAACGAATACCGGAGGCGCCATGGTGCGGTGGATTTAGTGTATGTTTAGTGCTGTTTAATCCGAGTTTGTCACTAATAGAGCATATTTAACTTAGTATAATGTTCTGCTTTTTAGCCTTGACAAGGAGCTAGTCCGAGATGCACAACAATGGTCTGAAATTTTGGCTAGAGACGACCGTTTTACCTATCGCCAGAACTCTAAATACGGCGAGAATCTCTACTGTCTTTGGTCCTCGGATAGGAACGCTCGTCCAAACGCAAGGGACGTCTGTCGGTCGTGGTATGAGGAGGTCAAACAGTACGTTTTCACGGTGGAACCGCGAACTGCCATTAAGGGTGGTCAGTTTACGCAGATGGTGTGGAAGGGAACGAAAGAGCTGGGGGTTGGTATGGGTCTAACGCGCACTGGTAAGGTGATTGTGGTTTGTACGTACTATCCGCGAGGGAACGTATTAGGACAGTTTTTGGTCAACGTTAGTCGGGCGCGTTAAAACGAATGGAACTTGATAATGTGGAACAAAGGCTTTATTATGTAAAGCAGTACCTTTCATTATTTATGCGATAATCAGGAAAGAAGCCTTAATCCGAGTAGGGAACACACAAAACTACACTTGCAAAGCCTGACTGCTATTGATGATTACCGTTGAAGGCGTTTCATTATAAATCCAGGAAACACATCTGTTTGGCAGCGTTTTGCAGTTGTAAAAAAAACCTTTTTTAATAAGTACCTTAATCAGATTATATGTAAGCTTGCGTATGAATACGCATGCAAAACGCACAAATTTGAGAAGAAAGATATATTATCTTGGGTAGGCAGTATAATCCAAGTATTAATAATTTGATATAGCACCTGCCAGTAAAAGCTTATGTAGAGAAAAGCGCATCTCTCCTGCGCAGAGCAGCAAAGTGAACATTAATTATTCGATACTTTGCTATACTACGCCTTGCTTACTATACCTATCCAGTGTGCAAGGTAGAATAACAAAACAAAAACGATGCATTGAAACAAGATACACATTATCGCTACACGTGTTCTACACATTTGTCACGAATTATCTGAAATTTCATTAAATAAAATACATTAATGGATTTACACAGTCACGCACAGAGATGTGTACAACATAGATATTTTCAAATGACATCTGAAAATATATTAATGCAGGTACAGTTAGTTTTAACATCTTTTCCACTGGTTACCACCGGTGAAACGGTAATATTATTAAGACGGCGTCAAGCAAAAACCTATATGTTTTCATGCTACATCGAACACGTCTCCCAATTCAACAATAACTAATTCCATAATGTCAGTAGGACCCAAATTTGGGTGATGTATTATGGAAATCGCCTTGAACGATTCTGACACGAATGAATTGTTCGAATTGAACCTTCCCTCTTCCGCCTATATCTTATCTTCTATCCCTATCACCCACTATCAATAATGTAACTTTCATCTTTCCCTACTTTTTGAAGCATTCCCTTACCAGAACAATGACAAACTCACATCAATAATATCATCATTTCAGGTAACATTCATTTATGGAATCGGTGAGAATGATTATACATTATGAACAATCCACCACCGCTTTTATTGACACCATTTTAACGTCAAAAATCATATTTATATTACGCCATTTTAATACTTATGAATTACTTAAAACTATATGCAGCAATATAGCTACCGTAGGGCAGCTGTCAAAGCTTCTTTGGCTTTTTGTATAGCACATCACCCATTTTTTGATGATACGGCCAGGCGGTTACCGTTTGCATCTTCCAAATTCGGGTGATGAGGCGCTGAACGTGTTAACCTTCTTAACGTTGTTGTTGTTAACGTGTTTCATCTTTAAAAAAGGTGAATTAAAAATGTTTCAGAAATCAACTGTCTTAAATGGACGAAAGCTACTGCATGTGAGTTATGAGATGAGATTAAGTTAAGCTTACCCACAAAGTAACTCCGCTACTTTTTCCGGCGTTTTAGGCAGAATCGTTTCGGGATTAGTATACCCGTTTTTGGGATCATTTATGCGTTCGTAGATTTGACGATAAATAGCGATGATCACGTTGAATGATCGCTTTTGCACCATTGCCCGATGTGCACTGCTAATGAGCAGATTCACTTGCGGAACTAACAACATTTCGGGAGTTTGCAAAAACTGCTCAAATTTAGTCTAGAAGATAACAACAAAAGTCACAGTATTGAAGAGTCACAACCGTTCCATATTTTATACAAAGTGTTAGCACTTACCATAAAATTATGGAGATGTCTGTGATCGATCTGGGCTGCATTTCCTTGGAGCACAGTGTAAATAGGGCCCAGATTGAGATTTGCCACAAGTGACGAAGCTTGTTCTGATGTCAGTGTATCGATTTGGGCATCGGATTGGGCACGGAGCCGTTCCAATCGCTCTTCCATATACTCGTAAATCGAAATAACACTATCTATTTGATATAAAGAGTTCAACAGGTACACAGCCATGTCTGTCCTGGGCAGATGTGAGGCTGATTCTTGTACCGATTGTAACAATGGATCAATGACACAACTGACGATTTTCACAATGTCAGTCTGACTGCCGGAAACCATGCTGGCAACGGATAGTATCTCCTTTAGGAGGTTCAACAGCTGACCGACACTTTGCGATGGAACTAGGTCCATTTGCGGAGGTTCTAGTCCGATCCGATTCTCATTCGGACCTTGTAGTAACAGTTTTACTTGAATTGTTAAACTGTTCAGATACATCTTTTCCGAGAACAGCTGCATATTAGCCATACACTGCTCCAGCTGGCCTCCTTTCACAATTCCATTAATCATGTTCTGGTAGAATTTGATTAAGTTGAAAATGGAATATAGAATGATGGTATCTTTTTCTGCGTTGAGAATCGTTTCTACTCGTACACGAAGTGGATGATACACCCCATCTGATAGGTTAATCATTGCCGAATGAACTTGCTCCAAAATTTCCTCCTTGTCACAGTTCTTTACCAGCATTTGAAGATTTTCCTTTTCAGGAGGCAGTATTTGATGAATGTACGCAAACATATCACCAATGTATCGTTTTGGGTCGTGGGCAAGCATTTCTATGGGTTTTGGACTTCCTCCGGGACCACAAACTGTAAGCGCGTCGATGAAATTTCGTACAACTGCAGAACGACGCGCTGTGGAATATTCGTCAATAACATACTTGAACAACACCGGTCGCTCCTGCAGTCTTGCCATTGCTTCTACGATTAGTACACCCATTTCGTTGGATTCCACGTTTCTACAATGAGACTGTGTCCAACGGTACAGTCTTTCCAGTGCCGCTTCCTGATGTAATGTCATCTCTTCCATTATTTCCAGTGCTACAGATTGATAACCGCTTTGCATAAGTGTTCGACAGTCGGTGTGAATTCCCTGTACACGATCCAGCACCTGGAAAAACTCCGCCGTAATTGATGCGTCGCGCTTCGAACCGTATAGCATTTGATGTTCGGTGATGGACAGCTGGAACCGTGACAAAAACCCACTGGCGATTTTTTGTTGAATTTGTAGTTTGGAATTATCTTCCTGAAACGAGTTTGCCTGCTGAATGAGGTCTTTGGTTTGCACTTCAGTGTTATGCAGTTGCGATTTCATGTTTTCAACCGATTGACTCATAGAGTTGATGTCATCACATATACCGTCCAACGCTTCTTTTACTTCCTTAAATGCATTCAGAAAGTTCTGCAAGAACAATAGAGAATAGTTTATTAGAGCGATTTATCGGATTTGAGTCAAGTTACTTACCTGATTGATTTCCAAGCTTCTTTTTTCGATTTGACTACGCAAGTTACGTCTCGATTGGAGAGTGTTTTCTTTCAAGAATGTTGATAGATCCGAAAGCGCATCCAACGTTTCTCGGTCAGTTTCAATACGAGATTCCAGTATTTTGTTCAATCGTTGTTGAATATAGTCCTCTTTAGAGTCAGTTGGTTCCATTTTGATGAATTGCAATAAAGAGTAGGGTTTCGGAGACAAAACCAACAACTTTGCCGTCGTGTCGTTCCGGTGCGCGGCTTGATATAATGTGGCGATGTACTGTTGCCCCTTTTGATCTGTCAAATCGTTGCGGCCCAGACAGCAAAATGGCTACAGGGTCACGATTGCCACGAAAGAACCAATTAATGTAAACATGTCAAAACTGCTCGAGAGGGAAATTACCCAGTCGGGCTGCGCGCTCTTAATTTTCCCCATTCGAGCAGTTTGCTTCGTCAGGCTGTATTATTCGATCTGGTGTTGTGGAGGCGTGTGGTGGCGTCGCATGCGTTTTCATGTGCGAAGGATGAGGTTTCTTCTTATGTGTTCCAGTCATTCTATCCTTTCGATCACGGGTTTGTCTATTCTGGCAACCTAGTTCATAGTGCATTCTCTTCCGCAATAAGGTCCCCAAACTCTGCCAAGGTTTGTAGCACCTTAATGAACACAACAAGAAAAATAGTGTAAACGAAAATGTTTACGAAATAATTTTTGTTCTTTAAGGAGCGTCCAGACTGTAGACCATAACAGTTATACGTAACAAAATTTTGTTATGTTATACTTGTTACGCGTAACAAAAACAGAATAGCGAAATGTCGAATCCATACCGTAACATATGCTCGAATTTAGCAAATTCGAGTTGTTTTGCACCGGAAACAATTTTTAAACATTGGCGGTTGATCTAAGCACTGATTTAAACTTTTTCCCATGGTTTTTTTTACAGTCTGAACGCTCCTTTACGATTGATATCATATATATATATATATATATATATATATATATATATATATATGCTTTGTGCAAAGTGTGACGTAATAAAACTAAGAAGTAGAAGTAGTAAAGTAATTGTTCTGTTGTCTCTCAAAACTCTAGGTTGAAATCTCAATGAATGAATAATAAAAAAGAAATAATAAACATAAAGTACAAATATTACAGTTACACCGTGTAGTCAGGTATTAAGGTTATTATTATTTAGACGAGGACTGCTTAAAGGATAGTTAAAAGTTCGCGGAACTTCAAGGCTGGTAATTTTCTGCAAACGAACTATTTAAAGAAAGATCTTTAGCGCTGCCAAATTGGCTGCTTAACCAAATCTGGCTACTTGGGTTGAATCGCGCATGCGAATAAGAAAAAGCCAGAGATTGATAGTGAAACGCAAAACTCTTTACCGTATAGAAAGAACTGGATATGGAATCAAATCGGATAGCGACCGGTAAATGAAGGGAAAATCTTGAAATCTTGCAGCCTGACCAAGCAAACTTCTCGAATGGGTATATTAACAGCGCGCAATCTGACTGAGAGGCTTCAAATTATGCGAATGATTCAGAGTGTATATGGGCCTTTAATAATTCTGTTTGATTCGATTGTGGAAAAAAGCAACGACGACGCCAGATAAACTCGTAAGCACTGTAAACAGAGATGGTATCATATTTGCGTTGCATGTTAAGATTCAAACACGATTCCTCAGTAACAGCGTTGTTGTGCAGCATATGCTCGAGTATCGTTAATTAACCTGTTTCGGTTAAAAATAAGCACATACGTAAATAACTTGTTTAACATTTCAATTATTCGTTGCACACATGCTACCTGTGTATGATGAAAGTAAAGTCATTTTTTATCGGACATGAGGCAAAAACTAGATAGTTACATTGAGTAAGAGGTTAGTGATTTGTACTATAATATTTCGAGATGATTAATAACAAGGACTGACTATCCGGCTACGTGGTAAATTTAAGTCGAAACGATGTGGCCGTTATAACGAAATTTAAAATAAAAAAACAATTTTGGCTTACGTGATTTTTAAGTTATGGTACATGATTTGATATTTTAAATAATTTGAATATTTCCAACGCCAGAAAGCTTTGAAACAAATATATCAGCTACATATTTAAAGTCATGGTAAGAACTTTGCTACAATAGAATGAACCAACCACAACGCAAGAGACCAAAGAGAGTTTTTAAAACGATTACAGCGAGGAGAAATGACGCATAGCTTTTGGAGAGGAAAATCATATGAGAAAAGTTTGTCAAGGAGAAAACAAAGCTTTGTTCGAGACTCGGGTTTTCCCCACCGGTAATGTAAGGTAAACTCTCTGTAATCAATGTTCTCTTTGGTGTTCTAAAAGTTGCGTAAACATTCACGAGCTATAGCTGAAATGTATTTTCAATTGGAAATAAATTCGACCGATTCGTAACAGACAGACTCACGTGAAATTTAGGTGGTGATAACAAAATGCTTTACGTTATATTTATTTCACAATAATTAGATACACTTACAAATAAACAAACCAAAACTAGGTATATCCAAAGCATGAGAAAGAGCATTTATTGTTACTTACTCTTCGCTTCGAATGGTATTCGACTCAAAATCACGAAATGCTCTTCGTTCATCTGGTGGAAAGTTTTATTCTTCAAAAACCTCATCGTGAGTGTGTTGCTTTACTCGGATCAGAACGGATGTGTTTCCGCTTGTGTGTTGAGTTCATGTGTGCGGTGCGTGCTTTTGCGTGAAATGTTGCAGTAGCTTCTACTGTAGTTGATCAATTACAAAATTGCGCACGATCGTGACGACACAGTTTACCTATATGTAACACATTACGGTTACATATACGGCTTTTTGCGATTTTAAATGTATTGAGTGCTTAAGTGTTCCGCATATACTGAAATGTCTAAAATGTTCAATGAGTGATGTAGGAATTTAAGCGAGATAAATTGATATAATCATACGCTGGATTGATTACTTGCCAACCTGTGTAAAGCTATAACAGAACTACACGCGCTTTGACTACTGCTAGTGCCATTTGTATAATGATAATTGCAAACTCCCACATGCACAAGCCGGTCACGAGCACTTGACCGACTGGAGTAACATGTCAGAGCATTCACACGAGCGATACTCTCCGGCATACTTTCCATTCCTCCAGAGTCAGCCAATCTTTCTGACACATACGCCGCTATTGCTGTGCAGGTACATATGTACACTGCGAGAGACGTGAAGGATCCTAGAACACCCGGTCGATTTAACCCATTCGTTTTTTGTCTCTGCAACGGGATTATCAAGTGTGCGAGATAAGATCTCACACATACTACGAGTGTACAATAGCGCTAAAGGTAATGCAACTGTCATGACGCTACTAGTGTGCCGCCGGCGGCTTTATTCGTGCTTTGAGCGAAATGTGTTGTTTTCCTTTACCTTAACTGTGTTGTTATATCTGCTATATTCGCCTACGTCAAAAATTTGTGTTCTCCTTCTGAATCGCAAGAGGTACTCCACCTAATGGTTCCACATCTGCATTTGATGTGCAATCTTGCACAGAAAGCGAAAACGAACAAGTTTGTTAACATTTTTGGTAGACAGACTCGAACTATACAATTTCATTCGAGGTCATAGAAATGAAGTGTGAAGTATATGGACACCAGGTCGTAATTCCCATTTCTTTTGTAAACATGTTACTTAAAGCAATAGCTTTGCGGGTTCCAACCTTGCGGATGGGCGAAGTGTGGTGATGCTAAGAAACGTGACAAGTAGCATTAATGAAAGGAAAGCAAAGAATCAGTCCAGGCAGGCCTGATGGTGTATTTGTAATGGCGCCGGTTTTCAAACGACAGGACTGGTCCAAAATCTCTGTTGACCAATCCTCCGTACTGACTGACTATTCAGCAATGGGTTGTGCCAGCCTCAAATGGTTGTTGTGCGGATAAAGAGGAATAACACAGAAACATGTATGCAAAGTCTTCTGGTTCGCTCAAACGGCAAACGAGCTTGGAAAGTGCGGATATAAAGACAGATGGGGAGCATTAGAAATGTACTCCCCGTGCTCTAGAATGATAAACATAATGCGTACTAACGTGTGTGTTTGTTCTCGCGTTTGGTACTGTTTACGCCTCCGAAGGAAGTAGTGTTGGGACTTCTGACCTTCACTAAATAACTTGTTGATGCCGTAGAAAGGTGAATTCAGCTAGTCATAACACAAAGAAAACCATGTGAGTGGAGGAAAATCGAACTGTGATGTCATGACAACGCACTTGAAACGTTCCCTGCTGGTAGGCCCCATTTCATTCTGGTGAAAATGGTTTAGCCGACTTGTGCTTGTGTGTTTTGTGTCGCATTTTCGCGGTTCGCGGTACCAGACATCTGGCGTTTCTGAGAGAATTTCCTATTCCAACGAAAATATTTGTTCAGTGTTTATATTACAAAGTTTACGATCTCTAGTTAATTTTATTTACACAGCTATCCAGGCGTCTTTCTCTTTGTCATCACTTTTTTATTCGTTGCTGTTTTTAGATTTTTTGCTCTATCCATCGATTGCTTTGCTGGTTTAAACGCACATGTCGTGCAGGTCGCACGATGTGAATAGAACAGATGTTTAAAAAATTTTTATCACATAGAACTTTCTATGGATTCTTAGATAGATAGATTGTTGTGTTCATGGATTTGTACGCGGATCATCAAGATTTATTCTTGCTCTTGTTTCCTGGCAAAACAATGTCCTTGTTAGGTTTATGGGAAATAGCTCCAACCGTCCAGTGTTGAGTTTAACCTTTTTTCTAAAAATTGAAATCCTACTCAAAATTCAAAGACATACAAGCACTATTCCTTCTACGTAAACACTATGTGTAAACCGTAGTAGCATCCTTGTTCTAAAGCGTTATGCGATATGCGATAAAGCTTTTGGAATTACTGTCCTTAAAAAACGGTGCACATTTCGTATTTTTCGTAAATAATTGCTTGCAACAATTATGTAAGATTTAATACTTCGAAACACGAATGTCAGAAATCAATGCAGATTTTGCTATGTTACATTGATTTAATAATCATCTCTTCACATCCTGTATCCATGTCCATCCGTCTCCAAAATCATCCAGTAGAAGGATATAATTGAATAAGCACCAGATGGCATAATTAATCGTCCTTGAAGCCTGAATAATTATCACCCCAAAATACTTACGATCATGAGACCTCATAGAAATGGACTTGTTTTTATCGTAAATCGATTTTCCTGTCTTTGGTTTGTGTGTGTATTATATATTTGATTGTTGGAAGCCTAGTTTGTCCACATAATAAGCGACTTCTCAATCAGCAGAGGATTCTTGGGCACCACCGCTGTATCCTCTCGGCCACTCCCTCTTTACAGCTGAGCTCAAATCAACGGACATGAAAATTCATGCCTTATCAGACCGATGACGATGTCGACTACGAAGTCTTCGATCGGTGTGACGAATTTCCCTTCGGGAATAATCTATTTTTCGAACGCTACAGCCGGCACCAGCAACTCTTAAGATTTATTTTTCCATCACCGGTAAAAAGGAAGTTTCCGTGTGCACTTGGAGAATAAATTACAGCAAAAGGACGGACATGTTTTGTCAAAAACCGTTACAACCTAACGGTTTTACTATTATTATTTTTATTACTTCTTTCTCTTTGTACATGCTAAATAATTGTTCTTTACTAGAGCTTTTAAGACAAAATACATTTGGAAAAGTAAGTTTTGGTGTAATTCGAAGCAAGGACAAAACACCGGGACGATGTAGTTACAGAAGCGAAAAGGAATCTATTTCGGAGCATACTTTGTTGGATCTATCCCAAAAGCAACCGGCAGTCCACGAGATGCACTATTATAGTAGGCTGCTGTAATCCGCGATAAATCCTCGTACCTCGAATTTCCGTGTATGTCGAGTCCTGGTGCAATCGTTTTTACTTCATAGTTACAGAGTTGAATTTCTTTTCTGTTCTTTATCTATTCAGCATATCGGGTGACTTTTTGTAAGAAAACATTAACAAAAATGAGAAACAAATGTTTTATATGACAAAGGAAGGCATTTTCAACCAATTTTTAACTTTTTGCCTAAATTTTGTGCTATCAGCAAACTTAGCTGTCAAATTAAGAAATAATACCGTATATAAGATGAAGCATGTATCTCATGGACTGCCTGTACATAAAAGTACCAATTCCGATATAATATGAAAGATACGCGAGCGTAGATCAAGTTTTGTGATGTTTTTTTAACTAAGTTAAAACAATTCTTGCTTTTGCTAGGATAAATTGGTAAGAATGCGACCTGTGCGCCGTTTAAGAAGCAAGATAAAAACTCTTTGGTGTTTTTAACGTTGCTTCTCAGGACAAGAAAATATCTCAGTTGGACTATAAACCATTCGCTAAACAATGTTTCGCAGCGATAAAAGCCAAACTTTGTGTGATATAATTTCTCGTAGTAAGGACACCGACAGAAGGACAAAAGGTCAAATTTTGACCCCATGCAAGTATCGCTTGAGATGACCTTAGGTAAGACGAACAATTGTGTGAAAATATTGAAATGTTTGTAAAATGTCCAAATTATTTTAGGTTTTGTAGGCAGTGTGTTGATTGAAAATAATTTCACCAAAAATTTATAATCAATAATAGCTTCCAATTGATTCAAACTTGCACCTTCAAGACTTCAATCGTCTTAAAAGAACTGAAGACTTACGTTGTTGAAAAGTTTGTTTAGATTTTTTTGTAGAATAAAAGTTGCGAATGCCTTTAGTTTGAGAAACTTTGAAGACTGGAAACCAGCTTTCGATCATGAATTACGCCAAAGGTTAATAGTATATCGATATAATGGAATTAAGGCACAAGACCTTCACAAAGGAAAGCAAAGGTGGCAACATTTGAATGTCATTTGCAATTAAATGCCGGTGTTGCTTGTATGGAGCGATTATGCAAATATTGCATGCCCTCCTGTAAGCTGAGCCGGCGACGAAACACCTGAATCGTGTCCACAGGGAGTTCAAAGGATGAGTTCATGCATACTTCAGGAAGGAACCCCTTGGTTGAAATTCATTACGTCAGGTAACAGAATCAGTCAACGAAATCGGAAGATCCAAATATGTAAAGAAGTTGTAGGCGTAGGTTCTACTGTGGGTGAATAATTTAAAAACACCAGCATAACGGTACCAAACACCAGCACCATACACAAAGAATGTTTCGTATCGGGACCAAGCGACATCGTGTGATACCTTACGATATTAAACGACACCTCCTAGTGCAGTTGGACGATTGTTGCTGTTCCGAAAGGTACACTGAAACACCCAGGGTTTTAGTCTTCAGTAATCAAATATTTGCCGATGAGAAGTCCTCACTCCCGGATATCTACAAACGCGGCGGATGCAATTGGTATGAAGAAGTGGAGTGATTTCGTCAGGTTTTTCGTCAGGTTTCATGAGGGCATTCGACGTGACTTCCGAGGCAGATGCCGAGAATTATCGGGTATATTAGTAACTGAAGTCAAATATATATCCACTTAGCTGGTAAAGGGTTTATTTTCACCACTCTCAGCATACACTCATTCGGTAGCAGGTGGCGATAAAATTGAGTTAGGGTACCAACAAAAAATAAAAACCTTTCTCACTCTATTTCTCTATGGCTGGGAATTAAATAGAGTTATTTCTCTGATTTTTGTAGTCTTTAGAGATTGCTATCTGTAACGTTTCGTGTTAGTGCTTCTCTCTTAGGGATCTTTATGCTTCGCTAGAATCGCAAGATTGACTATTTCGTTTGTAAATAGCCATTGGGACTGGCAAGCGATATTCCGGTTTGATTAATTCCGTAATCGAATTACATTAACCGTTGAGTTTTTATGTGTGTCTGTAGTTAGAAAAAGTCAAAATCTTCGAAAAAAATCATCCGGATGGAAGGGAAGCATATAGGAGCGGAGAGAATGAACGCGCTTGGTGGTTATTTCTTGTCGGTTTAGATATAGTTTCGATTTGTACTAACGATTCGAATAGAATGGCATAATGCTATATGAGATTGGTTTGGTTGTCCTTTGGCATTCAAGGGCACTTTCGGAAGTGGGGTTCCATGGATTGCGGTGTCCAACCTTTAAGGAGTGTCATGTACCGTATTTTGATGTTCTATAATCCTTTCCACAATTACTTTGGGGATAATTCCAAAACATTAAAACAAGGTTATGAATTAAAACAAGGGCAGACAATATAAAAGTACCTAATTGAGTGATGCATTTACTTATAACGAAGAGATATGGACAGATTTTATAAAATCTACTTATAACGAAGAGATATGGACAGATTTTATAAAATCTACTGTTTGTACAACAAAGTACAACACAAGTACAAAGTAGAAGATGCACGTAACAAGTTCAATGGAATCCGAGTGTAAATACTGAAATCTTTTGAGTGAATCAATTATGGATGAATGGATTGCTTCATAATGATAATGACATCTGGATGTATTGGATTAAATTTAATGTATTGTATGTATGGATGTGTTGGAATAAAATTTAATACTATTCCAATTTTGACTTGTGGAAAGTTTCTGAAATGGATTTTTCTATAACCTCACTTTAGTTTATGTGTATGTGCGTGTATGCTCAGCAAACATGTGTCAGCCGATAAGTGAGAGTTGCCGTAATAACCATCCATCATCAAAAACGTCTTTTCCACGGTGTTGTGAAACAGTGTGATGTGTATCATAAGTCCAACCCGTCGGAGGCAGAGTGGTTCAATGTGTATACAAAAATTAAAAGTAACAGTGATAACAGAATTAAGCGAGCAAAGTTAGGTTTGTTGGAATAATTGTGAAGAAAAAGCATCTGGTAGTAAGTGCTTTACATTAGGAATAAGTGCCGGTGATGACCACATTGTGCAAGAAAGTGGCGCGACAACGTTGGAATTCGTATTAAATTTGATGAAGTTAACATAACAGATTTTTGATCTATAGTTACACCTTCCAGCACCAGTAAGTGAAAGTTGTTAGAGTACTAGGAGCAAACTGTTCTGTGATTGTGTGGATTACGGGCCTCTTGATAGTGTTGGTTTTTCGCTTTCTAAAAACGCTACCAAAATAGCCGACAAAGTGTGGCAACGGATTCGATCCCCCCGGCCACGTCGGGCAGCGGGGGGATATGTGATCCCGCGTGCGGATGTGCCCCGCACTAATACCAGCATAATGGAAGACACTATCATCGAGGTGGTGGACCGGGATAGCTTGCAACAGTCGCGTATGGCTCTTCCACCGCGCTACCGTTTCCGAGATCTGCTGCTCGGTGATTTTGCATTCAACGACGATGGAGAAAGGTAAGTTCGCACATTGTTTGCTTGTTTTCCCTCTACAGAACTTTCTCCAGTTCCCCTGTTTTGACAAATCGTTGCAAAATCAAACTAAGGGAGTAGTTTTTGTGAAGTGATTAGATTCACTCTCAAACCAAACAATGCATTGACTTGGACATTGAATGATGTAACCCTACTGGGACGAGTAAAAGCATTCCCATGCTAAATGAACCATGACTGAAGAATGTGTCAAATTAGTGGAATATTCATACAATTTCTTGTAGGAGACGGTTTCTTCGTAAATGACAGAAGATAGGAGAAAGCATATTGCATTAGCTCGCACAATCTGAACATTCCTTTCTTCGCGGAGGGGCACTGTATGTATCATCAACAGCGTTGAGAAGAGAAGAATAGAATGATTTTTTTGCCTAAAATTGCTAGTAAAAGCTGGAATGCATTTTGTGGGGGATTTTTATTGCGCATTCAAGTTACAATTTACGGGGAACTGATAAAAAGCATGAAGATATTTGAAGACATGAAGAATAAACCGAACTAAATATAATCGTTTGGTGATTCCAGGTGTATAGAAAATCAAAAAGATAACGGAATCGAAGGAAAAATTTTGTTTTTCAAACCTGCAAAACTCTTTAATCTGACATTGAAATTTGTGGCGTTAGATTCAAACGTTAAAGCAAATCCCTATCGCCATATTTATTTGCTTTCTATAAGCAAATACATGCTAACTTTACTATACAACGACTGACCACACGCCGGACAAGTGTTCTCATTGACTACACATTTTGTGGTAATTCTTTCTTGTATACTGTAAGAAAAGAATACATTTTAAAATTTATTAATCGCTCTATTCTACTGCAAGGAGAAACTGAAACTTCAATCGGTATTAATTTGTGCATTGTGATCGTCAGTTCAAATTTCGTCCGAAAATGGAACTCTTTGGTCATCACCATGGAAAAACGCGTGGTATAGGGCTTCGAGCTGATGGTATTTATCATCGAAGATCCCTTAGAAATCTCAATTTCCCTCGTTTCCCACAATTAGTTTATCAAACACAACCATAGATGTATGCAGATGTACAGTCATTTCCCAAGTTAGACGACCCTCCAGTAATGCGAATTTGAGATACGCGAATGTCCAAATTTTGACAGTGCGTGTAATTGTGTATGTAAAATTGCATTTTTTTACTTTTCAAATTTCAAATTTTCTCAAAAAAACGTTACATTTTTGTATTCTAAACATAAATTTTGGAAAAAATTTAACCTGATTGACAAAATAACCATAAATATATCAATTATTAATGCGCTTTTTAACGTGCAGGGAAGAAATCGATCACTGAATACTAAATATAAACGATATAATAAAGGAAACTCCAGTTACGCGAATTGATCTGGCACGCATTATTCGCGTAACTCGGGAAAATACTGTAATCAACTGTAAACCGCATCCCTATATGTTGCAGGTTGGAACGATTCCTGTAAATTCTATCACAGCATGCCGTCTTCAGGCTGTCCAAGAGACTGGTGAGCATTGTACCAATCGTAAACTAGCGGACAAGCACAATATTTCACGAGCATAAACAATATATTGATTATGAACCTCCTGCGATGCAGACCAAACTTCGTCGAACCATTCCACGAAGAAGGATAGCGCACTATCAAACAAGGGTTGAGTTTTATGAGGCAGTTCCTGCTGTAAATTTACTGTTCTTTTATATACATGCTAAACATAAAGCAATGTTAACTTTTGTTAATTCGTAGAATATTTAAATATTTTAATTACTTTCTTAGCATATTTTCTACGATTAGGTTTCAGATACGATTTAAGAGCAAAAATCTATCGTTTATAATATATATTTTTGCGTCGGTAAAGAGGAACGTCCAAATGTCCTTCGAAACTACCCGTTCGGACATATCAATCGTGTTGGTCTGTAATTTCTAGTGGTTGCATACCATTTCTGGACAACCCATCGCTCTTATTCCTATGCCCCAGGCTAATGGATCCAACAGTTTTGTGTTGTCAACCAAAGTTGGCCAATCTTTCCCGCTCAAAAAGATTTTCCATCTCTGCTCAAACACACCAACACATGCAAAGAAAGATTAACAGAGGGTGAAAAATCGAGCAGCAATTGTATCGTGTGAACGTACCTAATCATATTTTTTGTAGTTCGCGAGAGTGTTTGGTTTATTCTTCCAGCGTTTGAGGTATGTGTCGTATCTAGTGCCGTTAGTGAATGTGCCGCAAATCTGACGAAAACTAAGATGAAATCGAATATAATGTGGACAGTTTTGTCGGGAGATTTCCGATGTGAAGTTCATTTCGTAAGTACCATTTTACGTACATTACTGAATCGTTGAAAAAGGGAAAAAAGTATAAATATCATATTGATGCCGTTGTACATTGCTATGGTGAAAACGATATCGAACCATCTCAATTTTTCTACTTTGCTTGTGGGTTTAAGATGATAACCAAAATTGGTACAGTCGAATTTATTTGGTTGCAAGATTAAGATAATGGTTTTCTTTCACTACTCGTAAGTTTATGCTAAAGATCGGCAATATCGGGATACCTCGGCAGCGGCTACCTCATAGAAATTTTTCTAGAAAAATCGTAGAAATGTAGAATACAAAAGACGTAAATTGTATTATCCTAGAAGAGGAATGAAATAAAATTAAAACGATTTCCTTGACTCTAGGTTGATGCAAACATTGCGAAAATACGAACGATGTTTTGAAGTGTTCAACTGGGGTGAATTTAATTAACCGCTTTGAACAACGCTGAAGGGCATCGTTCCAGAAAGAATTTTTTCATGTACATCTAATGCTCTAAGTCTTCTTCTGACAGACTAAGGACGTCAATCTGGATTGATCGATTCGAAAAGAATCAGTAGCCTTCGTAGTCGGATGATTCTATATACTAAGTAGTAGTTAGTGGATGATTCTGTTCTGTCGGCTGATTCATTCCAACCTATCCTTTTTATTTACTTCCATTAATGTGGATCGATTGTTTCTGCGCCATGGTGCGAAGTGCTGTTTACGGGGAGATAAAATGTCCTCATCAGGAGAGAACCTGGTGAGGGTAACGCATCGATACATGGGGCGGTACGAACCAACGATAAAACTAATGTAGGCCAAATGAAAAATCGATGAAGAACCGCGATGAACCAAGACACACAAAAAAGAGTGATTTGCAGCGTGGGAGTGTGAAAAGACGGGTTGCATTCGATGAGGAATAATAAAAGCAGAGGTATGCCGGACACATTAAAGCAAATTGTTGATAATTGGAGGTTAGCATGGCACGGTTTTGCTGTCGATACCACTCGTTAGTCTATCTGTGTAGTGAACGATCGATATCGCATCGACGCTAAGGTCTACGGTTCACGATTTTGGTTGCGCTTTCGAGCGCAGTACGATATCATACTGACTGCCAAACTAAAAAGTCTCTGACAGCACCATGAATGGATTAGATGTTGAATCTACACAATTCCGTTACTATGCAAATACCAATTCTAAATAATTGTTCTAAACGAATACTATAATACTAATAATAATTTTAATAATACTAATAATACGAATACTAATTCTAAATAATATTGTCTAAATAATTGATGTGGCAGATAATGTATTTGTTGCCTCAAGAGTTTGATAAATTCGCGCAATGTAGAGAACATTGTTTCGGTTGGCTCAGGTACATTAGGTTAGGTTACAGTTGGGTTAGTTTTTTTGCATGAGATATGATGCCCCTTCATTTATTCAGTATGCAATTCTTTTTTCCAGTTGGTTGCTTTCATCCTCGGGGGTGTACTTTTATATCACATAACTTTGCGAAGGTTTGTTGAGGTCACACGTGTATTTCTTGAGCATATACACATAAAAAAATGCCTACGAAGATAACAGCAAGCATTTTTTGTCGTGTGCAATTGGATAGAGTACAAAATAATGAATGTAATATAGAAGACAAATTCCGTCAATTTTTTGCCTCGAGAGAGAGGCGAAGTCATGCATAGCAAACTTATTCAGTTCTGTTTGGTTGCAATCTGTTTTTAAAAGTCGTAAGAAGTACACATTACATTATTTATTTATTCCATGATGACGGCTCTCGCCGTATTATCGACACCGTAGTGTTGAGTGGTATACAATTTTACAAGGCATTTCCTCCTTGCAGTTTGCCTTATCCCGGGCATACTCGGTTGCACATTACATTATTTTATATACATTAACTCCTGTACTGTAGTACTTATCTGCTTCAAGCTAAGATTTGAAACTAAATTGTTCTGACCATATAACTTAAATTCATCATCTGTAAACCGTTCGCCTGTAACCACCTGGTCCAGACTATTTGTTAAAAACATGCATGTTAAAAAAACTAAAAAAAAAGATTCTGTGCGTCTCCTGTACTAATATACCAGAAGTAGAAGTGAGTTATTTTCTTCTTATGCAGCTTAGATAAAGTGAATTGGGGTTTACCATTTACAGCACGATTATTTCTCCAGTATTCCTACAGATGGATCGCTTCTGCCGAACAAACTCGCAGCATTTTGCCATATGTTACATGCTGCCACGGTATGTGGCAGGCAAGAATTACAAAAAAAAAATTTTCTTATGTTTCATCGAAGCTTCTGCGCTAAATTTGTTTCACCGGCCGTGCCGGTATGGCGTATAGAAGATGTTTTGCAATCTTTCATACTTCTTATTCAGGGAGAATGCCATAAAAATCGATTGCTCTGCGATGTGCACACGTGCAAATTGAAACGTCGAAGCTCACTCGTCTACGATATTTTTTGTAAGTCGTCGAAAGCGAATGAATTATTCACAACCCTCTCTGCGAGGGAAGTTTACGGCATTCAGTTGAAACAATCGAACGTGAAGGTAACTGACGCTTATCATTTACCATTTGTCAAACATCCAAGCGATGGAACCACAAAGAAACTATTCTCAAACCAGGACGTAGCATATTTATCGAAGGGAATCGAAGCGAAAAACCAGTGCGTTGAAATCGATCGCTTGGAAGGTAAAAGTTTATTTTAAAATCAGTACAAAAATGAATGATTGTTATTTTCCATTCTTTAAGATAATTATGCCTCCAATTCAACTAGCAGTCGCTCCCGTCCTCCTGTTATCAATGTACACAATCAAAATAGGGTTGTAATATACCGGTTGCGTAACGTAAAGGATACAATTAACTAAAGGTTAATTTAAGGTTCATTAATTTAACTTTAAATTAATTAACTTTTGAAAGCAGACTAACGATCCTTGAATACATCGACACTACAGTTTAAAAAGAATTGTATTGTCGAATATTGCATTGTTGTTTAGTGTCCTAGCTGCATCGATTGACGGCATTGAAAGAGTTCAGCGTTCTTTCAGTCGATGTAGAGTCGGTTAAATGCTGGGCTGTTTTGGTAATTTGTCGGATTATGACCAAAAGTGTAAGCTGTTGGGGCTCCATAGTTTAGAAAAATTGCCGTTTTCTATCACAATTTATATTTGAAACTTCAGTGATGGCGAACGTTGTAGACGATCCTCCATTCCGTTCTGATTATGCTTTATCTGAGTAGATATTAAGGGTAAATTGTTGTTCTAGTTATTAGGTAATGTTGTTCAAAGCACCATCGGATAGCATTTATTAAATAAAAATAAAAGATAGGAATTATATATTGAAAATGGTGTAGGAGTGCTACAACTGGCACATAAATTAATCCAATCTAATAATATTTTTTTCTACTGCCTTGTGTATCAAACGCAGCCACTTTCATGGAAAAGTAAATAGAAACGCGAAACTACACTTGTGCGAATTATTCTGCCTACTACTTCGCCCTTGTGTGAGCTTTCGCCGTCCTAAATAGTTACAACCATCGAGACATTTTATGGTCGCTCTTCCATAAAATATTTGCCGGGTTGATTTTTTACCATCGTATACAAAAATAATTACTTTAAAAGATTGCACAAAGCAAGTGGTCAGAAAGCGTTCTCGTTATAAATGTTTAAGTTGTGAGATTTTTATCGGTAGTGTGTTCCACAAAATACGTTAAGGGTGTTTGATTGTTTGGGGATGTTTGGATCGTTGAGATGGTGAAACTGAATGCAACTAGGTTTCATTGACTTTATACATACAACACCATTCTCATCAGCGAAAAGTTTCTTTACAGAAAACTAACAACTTTTAAGAGCAATGGGTAGTGTGGCGGATGCTGAATCTAACCCAAGAATTTGACCTTTTTTACAAATTTCCTCTCATCACTAATAGTTGCTTTCATTTGCAATCTTTAGCGATCCTCTTATACGCGGATTCGAAGATACGCGTTTTTTTTTATTTGACAGCAAGATTTAAACTATGTAGGAATGATATGTTGATTAGTTCAATTTGTCATTCGACTACTGTTTGGAATGTATAGCAAGCAACCCATTTAACATTATTGTTCAAATACATTTCACTATAATCCCACAACTTTATCACAAAATCTGAGCACAAAGTTGAAAAATTGGTTGAAAATATTGGTTGAAATTGAAATTGTCAATTAAAACCTTTTTTAAAATTAATGATAACTTTTTCTTCGAAAAGTCGTCTAAATTGATGAATAAAGAAAGTGCAGATAAGGAAGTCAACTATATCGCTTTGAAATAGATTATTTTCCTGAGTTACGCGAATAATGCGTGGCAGAGAAATTCGCGTAACTCGTTTTGACTTTCTATTTTTTATCGTTTATATTTGGTATTCAGGCATCGATTTCTTCTTTTCGCGTTACAAGGCACATTCATAATTGATATTTTTATTTCGTTTATTTCGACAATTAGAGCAAATTTTTGCCACTGTTAATGTTTGCAATAAAAAAAGGAACGTTTTTTTTTGGAAATTTGAAATTTGACAAATAAAATTCAATTCCACATACAAATTACACAAATTGTAAAAAATTGAGATTCCCGTTTCTCGAATTTGCGAAACTCGGGAAAAGACTGTACTGACTGTGTACTGTACTGTGTAAGACTGTAAGACTGTAAACGTATTCAAGTTTCCCTTTTACTCCCGGATTTGAGTTACGCGGAAATTTGAGATTCGCGGATTTTTTCCGGGTTTTAGCGGTTCGATATAATAGCGTATTTCGGGGACTACCTTCAAAATTCTGGAGCACTTTCAACGGGCTTGTGTGCCTTAACTAACAGGCAGGTAAATATCTTATACAGGACTTTCTATTAAAGATCGGGCCTTAAATTTGGTTTGTTTTTTAATTAAACCACCTGATGTATTCTGGACCATCCTTCGCTAGGCGAGAAAGCTACAAATAGATCTCAATAGTTTGTAGCAGTTTAGAGGAGTACTTCTAGATATGCGCGTTTGCGCGTGTGCATGAATGTATTTTTTGCGTTTTCATTTCGGTGCCTACGATCAAATATTTACAAAGGACCGGAAATTTAACCTATCATCTTCCAAACTACGGTGTTCGGGTATGAAATGTATGAACCTACTTACTAAAACTGAGGTATACTAAACCAAGGCTATTCTGATATCGTACAATAGTTACCTTCGTTTTAAAAGCATACCTTGTTATTCCGATAAAGCGCACCATTACAAGTTCAAGCGCACTATTTTGCAGGAAGTGAGAAACTGAAATCGACACAACATTTTACGCTTACTCCCTCTATCGCAATATATTTTTTTAAGGTTCATAATTCAGAATGAAGAATGATGAATGAGTGAGCAAGCAGGCGACATGAAGAATGGTGGCTCAAATGCGAACAACAGGGCAACAGGTCAACAACACTAATTGTAGCTTAATCTTGGCCCCCAGGATGATTCAATAGTTGGGTAATGCAGGTGCCAACATATTTCCTCAGGCGGAAAGATAATTTTCTGTGACTAAAAAATGCCGACCCACCTAATAGAAAACTGATTCTTCAAGCTGTCACAGGACAAGCAGCATGGGTGTGTTAGTAAAGGAGCAGATTCTGCTAAGGTACTCAAGATTGGGATTAATGATTATGGAATTAATGTTATGCCCACGACGTGCTCAGCGATAAAGCGTTTAGCCGACAATCAATCTTAGATTCGAAGGGACCAGGTTTTGAGTAATGTGTTAAATTTTGACATGGATTTGGCCGTGAAGGTACCGTCTTCTGACTGTTAATAGACTTTTGATATTTGCTTATTTGGTACTGCGAAAGGTTGTTTAATATCTCAAAGGGGTACGGGTTCTGGGCTGTACTATGACAGGGCTGGTAATTAAGATTTTTTTTCACTTTTCCATCAACTGTCCACGAGAGGGTTGCGCGTAGGAGTCGTATATTATTCAATTAATTATTAGGAAACATTCATTATGGCTATTGATTAGTGGACGAAATGGGATGGTTGGCGAGCCTTTGCTGAACGGATTAAGAAGTAAGATGCTTCCAGAGCAGGTTAACAAAATAATAAAGGTTCTCGAGAACACGAGAGGAAACGTTGTGGAGCGTATGTGGAATAAAAATGATAAATGATATTTTTGCTTAAACCCAACTATCTGCTGTCTTTGAGGCGTTGTATTAGCAGTAGGTAACATAGAACAGAGAAAAGAAACGAAAAATGAGGAAAATTTCGACAACATTTCACGAGGATAACACGCAAAACAGTTGAGTTGGTTAAGTTGAGTTAGTAATTCTCACCAGATTGCCGGTGTAACTTCAAGGTGTTCCACGAAATTACTATCAAGGGATTGATAGGATGTAGAATACCTTGGCAAATATTTGGTAAACCGAAAAGCGAACACCAAAGCCATGTTAAAACCACCTCGAAAACTGCCTCGAGGGATACCGTTTCCGGATGGGTATTTCTTATTAATGAACTTTCCACGTTATGAGCAAGAACAAAACAAGAACCGACAAGTCAGGGAAAGGAGATTGAATTTTATGCTCTGCACCATCGTTTGCCAGAATGTAAAACGTGTGTAAAAAAAGCCTAGTTTTTCATATCTGAGTGAGTTCTGAGTTATGGTATTTCAATATGGACTTTTTTCTTTTTATTTTTAAATTCATTAGCGGTCGAAATACTTCTAGTGGCAGAAAACAGTGCACATTTTTAAACATTGAATTTGCTGCAATCTGTATGATTACCATTTTGTGCTTGGGAGTGCTCTTTAATACTACAAAATTGTTTGCGTGTCTCCGATGTTAGCAGCGGTTGTTAGAGTTAATAGAAAAACATTTGCATAAATCGCACACTCTTGAATCGTGCGGGACTGTTAGGGAGTTTGTTGGTATGGCACAATTAACATCATAAACGAAAGCACTCAAATCAGCATTTCTCTTTATGCAAATTACGTTCCATCTGCTCTATAAGAATGCGCCACACCTCTTTGGCACGACACAAGGCAACTTGTGTGTGCCTTGAATTTCACTAGCATCAAAATAAGAGGGTATGTTGAGCGAAAACAAATAGAACGATTATCAACCAACCGAATGTTTTCGTTGGAAACTTCGCTAGCAGTATTTAATACCTTCACTAGCAGTCCCTAATGTCTTCACAAGCAGTAATGGTTGTGCTTCGAATTGTCCGACTTGAGCAATACCTTTCACTCCCAAAATTATAGCAAAATGGAGTAAAGATATACGACATAAAGAGCACGTACTACTAGCTCTTTCGACATAGGAACAAAAAGTGTTCAGCTTTAAACTCGCACATAGCATACCGTTTGTTAGTTCTTTAACGGCCATCGTTTTTCGTTTTGGGAGCTTTTATCAAGTGTTTTCCTCTTAACTTTTCACTTGCGAAGTCCTTGGAGTCCTTGGAGTAATGGAGGTTTTCATCGGCGGAGACTATCGTTCCAGTACGTTAATGGTTAAAGTGTTTAAATATAGGTTACTGAGTCTTAAAAGGTTCTGTTGCGAACCATACTGTTCCATGTGACTTAAGGGAAAATTCTTGTACTGCTTGCGGTTGGTTGAACGAACGGAAAATAACGAAACAAAAAGTTTATGTAGGCAGCCTTTCATGCTAGCTGTGTAACCGCAAATATTCCTTAAAATCTAATATACAGCATGCGACGAATATGTGGCAGTTGTGTAAATAGAGAATCAAAAACTTTTTAAACAAAGGCAATGTAGATTTAGCTGTGGTAAAGGATAGGAAATGATATTTGGTAATGGTATCTTTCATGTTGTGCTCAGTTATATAATGGTATTCCACGACCAGGGTTTGGCCGGATGGTACCGGATTGGCAAATTGCTTCTCAGTGATATCATTTGTGAAACGTACGAGATGGCATATAATAAGAGAAAAGAAAATAGTTCAGCGGAATACAACACAACAGAACATCACAACCCCAATTTGTCCAAGATAACGAAGCATATGCTCGACATGTTTTGCAAACAAAGAAATACTGTGTTTTTTTTTCGAGTATTAAAACGTTTATATACCATTCAGATACAAAATAATCTTACCGCAAGGTAAAAGTGGGTAAATTTATAGAAAAGGTTAAATTAAAGGTTAAAGCTGAATCTTCCATACCGTTTGATTGTTTGTTGCAAATTGAACTGTTGTATAATTCTAAACCACTAGTGTCCGTCACGTAAGTAACAAATGGGTGTTTGCTTCATGTTATAGCAAGCCAAGTCTATCTAATCTTGTGTGTCCATTGTGTGGACATTTGTCTCGGTAATAAATACCTTAGTTACTATGTTGGTTTATCTTTACAGTGCAGATCATCAATCATTTGATATTTTTTTGGGCTTCTTTTGCTATTTATTTTTGTTTTATCTAATCGAAGTACGTCAAAGGGCCTTTAATACGATAGTTGATTTTTGTTCAGACGATTTGTTTGCATTGGAATGCAGTAATTTGTAACAATCAAGGGCGAATTACATTGAGAAAATCTGTGAAGAATTCAGTACGAATTTTGGTCAACGAATTTCCTTCTAAACTTCCTCGGTGTTGATGCTACACCGATAAAACATCACTATACATTGCTGCTAGCCCACCACTTCTGTATGACGCGTCGCAATGTGACAAAAGAATAAAGTGTACAGTGATGGGTTGGTTGGGTTCAACTAAAATTGCATAGGAATGAATTTTCTTTCCGTTACTTAAGTCTATAATTGAAAAGGTCTGTCGGTGCGTCTCTGGTTACCTTTTTCCGATACTGTGTACCGCTAACCTGGGCGATGCGACAATATCATATACAATTTAAAACAAAAGTAATGTTGCGGTCAACTTCCATAGTAATGTCGTGTAGGTTTCATTCCTACTGTAAATAATATAATTCAGATAAGATAAGAGGGTATAGCTAGGGGTAGGGCTATTAGCTAACTGCATTTCAGCATGTGTCAATTATAAGACAATCCAAAGGTATCACGAAGAACGATGTGTCTTCGTTGATGATGGAAGGTATCGTAAAATTCATTAGACTTCGGTGGCAGATGGCAGTTGTGAACCAGTTATTTCCTGGATCGGGTGCATTGAAGAAGAGTTTCGGTTGATTATCGCCTCGATTGCAATCACACGTGCGCGGGTTTTGCTGTTCTAACAGGAACCAGCAAAATTGAAGAAAATGGGAAAACCTCTACTTCAGCTGTAAACTATTTTTTATGATGATTTTGCACGAGGATCATCACGCAGATCGGTAAGTAGACTGCGTAGTATAGTAGGCCTCCGTATTAAGTGGTTTCAATTCAAAAATGTGAAATGTTAAAAAATTGCATAACAACACCGTATATCTTCAGCATGAAATTTCTTTCGGTTTATTAAATGTTCAGTGTGTAATAAAATGAGGCTTTTTAAATCACATATGAATTTAACAGTGTGGCTCTGCACAAATACTAGTTAACACCGCGAACAGAGTAACACGAAATTTTAGTAGAGGTTAAAATCAAAACAGGACAAAGGTATATCATTTTCATTTTACCTAATATCTGAGCTAACATTTGTGTGTTAATGATTTGCCGAAAAGGAGGGTGTTTCAAATGATTACATATTATTTTCAATATAATGCTATGCCGACATCAAACCGTTATTTAGTTTACCTTGTAAATGTCTATTTACATTTGTTGTAGTGCTGGTAGATTTACAACTTTAAAACGGATCATTTGTATGTTTGTAATTGTCCCAAAGAGAAATTGATTTTATTGATAAGACTGAGTACAGCTAACATAAAAATATTACTGCAGGATTAGCGTCCGTCTCACTATGCTTTAAAATTTTGAACAAAGCAAAGGCTTGAAAGCTAGTCTGGAGTGCTTCTTATAGGTTAATATTAAATGGATGCTCTTACTACTCTCCTTCCCAGCAAAGCTTCTCCTGCATGTTTATCCCACTTTAGAAGTGTGATAGACAACTGTTGACTCTCTACTTTAGAGGATTGTTGTGGTGTGTTTTCTTCTCTGTGATTGATACCCTTGAACTGAAAGCGTTGAGTGTGTCGCATCGTTTACGTTCCGTAGATACCCGATAAATGTTGAATTTAATACGAGTTTTGTTTATATATCTTCATTTTCTGACATGGTGGTCGGTATCAAATAGAAAGGCAAGCCGTTGGAAGCATCGTTATGCAGGGGTTGTTATTGCCTTAGCGTTGGATTGCATCGAACTTGTGGCGATAATTGACTTAATGAGGAATCTTGTATGCTTTGTAGGCGTTAAAAAGTGAAATCAGTCTTGCATAACCTTGTCGCTTACGGATTGTTAGAATGCGATGCTACGCAAGCAAATTGTACGGTTTTCATGTCAATACTCTTACTCGATCGTTTGATGCTTTCTACAAGCTTTTAATTCAATTATGAATGATGATAATCATATTTTTAATAGCTTAACTCACACGCGCTCGTGTCTATTATTTCGCTTGCGAATTATCAATCCCAGCGCTGATTTTGGAAGCAGGTGGTACAGGAGACACCAAACATTGGAGGGGGTCCAAAACCACACAAAAAAAATCTTAATTTAGTCACACACACAGAAAAAGGCTAGCGTAAAATAAAACCAGTGAATAGAAGGAAATAATATCGATTAGAAATTGGGCTGCCCGGTGGTATGATAGTAACGACGCCGATCTTCACACGAATGGATCGGACCAAAATCCCATCCAGACCAATCACCCGTTCTTCCCCGGACCAATCTCCCGACTATAGAGAGAGAAATTTTTTTTCAGCCTCACTTTAAAACACTGCACATGGAAAAAAATAAATGTAGGAATGAGCATTTAATATACATTTAACTCTGCCTGTACTATATAGCTAATGCAGTTCCTCTTTGCACTTAACTTTTTACCAATAGAATACATAGCCTACGTGCGTAAGCTTACAAAATGTGCGTTTCGATCTACTAATATTGGATTCGGTTCATTAAAGTAATATCATTTGAGGAGAAATTTTTCTTCGTTAAATAGAAGCAACTTTCTATATAATACCATGTTGGTACTGTAATTTTTTCAATGTAAATACAAACACGCAGCTTCTGCTTCTCATTTATATTCCATTGCATGCATTTGTTTGGTTCCATTTGGTTTCACTCCGTACTTTTGGATATTGATGTGTTTTGTACTACAGTGTTTGCATTCTTTTACCTTCCTAATCCTTACTCTTGCTAATTAGTTGCTTGTATTTTTTTCAAGAGTTCTGGTTTAATCGTATCGATCGGACGTACATTTTTATGCACACACATTGATAGAAGCAAGTATGTGTCATGCTTCGGTCGTCATCAGATCGTCCCTTAGTTGTTCTATAAGTATATATTAATTTCACTCGATAGTACTCTATAAATTTCAACAGATAGTCTAACCTAAACTTTTACTTCATGGTACCGTTGGCTAGAATCGAGAAAACTCGATCAATAGTCTTGATTTTCTTTGCTTTCCACGATTTTGACGACGATTTTGTAATCAATAAAAATTATACCATAACATAAAATTGCGTGAGCAGGCCCATTTCATGGAAAGAAATAAAAACGGTTCGCCGTGTTCGGTCCTCTGGTCCATCATCAGCTGATTTTACGCACGGAAAAAATCAATTTTTAAAAAGAACATTTGCTTTGTGTGTTTTGGATAGTTTGTTTCAATACCAGCACGATTAATGCGAAAAATTAAAACCATTCCTATTAGCGAAGTTGGATTTTTGCTCAACACAATAGAACAAAGTATTCGTTAAAATGTCTGATTATAGTGTCACTAGTAATAAACAGCATAATATGGTATACTGTTATGGTACTGTTGAGCCCTGATTATTCAGTAGTAGCGGTTTCAGTCTTTACACGTCAAGACAGTCAATACAACATAAGATCTAAAAGGTTATTGATCTAAAAAGAAAACGTTTTTGAGTTCTAGTCTTGTTCCATTTTTTGTTGCTGTGTTTGTTTGCGATTGAAATTAAAATGTTGCTGATCAATATCTTCGAACAAAAAAAAAATTAGTTTTACGCTATGCTGATGTGATGTGATATCTCTCTCTCTCTCTCTCTCTCTCTCTCTCTCTCTCTCTCTCTCTCTCTCTCTCTTGCGCAACGACCTACTAGGTCATGCCTGCCATTTCTGGCTTACTACTAACTTATGATGCCGTGCTACGGGGGTTTAGTCTGGATGGGATTTTGGTTCGATCCGTTTGTATGAATACCGGCACCGCTACCAGCATGCCACTGCGCCGCCCCTTACATCTCATCGTTGGTAGTTAATTTCGTGGAATATGCTCGATTAAAATTATATGCAAATCTTTTTATCTTTATTATTATGATCTATCTTATTATTATTATTATTATTATTATTATTATTATTATTATTATTATTCTTATTATTATTCTTCTTCTTCTTCTTCTTCTTATTATTATTATTATTATTATTATTATTATTGTTATTATTATTATTATTATTATTATTAAACTCATTCTGCACACATAACGATTTATATTACTTCAACTTTCTAACAAAATATCTGCATTTTCAACCAACGTTTCCATATTCAGCTCTCTGCTCTGCATTAATATGTTTAAGGTGATAAGCATCCATACTTTGCTTATAGTTTATAAATTTTTATTCAGCGACATTTGACTAATATAGATTTGTTAACTAAATTTAAACTTGATAATGTAATGCCTCCAATATTTGTATACAACGTGTTCTCCTCTGGCTATTTTCGATATAAACTATCCAAATTCGAACCTCATCATTGGTAGATTCGTCGGAATTTGTATCACAAAATATGGAAGAAATCAACAATCTGCATTTCGGTCGAATCAATTGTAATTTTTCCATTCAGCTAGCATTCTTAAAAAATCCCAAAAATATACCATTCACTTGATATCAAATCAAGCAATTGTGTGTTACATCAGACTCGAATTCGTATTTTTACAGAATGTTGGCGACTCCGGAAGTAGAGTTTTATGCATTTTTTCGTTTGCTTTCTGGTTTGTTATGTTGGATGCAACAGTGATGTGGCCCCGAGAGGGAAATAAAAGTGTTGCTTTTGGTACGTGCTTACGAATCTCATTTTAACCCATGCAAGCACATTTTAACAATCGTTTTGGACTGTGGTTGAGAACACGTTAGCTCCAACACACAGGGTAGAAAAGGTGGTCATGTCATTTTGTTGATGGCGTGCCTGTTTCGTTATCGCAGGTATTGGTGAAGTCACACTCGACGTCAACTAGAACCACTTGTCCGAAGGAAGAACCACGCTGTTCGTTTTCTTACGGTTACCTTCATTTTTCTACCCTTACTGAGGTCAATTGGATGTTTTACTGCTTGGGGAGTATTGCAGTTCCCACACCATTCGGACAAAACATGTACCAAAACCTGTTTTGGAATGTCAACTATTATGCAAAAACGTTATGAGGGCTTGCGTTTGAAAAGAATGCAGAAGGGTAAAGGAGCTGGCTTTCGGGAATGTGAGAACGATAGCGAAGGAAGCATTCCATCCAATAGTGCGTGTTAAATGAAACGCAGGGAACGTTAATCCACTTCTTCGCCTTGAATAATCTCCCTGACTTGATAGATGACAATTACCATTGCGAATTACTAGGCTGATATCAAATGGCTATCAATTCCTGTTTCGGAATGTAAACGTCTGGTAATCAATACAAAGTTAAACTGAAAATGTTCCGCTGAAGAAGATAGCGGAAACACAAGAGGCAAATGAAACGATATGAACAACAGTTGAAGCATGTGTCGACAGATGGCGTTGATTTTAGTGAGCTCATTTTTACATGTTCTGCTTGTTCGAAAGCTAACAATGTGCTTTTTCGAAGATATCTGGAAGAATGAACATCAAATGAACACTATATAATATTTCCCCTGTTAACACTCAATTCTATATAGCGAATATTGAAGGCAGCACTCAGAGTTCCATAATTTTTGTTGATGGAGGTGCCTGGTGTTTTCGAACAATGGTGATGTAACGGTACTGCACAGCGGTACCGGACGTATATCTTTTTCATAAATTGAATTGGTTGGGTATTAACAAATTTGTTAGATTGAATACATATTGATATTATATTCAATTAATTAAATTGCCGAAGAAGCTTCAGTACGATATAATCAAATCTTTTGTGTTACTATCGCTAGGTGTTTTCCTTTTTTTTAAAATTATGTTAAGATCTTAAATGTTCAGAAACCTTCGATTCATGTTAGTAAAAAATAAAGAGACAGGAAGAGAATTCAAGGAAGTTAAACAATGATGCCCACTACAGGAGTTTATTTCATTAAAAATATGCAAAATATGGACAGAAAGGTGTGAGAAAAATTGGAGAGAATTGGTTTTGTTTTTCGACAAAAAAATATTTCGTGTTTTCTTTTCGGCCTTTATTCTTGCTGGCAGGCTATTTCTGACCCAGAAGGGATACACAAAATAAAGCTAAAGCATCGACCGAAGGGTTTGCATAGGTTTGGTGTCATGTATCAAAAAGTAATATTCACGACCGAGCCTATTTTCAATCTTCGTGAAAGCATTTAGAGTCATTGTTATTGCATTACCTACGGGTCAAAAGCATACGCAAAAAAACCAACGATGAACACTTCCAGCACGAACAGAACAATGCAGGAACTGTTCAAGCTGTTGCTATTACACTCATATCGACATACCGATCCGGACAGGGTAGCTGTCAACTGTCAACCGAGAGTCCAGCTGAAAACCCCTAAAGGAGACACCAACCACATGATATTACATAACCTCCAAGTCAAAATTGCACTACAGCTAAGGATGAACAATGTTTCATCGCGTATTCTCATTAGAGCTAAATATTTTACTTACATGTTTACATGTATTTACTTGCTATGTGGTATCACGAGGCCCTCCTGTGGCTCGTACGACGTAAAACGAACTAACGAACGAAATGGTAAAGATGTTAGATCTCGTTGGATGCAAACCGTGCAAGAATGATCAGCAACAGAAAAAACAATACCTCCAAGCAGTAATGCATATTAGACGGACTTTTCCAAAAGAAAAATTGATGGGCTCGTCACGAGTCCGAAGACTTGTCGGGCTCGGCCGGGCAATCCGAACGGTGCGAGCACGTGACTCGAACTCGTTGATATCCGGGTGTTGTGTCAGCTCAAGAGATACCGTTTGCCGGATGGCGTGAGTTACATTCAACAGTGCTTATTTACAGGTGCAACTCATCCGGAATGCGTAGTGTCGGCTAGCGCTCACGTCAGCTTAATCTGAGTGACATTTGAGATGCTCGTTATCACGTGAGGGAGTTTCTAGCGACTGCAGGATAACTAGACAAGAAAACGCATGGGAAGCATAAGTGTTAAATTTTTCGAATTTGGATAATGTGTACTTTATTTTACAGATATACTTCATTTATTTAATATCTTAAAGATAGTGGATGCACATTCATTATTTGCCAAAAGTAAACATTATGGGAAATCTTTCAGCTAGGTTTTAACCTGCTTTACTAGCAATAGAGCACTCACTGACACGTGAGTCACCGGACGCTGTGAATAGGATTGTACTGTGAATAGGATTATAGGTGCTGGTTTAGCTTGTGTTGGTGTCAAACTTTTCAAAACTCCCGGCTGAGGGGCCATCGAGTCGAGTTGAGTCGATGCTTCGTGCCATGACTGTAGCAAGACGGTCAGTCCAATTCGGAACGTGTGCTGCGCAAGGTCTAGCTTTTGGTTCGGGTTGTGCGGTATCAGTTTTTCGCGTTACCAGGTTGCTATAATACTTAGTAACGTGACTTCAGAGACAAAGGATTTATGAGAGTGTGATTTGGAAAAATAGTGATGAGTGCCTGAATTCTTTCAGCGAAATCAGCAGTCTTTTTTTGGTGTTGAAATGAGAATCAATGTTCACAAATATCCACACATAAGCTCAGAAACATGAAACAGCAAAAAAAAATGAACAATAGAAATAAAGAGTGTCTGAGAAAATAAATACCGGGCACCAAGTGGTCCCCTGCTGGGGAGATTAAATGATAAACAAACAAAACATACCATTGCTCGGACAAGCTTCCAACGGTTAGTTTCAGCGAATTCCAGATGTCTTCATTTACTCGAGACAGGATTACCAGATGAGAGATAATCGATTTCGAATGCTGACTGCTGAAAAAAATGTTCGGAAGAAGCGAGGGACAGTGTAAAATTATATATCGTAACAAAAATTGAATGATTTTAGCAGGCAACCGGAAGCTATAATTTAAAACATCGTAAAGAAACACGGGAAACAGCTGGTGTCGGCCGGAATCGGTTCACGCTTCAGTGAGTTTTCGATGCCATTGGCCGACGTCAGAGAAATGTTCAGTGAAGTGCTGCTAAAGTAGATTAATTGCATTTCGAAGTTTCTCGGTGTATGGCACAGTGGTACATGGGTGAATGTGGTTAAATGGAAAACGTTTAAATGGAAACGCTTTTTATTATTATTTGTTTTTAATTGATATGCACTAGAAACTCGTCATTATCTAACGAATTGTGTATTGATATAAGACTCCAATTGTTTATTTTACTTAATATATGTAGGCGCGAAGGATTAGATGAGTCTACAAACAGAATTGTTGAAGGAGAGAAGTCCTGAGAATGGCTCCATTTTGAAAAAAACAATCTTTATTTCATTGACATCACTGTTTCAACAAATGCATACCACCATCTTGTTTATTAAAGCGATTTCTAAACAAATGTGTACATAATCCAAAACATCCTGCCATGCTGCCCCGGTGGAATACAGCAACATGGTTGTTTTTAACGCAGTTTGATGATAGCGGTAGTTACATTTTTTGGCAAAAAACTATCATTTGATAAGTCACTTTACCGCTAGAAATTAGGCTTGTTTTCACTTCCGTAATATTCGCTGTTGCAATACTCGCCGTCTGGTATTTTTTCTCTCACTGATTAAAAATTGTCCTGCCTGAATGTTCTGCAACAGTATTGGTGGTGCAGTATTTTGTTTAGTATTTCTAATTTTTGAAATTTTGTTCAAGCTAGTAATGATGTTTTAACTGACACAATCTGTCGGGGTACTACGAAATCTCTAGCATTGTCATAGAATATGAATAAAATCATATCGTAATCATTGGAACTCTCTCTTTTGTTTGATATTACAACCTCATGGGTCTTGGAATATCATTTCTGACTTTCTTGATTTTTATTTACTCCAAGCATTGTGTTGTACGTCCAGCTTATGAAGTTACGACCCAAAGAGAATTTAGCACTGGTTCTGTTGTGGGAAAATCAGGCATGAGGTCCAGGCATCAATCCAAGTAATGGCATTATGGTTTCTTAGCGCATACAATCGTTCGTATATAGAGATGAGTCAAAATACGGTTCAAAGCTTTAAAAAATATGAAACTATATGTGATTGCTGTCTCTGGTTTGGAATATATGCTTTTGTTTTGTCGATAAAGTCATGTAGTAGCAGCTCCTCTACAAACTCTGTTTCCTGTTTCGCTAACATGTCATTGTCCAATCCAAACGCAACTATGCTTGTGACCTGTGAGCGGGAGATTTATGCTTAAACAAAATTGGCTCGATGAGCCATATCTCCGTTCAGATCCTGGGGTAATGCAAAGACGAGGAGAAGAAGTTGTCAATTTGGAGCCGTCATATGTATAGCATGACTCTCGATGGCACGTATCTGAAGGCAAATTTTGGCACTCAGTTCCAAAGGCGAGTCGGAAATCTCGGAGCATAGTTTATTTGCAGTATTTCTGATATACCTTTAAGGCTCCCGAAACATTGGGCATGGTATATATAGTACACGTTCGCTAGGTTGTACATCATAAAAGGAAAAGTTTCACTAGTCGTACAGTATTTCCAGTTCAGTGACGATGAACTGCAAGGGCTATGAAAAGGGGTTGCTTGTCTATGTTAGTGTGTTTTGTATGCGCCGCATTTATGGAAAATTATCCAAAGACGAAATGGATGAAGAACAATAGGACAACTTTTATCATCCTCACTAAAGTCACTGCAACTGATCAAATTGATGAACTAAAGAAACTGCTGAAAAAACCCGCAAAGGAGTTGCAGTGCTCAAAACTACAATCTCAATATACAAAGCACAATTGATCTAATCCGTCTAAGCTTATTCGAATACGTTTCACAGTGAGTACGACCTGGCACCCCACATATATTTTAGTGCAATGATATTTGCACTATTTATTTTTCTCTTTCTTTATCGGTGCAACAAACAAAGAGATGTAGGCCTGTCATTTTTGTCTTTCTTTGACTTTATTTACCAGTTTATTAATATGATTAATATTGTGCTAAACATAGTACCTCGTGCTTAATTTATTCCCTGTTGGCATTGCAACAGAAAATCTAGCTTCGTTGTCGCATATTGTATGTCTACTACAAAATAGCACGTATAAAAATTAAATAAACTACTTTGTTGTGTCTTTCTTTGTACACATTTCTTTCTGGTTGATGAAAGCGTATTTATGAAATACGGCTCGTACAATTTTCCTGTGTGTAGAAAAGGATTTATTACTGGGATGTTCAACGAAAATGACTTTAAATTAATCCCTTTTTAAGGAGTGAGGTAACAATGTCTATCAGCCATAACGGATTGATGGATTTACATTTGAAACACACATTCATTAATAATTCTATGATGAGAGAGACTGTTGTTAATTCGCAAAGGATTGCTAAGAAGCTACAGTCATCAATTACTCTACAGAAATACTCTTCTATGGTGGCATACATGGAGAAATATGTACAAAGCAATGCCATCATTATTCCTGTTGCATATGCTTACAAGACGTTAACGTATTTAAGGTTAGAAAGGACGTGCCTGTCTGACTGCGGATATTCTTAAGGCGACGAGAACAGGTCGAGTGAAAGAATGATGAAAAGAAAAGCACAACCTCAAAGGCGTAGATATCCTTCATCATGGACGAAAATGATAGAGATTGTTACGACCATCTATAAGTAGTACTAGGGATACATACAAATATGTTAGTATTCTTCATCCTGGAAAAAATGTCTATTAGGAATAATTAGAATTTTATGCAAGAAACGGAGCGAATTCTGCAATACGGGCGTGCTTAACTGTACAAGATTTACAACAAATTAAGTTACAAATTATTTATGTTTCCATTAATTCTGCTCATACATTTTCATACGTTCATACGTTTTCCTATGTCGATTCCCACCTGGAACCTTCTGGGTCGCAGGAGTTTGTGGAGCCCGTAGTATGCACGATTTCCCTGAACAATGCGCTTGCGGATTTCCCTGCTTATGTTGTTGTCCGAAGTTACGATCGTGACAAGGTAGCAAAACTCCTATACCACCTCGAGATCGTCGCCTTAAACTGATACTCTACTTCCGAGTCGGGTTGTATCACGATCAGAGGCCCCGGCAAGCAGGTACTTTGTCTTCGTCGCATTGATCCTCAATCCAATCCTAGCGGCCTCGCGTTCAGTCGGGTGTAGGCCTCGCACACCGCCGCAGATGTCCATCCGATGATGTCGATATCATCCGAGAAGCCTAGGAATTGGAGAGATCGGGTTAAAATCGTGCCCCTGATGTCGAAGCCCGACATGACACCTTCCAGAGCGATGTTGTACAGCAAACAGGAGAGTCCGTCTCCATGCCTCAGACCCCGGTGAGATTCGAATGATTCCGAAAGCATGTTCGACACCCTCACCTTGCACAGCACCCCATCCATAGTGGCCCTCACAGCCGTACCAGCTTCCCAGGGAATCCGTAATGCTGCATGGTGTTTCATAGCTCTGTCCGATCTATGGTATCGTAGGCCGTCTTGACGTCTATGAACAGGTGGTGCGTAGGGATCTGGTGCTCTCGGTACTTCTGGAGGATCTGTCGAAGAGTAAAGATTTGGTCGGTGGTCGATTTGCCTCCAACAAACCCAGCCTGGTAGTTTCCGACGAAATCTGTAGCAAGGGGCGCAAGTCTGCAGAAGAGTATGCGGGACAGGATCTTATAGGCGGCATTGAGGACTGTGATGGTTCGGAAGTTAGCACAGTCTAACCTGTC
This sequence comes from Anopheles moucheti, assembly GCF_943734755.1. NCBI lineage: Eukaryota > Metazoa > Arthropoda > Insecta > Diptera > Culicidae > Anopheles > Anopheles moucheti. Next base: position 92,470,748 of record NC_069141.1, read on the forward strand.
GCCCTTTTTATAGACTGGGTGTATGACACCCAGTTTCGGTTGGTCCGGTAGTTCTTCCTGGTCCCAAATCCTTAGGATCCGCCTATGCATGATAACGGCAAATCTCTCCGGTCCCATCTTGAACAGTTCTGCCACCAGTCCATCGCTGCCTGCTGACTTATTACATTTCAACTGTTTGACGGCACTAATGACTTCGTCCAAGGATGGCGGGGGCACTGCGTCTTCATCATGTTGGCTGCCATTCTGCTGCTCAATTCTGCTTCCTGTGCCTCCTCCTGTGTATGCTGTATCTGCTCCGTTCAGGTGTCCGTCGAAGTAGCACTTCCACCTGTCGATCACCTCTCGCTCGTCTGACAGGATATCTCCCTCCACGTTGCGACACATTGCGATAATGGGAGTAAAACCGCTTCGTTCCGCCGCATTCAACATCCTGTAAAACTGGCGAGGTTCCTCCGACTGAGATAGCTACTGCATCAGTTGCTCGTCCGACTCTTCAAAGCTGCGCTTCTTCTCCTGAAAGAGTCGGGTCTGCTGTCTTCTCAGTCGTTTGTAGTTTTCCACGTTCTGCCGGGTTTCGCCTCGAGAAGTGCCTTCCATCAATGAGAACGTGTTCAATCTGGGAATATGTCTGCTGTGGTGATCTCCGCTACGAAATAGGACTAACGATTGGAAAGGAGTTACGGAGCACCCCTATCGCAGTGATTGCGGACTATGCGCATTAATAATGCTCAAATTGAAGAACCTCTCTCGGATCCTCAACCTGCACATCCTTTCATTGATCGGCCATCATCCGATCACTCGCTTTCGCATTCCACCTATGACCAGGAACGCCGTACCGAGCTCATGCTTTTTCCCACCACTATGGTAGATCATGCAATCACTGCGATAGGGGTGCTCCGTAACTCCTTTCCATCACACCTTCTGAAGTGCTACATCTTCGAAGCCGCGGGCCCTCACCTCGTCCGCAAGAATGCGGATACTTCCGGGTGCTGTAAGGGATCTGCAGTACCATGTTACAAGTTTCCAATCGTTAGTCCTATTTCGTAGCGTGGGTCGATTACCGTTATTCCGTTTCGAATATTTTTGATGTCCTTTCGTTGCGGTGGTATTGGGGGTGGCTTTTTTCCCAACCCCCTGTCTCGTCGGAGGGCCCACGCTTCGCAGTTGTTTAAAGTTCCGTACGAATCCAGGACAGAAAGAGCCAGCCGCCCCTGACATGGAGAACAGACGCTAACACCTCTCCCTCCCCCCAATTTTGCCATATCACACATCCTCCCAAGGGGTTGGGTTTCCCCGTATACCCAAGCTCGGATATTTGGAGAGACATGTTACCGCTCTGTACGCCGGGGACGTATTGGGTGGGAGTAAGGAATGAAGAGCCTATGTTATCTTTCTAGAAGCTTCGGATCCATTCCCGTATCAGTGGAGTATTGCTACTACACTGCCAACAGAGCAAAACTTTAAGTATTACCCTTGGTAACACTGGGTAATACTTTACATCATGAGGAAGGTTAATGTTATTACGTAGTGCAGGGTTATAGGGGCAATTTGCTGATTTAAAAAAAATTATATAAAAAGAAATGCTGTTGTATGAGTTTTTTATATTACATTCTGTAAACGTAACTTATAACATCTTATGTTTTTCATGCAAACAGTGACATAATCCATGAATAGGTTGAAGAATAACAATCGTTATTTTATTGTTGTTACCGCGAACAAAAATTGTTGTGCAATATTCTATACTACATTTTTACACGCTCTCTCGCGTTGCTCGTACTTCAGAAAAAGTGTTAAGGAATCGGTTGAAAGTCACAAAAAATGAACTCATGCCACGCAACCATGCTTACCCATGTGTCCTTGGAAGGCAAGCATGCGACACGATAAGCAGCAAAGGATGCGAGCAATACAACAAAAAAATCTCCCGTAGACGAGACGGGTTGAAGTACGAACTGTTAACTCCATTTGTATTTTTTTTACTTTGGTGTTTTGCCATTGGGGTCGCCCATACGCCAGTTGGAAAAGAATGAAAAATTCTAAGGATGAGTAAAAGGACGTGTTAGAACTTTGACGGTGTTTTGACAGTGAAATTTACAAACAAATAGTATATCAACGTAGGTAATCGCATAGTAATACCCATTACTACGGTTTGATGGATTGTTACGAAGATATCTTGTTGGATTTAAAAATGTTGCATTTCTGACAACCCTAGGATTTTCTATTGCAAATGTGTTAATAAATATATTGTTCCGAACAACGAACAAAATACCGATTTAAGTATTGTATATCATTTCAGTTGTCCAAATAATAAATAATAATAATAAATAATAATAATAAATTATAATTATAATAAATAATAGGGGTATTTTATGATACAATGTTTACAATGGTTTTACCATTTTAATGGTGGGGACGGCCCGGTGGCATGATGGTATCGGAGCCGGTCTTCACACGAACGGACCGGACCAAAATCTCATCCGGATCAATCTCCCGTAGCAAGGACTGACTATCCGGCTACGTGGTAAAATAAGTCGATACGGCCTGGCCGTTCTAACGAAAAAAAAACCATTTTAATGGTTTTATTAGATGTTTATTTTTATATTTTTTAGAAAGTTTATGTACTCCACAAATTTTTCATAATTATGAATTGAACATCAGTTTATTACATTTAAACAATAATCGAAATAATTATTTATTTATTTATTTATTTATTTATTCCATGATGACGGCTTTTGCCGTATTATCGACACCGTAGTGTCGAGTGGTATACAATTTTACAAGGCATTTCCTCCTTGCAGTTTGCCTTATCCCGGGCATACTCGGTTGTATTGGATGTTGGAGTATGTCTGTGTTGTTTGTCGGTTTGTCTATCGTTGTTGTAATCGTTATGTCTGTTCTATTGTTTTGTGTGTTGATTTTGGTCCGGTGCTATTGTTGTAGGTGATATTGTGGTTTTGATGCCTGTTCGTGTGGTTATGTTCTGTTATGTTATCCGGCGTTACAACCGCTTCGGGGTCTTGGCCTGCTAAACCGCTCACGGTCGAGCGCCTGCCTATGTCAATCTATTTTCCCGGCTTTTCTGGCGGACACATAAAAAAAATAGAGCACTGTTTAAAAACAAAAATAGGCAAATTTACATGAAATATAAAATTTAGAACTAAGATAGGATAGAAAGCCATTGTATTGTATTTGTTGTTCCTGTGAATAAACTCTTTTAGAAAAAAAATACCTGCAACGCTTAACTACCTGCACTCAAAATAATAAAAAAATCCCAATATGTTATTTTCCAGAGCGTTTCAACTGTGATGCGATTTTATGTGGGACACTCTTTATAAGAAGGGTGGAATTTTTACCACGTAGAGGAAGAAGTGTAAGTTTATTGCGTGGTAGGACGAGTATCAAATCATTATTGAATAATTTCCCTGTATGCCGGATTTCAGATATTCAGCTAATCAGGTTGGTATGCCACAAAGAAGACGAACTCGTCCCTTATAACCCCGCATTTAAGGACTTTTTTTAATCCGAATCCAGATCAAGAGAAAGATTTGTCAAACGCATATTGATTAGATGCTTTAACACTATACATCGTGCAAGGAATAGAAGCTAAACCAACTTTATAGTGAGAAGTATATACCATGTACCTCCCCTTGAAATCGAAGCATGCAATAAAAACAACCTCGCTTTAAGCAGTATGTTGAAGCATAATACTTTATTCATCAGGACATGTGAAGGTTTCATGACTAAATATATTAAGTTGTTAACTAGTTGCCTTGTCGGAACTCTTTTAACTTTTCAAAGTATTCCGCAGATTGTAAGAATTCTCCAGCTGTTTTGTTGGGAAGGCAAAAAAATTAAATTGAATTAAATGAAAAAAAACAAATAAATCTATCCCCGACTAAGATTCCATGCAGAATATGATTTGTAAAAACAGTTGGAGATTTAGATGCTTGCACTATTTATTTAGGTCAAATTGGGTTTTTACTGTCTTTTGTAATAGAGTGGAACATTGACATCCTAGTTTGTCATGACATCACGTGTGTTACAACCATATTGATGGTGAAGTGACATATTTATGGGGTAATTCAGCTTGACCTTACTCTGGTACTACACCTTTTACTATTACTATTAGTTTTCCGTCAAGTAAATTAGTCACTGACATGTATTAGTTTCTTCTATCACTTCCTCTTTAGGGTTGCACAGATTATAGATCCCTGATATTTTTTTACAGTAAAATAAGAGGTTACCAGGATATGTGTAATGCGTACGGAATTGTTTTAAAACTGTATAATCTTGAAAGTTTTCTTAATGCAATTATTTAATTTCACTTGAAACATATTATTAGAAACAATAGACCGTATGTTTAAGCTAAAATTGTTCAGTATCAGTTAAAAAACTATGACATATGCGTTAGCGTGCATAAAAAGTGATATACTACCACCAGATGATTTAATTTAGAGCTTATGTTGTACAAATTGATTTCATATGATTTGATGGTTAATATGCGTCATGCTTAATATGGTTCATCGAAGCTGGGAAGACTTATGCAATATTTGATCAGAGCAGATTTATGCGGTACATCGCGGTTTTCTATGAAATATCAAAGTAAATGCATATAAACGTAATATATTTCCATTCTTCCATCTCACCTGATGTTTCTTGTAAAAAAATCAATTATTTCGTTATGTGAATGAAAGGACAATTAATTAAATTATTTACAGTTACGTACGGTCTGGCTCGTATCGACTTATTTCACAACGTAGCCGAATAGTCAGTCCTTGCTACGGTAGATTGGTCCGGATGGGATTTTGGTCCGGCCCGTTCGTGTGAATACCGGCACTGCTACCATCATATAGCATATTGCCACCGGGCCGCTCCAGCACCGAATAATTATTTTCATTATTTTCGGTATGTCAGGTTATGTAACTCGTTGTGCATGGGTGGTAACGATGCGAATACTTTACCGCTAATATCATTTGTAGCCTGGTATGTTATTTTTTGAGAAAAATGTGGGTACTGCGTTACTGGATAGGTTTTACTGGAATGAGTAATTTTATTTTCTTTGAACGGAAAGGCCGTATCGTTACCTTATTTACTTATTTTTTATCACTTTGCCACTTTGCACTTTGAGGGATAGTCAATTTTAAGTACGGGGGAGAGATCCAGATGGGATATTGTTTCTATCCTGATGTGTAAAGACTGGCGCAGCTATTAACACACTATCGGAACGGTCTTCTAATTTGGCCTGCTTGATATAAAAGTATACCAATTATTTTAAACTAAATTATAACGTTAACGTTTTACATTATTTTAAACGTGTCAAAACTTTTAAAGAAATGCGTAAAATTGGAGTTAATATTGCCCTTGAAACATAAATCAGACCTACTATTGTTAAATTACTGTACCAACGATTTAAATTATTGCCATGCACTGTACATTTTCACCTCAAACTCAAGGCAAGAGAGAAATTACGCACATTTCGAGAATTTGGTGTGTGTTTTTTACAATTAAAATGTGCAAACAGACCTAACAGTAAGACGATTAAAGTTGAGGAACACAAATACAAAACAAATTTTATTTAATACAGTCCATGTCAGCGGCGTATGGCGTATGGGCGTATACAATCAAAATAATCCAAAAATCTTGAGCTAAAAGTTAGGTAGGTAGTTTAGTACGCTCTGTTGTTTATTGTGTTTATTATGCGTAGGGCCGTGGTTTATGTGTGGTTATTTTTTCATCGCTGTGTTTGTGTATATTTCTCCCCGTTTGACGAGCCTCGCTCAAGTGACGTTGGTTTGAAAAACGCACTGACTGGACAAGTTCACAGCGTCTTGGTGATTTTGATGTATGCAATGTATTGATGGCTTTTTTAAAGTCGTGCGACGATAGTTTGTAAATTGTGCGTACTTGGGCATGTGCGCAAGGCGGGGAGCAGTTCGTAGCAAGTTCACGTGGTAGTTTCATCGTCGATCAGTTAGCAGAGTATCGTTGATGAAAACGGTATAGCAGCTTGGGATACGTCCATAGATCCTGTGCAGCGTAGATCTTTATCATTGAAGTATATCATCAGCGAAGAAGAAGAAGATCGGCCAGTTCACCGGTGATATAATCCGGATAAAAGTGATTAAATTCGTTTGGTGTTAATGTGGAAATGTGAATTGAAGCATCAAAGTGAAGTAACGGTTTTTAAATTGAACTGAATAAATTGTTAATGAGCGGTAATCTGTCAAGCTTTTGAAGAGGTTCTGCATACACAATGCGATACCATCAATCGTTTACCATCTTGTAAGGCATGGGAGTGTGTCTAGCGAAAGCAGCAGGTGTACACGTAGAAGTGGTTGGGTTTAGAAGTGAGTGTGTGGCGGAGGTTGGAGTACATAACGGTGGCTGGTGGGACAGGCAAATATGAGCAAATTCCGAATCAGTTATAGTGCGCTGGGTATGTCCGAAGAAAGCTGCAACTCGACTATCAGTGCGAAAGCATTACGAATCGTTAATTTTCCCCCAGAAACCTTCGATGGTACACCCGTGGAGGGTTCGAGGAGGGGTTCGAAGTTTTTTCAGCGACCTCGCTCGATGTCCGCCTGGAGCGATATTAGTCGCAGCAGCATGCGGCTGGACGAACGGTAAATATTGGCTGATCCTTTACAATAGATTGATTTTAATTCAAGTTGGATTGTTTTTTTGTGCAATTAATTTGCTTTAAATAATGTATGTTATTGTTTAGTTTTTCGTGAAAAGTATAGAACTAAGACAAATTCTAATAGGAAGCAATGATTTAATTTTGGTCCTACAGTTCTCTTATATCCGCATAATAAAGATAATCATACAAGAGTTAACAACATTATGGAGTTATGGAACATATGATGTAAACATAGTTTTAAAAATATTCAAAATTCTACATGAATATTCCAAGCTGAAAGATACGTATCCATAAACCTTGTGCTTTGATATGGAAAAATATGGGAATTTCAGTGTTGCAAGGTTTCTTGACTGGGAGAGTTTTCACCACCGTAAGAAGAATTATTCCTTTAAAAGGTAATGTGGTAGAAGTTTTGGGTACCTTACTACATGATTCTTGATGATGATGATTCTTTGAGACATAGCAAAGTTTAAAAGTTTTCAGCATTTCTGAACACTCAGGATGAGTGAATTTTATTCTGTAGTCAGCCAATATAATATTTATCATGGTTCATCTCCATCATGGTTACTTTAAGCAACTTTTTTGCACAGCTTTTGCATGGTTGAAGACAAGTTGCTTTAAGAAAAATTTTATCATTGTACTCGATATGTATGCAGAGCTTTCTTTATGGTTTCTTCAACTATTTAATATTATATGAGAACGCATGAATTTGTTTTGTGTAAATCAGAAAGATAATGTTTTGTCGTACTACTGCTCCCTTTCTTGATATTGTATACTATGCTCTTAAGAAACCGAACAACCACATAGTGTCATACCAACAACCGAACAACCATAAGCATTTGTTTGGTACAAGAACAGTATGCTTCATATTATCATCGTTATCCTCTCTATGTGGGTCATTATGGGAGCCTTGCTTCTTAATGCTTATTTCCTCTTTTTAATATTTGTTTCTATTTCTATTTTCTTTCCAGGTAAGTGGCACAGAAACTACTAAAACTTCAAGCATACATGCATAGGTATTCCGATATTATATATGGAACAAACAAAGTTTCACCTAGCAAAAAGGGTGGAAGCAGATAGTATCATGAGCAGGCAGCTTGATATTTTTCCATATCCAGCAATGTACATATAACGACGACCTCAGAATGTGTTCAGCGGACGGGGCAATGTGTTTGTTGTGGAGATTTATTTTAATTAGTAAGCTGCAGCCACTTTAGTTGCAATCCATGCTCAGCCTAACATAGTGGGGATGCCGGATAGGAACACGAAAAAAATGTGGAATGAGTTTTATAAGCTACCAAGCATTGCGTTGCATGTGGGTAACTCGCTTGTTGATCCGCTGTGCGTAATGAATATTATTCAACTACGTCGATGTATAACTATCATTTCTTCACGCATGCCGTGTTGCATCGCCGATGTATGCGCCGGCATTAATGCAAAACATATTCCACTCAATATGAACTTGTGGTAGAATTCGTGTTCAAGCTTGTGTGGTAATGGGCAATCGAATAGTGATGAATAACTAATGACCGTTTGTTACACAATTATTCAATTGAATTTATGACAAAAATAATATAACTAAAAAAACTGATCGACATTGACCTTGGCATACTACGCTCGATGTTATTACCAAGCAAGGTGCAAGTGTCCCTTGCAGCGAGGCACCAACACTGTGTATAGATCATGTTTTAAGGAACCTATATATAGGAGTAACGCACACTTGTCAGTCGTAACTCATAGGTGAGTGGCTCACATGCGCTCTTGGCGCATAATCTTTGAGTGACTTACCTATTGATAAATGCAAATGGGAAGATAGAAATACGCATAATTTCCCCTTTCGAATGTAAACATATTGTTACGAAAAAGTTCATCGTTTAATTTTTTTCTCATAGTGTACTTCTACGAAAGCTCTATAGAGAAAGCTTATTTCGAAAAAAATCTTATCATCTTATTAAAAAAATGCCGTAAGTGGAGACACCGTTGAAGCAATAACAAAAATCAATAATCTAGGGACATGGTCTGAACAGCTTTTCTTCGTATTATTTCGACATAATTTCCTTCTTGATTATTGATGAAGAGGGGGTTTCGACTTTTTTTTTGGATTCTGTGGATTTCGACTCTGTGTTTATTGTAGACAACAAGCATATAATGAGGGTTCTTCTCAGACACTATGGATGAACAGCAGGGGTTTAACATTAAAAACTTCACATTACGCACATGGTTCCACCAACTAGAAAACTTATTCTGAAACCATCTTATTAACAGATATATTCCTGTACACCCTGCACACTCGTTGATTTAATATTATGAACGAGCATGAATCATTAAGAGTTGTGCTTGTTTTGGCGTAAGTATTTATTGCCAGACGCGGTGTGGGCGATAGTAAATTAGAATTTGATTGTTACATTGATCATGTGAGTCGTGTGTTAGTTCACAGTCCCGGATGCATTGCCATTTTCGTTATGTTGTGAGAACATTTTCAAAAGCTAACGTTTCGATCGCTTGAATGCAGATTTGAGATTTGATTTGTTTGAGTACCTCGTATACGAAACAACCAGCTCTAAGGACGACCAATGATTAAACATCTCGTAGTAAAAGCATTTTGTAATAAATCATTCATTTTTGTTCCTGTATTAATCGTACCGTTTTAGGGACAATAAGGTTTAACAAGCTTTGAAAAAGATTTAGAAGCAAGCGTGAGACGATTCAAAGAAACAGAAAAAGACATGGTAAATTGGGATAAATAATTAATGCAATAAAATTCAAGTGCTGCTGATGGCGGTGATAACTAACGCTAGCAGGGACATATGCAAATGGGTCAGTAAAATACAGAAAAGGTGTGTAACTCTACTAGTACCTTTCGGAGGCAGTTAGGCTTTCCAATTTGTGTTTTTGGGCTATGTAGCCAGTTCGTTGCGTCAAGCTACATTTTGATTTTTTCATTTCGTTAAACGTCGATGGCATTTTATGAAAACAGTAGCTCCTCATTACCCTCCTGCATATAGGTTTGCTAGTAAAGGGTATCATTAACTAAATATTTCATATTTCATATTTGTTTATCCATCTAGGTGCATTACCTACCTGCCTTTAGGATTGCTAGTATAAGGTATCAATAACTAAAGCTCTAGGATGATAAGGTAAAATCAAGACAAAGGTGAAGTAAATCAAGTTCAGATTCAAGGTCTTTTAACGGGACATTTATTTTTTGTACGTATTGGGAATATTATGATTGTACGGCTACACGCAAAGCACTCATAAACATTGATTGTATATGGATTAAATATAGGCCTTAGCCTTGCTATTACTTGGCCTAGTCTATTTTTAAGTTGTACTTGCAACGAAATCGTGGCTTGCTGGACATTATTATATAAATTATGTGTTTTAGCCTGCCGCTGCAAATGTTGTCTTTTGTAAACATATTTACGGTGGTTTAGGATGGTTTATGAGTTGTATTACTTGTTTGCTTATTTTTGTTATTGTTGGTTCCAATCACAAACACCTTGTGATGTAAAGTTTCATTCCATTTTTCCAGCCCTGAGGGATTTTAACTTCTCGGGAAACATGTTTGCAGATTCTTGTTTCCATGTTTTCCCTTCTGTCAGAAGGGGTGACTTTTCTGTAGACATGAGATTTCTAGATGGAATGCTGTGTTGGTGCAAATAGCTTTGCGAATGGCACTTTGTAAATAACAGAATAATGTTTCTCATAATAATTAACACATCTTGATTGTGCTCTGGATTCCGAGACAGTATTACCATCGACACTGAAAGGCTTTCGTCACGAGTGTTGTTTCACTTGTTAGTGGGAGTTCAAGATTCAAATGAAGATCTATGTTTAATGCATATAAAAAAATATGGTCTTAAGCATTGTTAGAAGTGTTATCATTACGTTTCGCGGCAAACATATGAAAATATTGTTTGGATGGACAATGTGTTTGCATTTAATTTTCAGAAAAAATCTTTTAAGTTAAGGTCATTGAAAGCCCTCAACTATTCACTATATTCATGCACACTGAATGCATGGCTTATGTCTTTTTTAATAGAAGCTAATAATACACACAAATTAAATATTCTTGGTTGGCCTTTAGAATTAGCCTTGGAATCAGGTTGAAGTAAACGCTTTTAGTGAGTCATCAAATAAACTAAGAAGATGAATATCTTGTAACTAAAACTATTTGGTTGATATTATAACGAGAAGAGAAAAACATAAATTCCTGCAACAAGTTTTAAGATGCAGCAAAAGGTTAGCTGTTAAGGCACAAATAATTGAATGATATTTTCAATTTATTTTTGTTATTTAAATCAACCAGTATGATCGCCTTGCAGCAAACGGATAGCTACTATTTCGTCCAACTGGCCCACGCGTATACGACGTGTTCACTTGTAAGATGTGTTCAATGTTTACATTTTCTCGCTTGTTTACCAATTGTTTACAATATTCTTGAACAAGTGCGTGCTCTGTCCAAGCGCGTTTCCCCACTATCGCCAGATAACTCTATCTGGACTTTAGAAGGTTAGAATGGAAAATTTTACGGTCTCATGGTCTCGGTTGGCATAAAAAACTCTCCGTACAATATGATGCAGAAGTATGGAATAAATGAAGTCTACCTTTCATCACGTACACCATTGCCATCAGTTTTCATAATCAATTCCCCCTGACGTTAACTGGCGTTCAGCTTCGTCAGACACTTCAATAGAGAAAGTATAAAAATAGGGGTTTTCATTTGGTGGGCCAGTTTCAACAATTCCTATCGAAAGCTGCCGCATGCTAGACCGCAGCAACTGTATTTGATCATAATTTTTAATAAAAAATGGCATGCCTCATCAAGATCACCCCGTAAAAGATGGAACAGGCACGCGTAGATTGTGAATAGTGGTCCACTACTGACGGGTGATTTTTCATCTTCTGTTTGAGGTGCAAATTGTTGATCTCAGCGTGAAATTTCCTGTTTGTTTAAAGAACATTGAATCAATAACGATCACAAAACGAAAAAACGAATGTCTTCAATACAACGAATCTTACACAGGACCGTACCAAACTTTGAAAGAGGAATAGACTTGTTGATCGATTTTTAATGATCTCTACGACCGAAGGAATTATTGAACAAAGGGGAAAGTTTCATAATCATCACCATCAACACCATGATCGCAGCCAGTTCTTCTTATTTTACATAAAAGGACCAAAGGGCAACATGGTGTTAAGATTTATGTTTGTTTCCCATTGATCTTTTTCTGTTGAAAATGTAGGTATGTTTCATTCTTTGAAAATTAAGTAAACATCTGACCAGTGCAGACACTTTGGAAAGCACTGTTGATTTATCGAACATCATTATACTCACTAAAAGGACTTTACTTTTTTATGGGCTCTTTGTTTAAAAGCTTATTGGTCATAAAACAACGTCCTAGTATAAGAGAAAGTTGTTTGATGGTTTTTATGAGAAACAAAAATTTAATTTTTACTGCTGAATGCCACGAAGCAGTTAAAGTCTCGTATAAGTCTATCACTAGAACCGGTCTCCAACAATTTCTATAACCGTTGTTCAACAATTTCTACAACCGAGGAAGTTGTTATCTGTTCATGTTGCAAAACAGATTTCTACCAAGAGGTTTATACTGCAGAACAACCAAGGTGGCTGTTGTGGTTGGGTTTTTGTGAACTGTTACTAATGTAAATCAACACATGGTGAGTGGGGAAAATTTCATGGCTGTAGCCACTAAGCAGATTACTTTTGGTTGATGTTGTTTCTTTGATTCTAGATATTTCGAGCCTAGATTACATTCGTGTTTATTGCTTTTGGAATGGTAACTCATATAATGAGAAACGTTTTAAACCGATGTAACTATGCTTATTAAAAAAGTTATGAGATCCAGTTCTGGATAACTGGTGTGGAATTTGTATACTTAAAAGATGCTTTATCAAGATTATAAATAGATTTTCTCTTAAAGCGTTTATATACGAATGCAAAATAATCACAATTGTCAAACGATTGTTTCAGTTGTGTGCAACTAATGTTAGCAGGTCTAAACGCGATGTAAATAATAAACTTTGTTTAGCGCAACTGTTATTTCCTTTAACCAATCCGGGTTGTTAATTGTTTTACAAATGTGACACTTTTTTGACAGTTTTCAAATATATCGATGACTGAAAGTTCCGCCTATATAAATACTACTTAACAAAATCAACGTATAATTTGCGTGGGCCATTTGTTGCCATTCCAGGTTAAACCAATAATCCGTCCACTTTTTTACCAAAAATATGCTTTACTAGATCGAGCGTAGCATTACGGAGAACGTAAAACATTGGTTAAAGTATTTGTCGATAGTGGAAATAATAGAATTTTGTCCCTATTTGGTTTTTGAGAAACTAAAATCTGCCCATTAGTTCTCTACCCATGAAGATCGTGCTTGATTTTGTAACTTCTCAACCATAATAAGAATTTAGTAGCGTTCTTTTACCATGATAATCTTGAAAAAGGTACGTGTTTCCCCTATCGATGAAAGGGAAAAGCTTGTGAGATGGGCAGTAATATCAGCATTCTCGTTTTTTCACCTGAGAGATCTGCCATTTTGCTTTCACTCTCGCTTTATCTCTCATTTCACTTTCATTCTCTAAATGAGAAGCGAAGAGAAATGAAGGAGAGGAAATATTTGCTCTCAACGAAAAGCATATACTACTCGCGCTCGAAAGCATCCAAGAGGGCGTATAAACGAAAGGAATCATTCCTACTCGCGGTTGGTTTCGATCATCTATCGCGCCTTCGTGTGTTCACTCTGCAACAGGAGAGAAAGGGTATCCAAACTCCCTACAGATCATAGCGCTGACGAAGATGACGATGATGAGGATGAGAGTTACAGGCCATGTTCAACCGAACGTTGGAGGGTCCGTAGTTCATGCCGGTTTCCAGTAGCAGCTCACGATTCAGTTGCGATCCTAACGTCCCGGTGCACGAAACTTTGCTCCGTCTGTCGGTACGCGTGTTTCTGTGTTTGTGTCTGTTGTGTGCGTGTGGCGGAAGTAGTGCGTGTCCTTTAGTTGGCATTCCAGCTCGTCCGGTTATTTTTGTGAATCTCTCTTTAAGTGCCCTGAAAAGGTTTTTAACAAACGGGATATATCCACCATTTGCTAGAAGTCTACATTCTGTGCAGATTAGCATAACTAACCATCATCAAACGATTCGAAAAACGATCATCGAGATTGCCGCAACCGGAAAAAAAAAGCAGTGAAGTGGATAAATCTCGCAATTCAGCATGCTGCTACATTGCGTCCTTACGGAAGTGTGTCTTGTCGTGTGTACCTCAAGAAGCAAAAAATAGTATTAAAACATGGTACCTTCACCGCAAAAGGTTGCCACTTGATGGCAAACGTAGCGGGTGCTTGAACGCCCATTGTTTGTCACTATTCTTGCGCCATGTAAAAAAATCGATTGCTCTTATCAGATACATATTTGAATAGAAGGATACAAGTGTGAGCGATCGTGCATTAAATTTATGCATGTCTATAAACCGTCTTGCGACTGATCGCCAGTGTAATGCAAAACTCTCGGCAACATAGCTAAATTTATTACCTCTCCCTACTTTCCTTTAACTTTAATTCTTTAATTCCTACGTTAACATCTGTGTAACGTACGTGATTGAGGGTCAGTAGGAGTTTTTATTACTATGGTGATTTTTCTTCTTAGCTTTTCTTACACCAAAAGCGTCGTCGATTGTGCACAAAAGCTGTCTGCTCTCTACACGTATATTGTTTTAGTGTCATTTGCGTGTTATAGTGCGTATGTGTGCGTGTATAAACGTGTCGATGACTAAATCGGATCTGTCAATGTGTCTAGTGTACTATCAACCAGATAGATAGCTTTCTCCCAACGTCCCCTTTCTAAACCTTTTCGGTGTGGAAAACATCATAGCCGAAAGCATACAGGATCTGGCCTAATAAAACTGCTTTTATATTTGTGATTCTACAGTAGCTGTAAATCGAAACTGATGAATGTTTTTGTAAAACTAACCCAGGTGATACTATTTGTATTTTATTAAATTTTACAAAGTACCGTGCGCCTCCACCATTTTTGAGAACTCATTCGTGTCTAAGCATTAAGGTACATCGATCCACTGCGTGAAAAGATGTTTTAATACAAAATGGGGATTCCGGTTCGCACCTGTTTGGAAGACACGAGCATATGAAACGAGCACTTAACCGAATGATTCCAAATATGTCTCGGATGTGTTTTTCTTTTGTATCACTAATTTTGCGACATTGAATGATTGGGAACTGGGATTCTGGGTGACTTTCGTTAGGTGCTGTATCGGATGTCACAGGAAGAAGTGGCTAGTAGAAGTACACGTGTTAGGTTTCCGTAACTTAGTCTGCTCTCTGAAACAGAATGGTCTGCCCTGAGGCCTAACAGTGAGGTCATGCTCTTGCAAATTACGGGTGTTAGAGGAGAACGTAAATAACCACTCATGCTCGCACTCGGACCACGACCCAGCATCACCTTTCTGGGCATAATATGGTATTTGCTGTGAATTGCATAGCTTGCGCAGCTGTTCAAACATGGTCAACCATTATGTGAACAGAAAATCGATAATTTATCCTCGGGAAGGGAATTGCACTTTATGGACTAAGGCTGCCATCATCAAATGCACTGCATGATAGTTCTCGTTTTCGTCATTAATGTGTTATGCTATTGAGTTGAGAATAAGGTGACATGATCGTAAATCTACTCCCAGCAACATGATCCTTACCTTCATCGACGTTGCAGCAAGCACAAGCACAAGTACAAATAATTAGTATTAATTTGACCCATTTGTATCAGGTGTGTTGATGTAATTA
The DNA here is from genome assembly GCF_943734755.1 of Anopheles moucheti. Classification (NCBI taxonomy): domain Eukaryota; kingdom Metazoa; phylum Arthropoda; class Insecta; order Diptera; family Culicidae; genus Anopheles; species Anopheles moucheti. Next base: position 92,486,211 of record NC_069141.1, read on the forward strand.
CGTCGTTATACTTTAAGAAATCACGATACTCGCTTTCATCGCTAACTTTATGAAAAAAAATAATTATCTTTGACAACACTATCTCAGACAAAACAGCTAAAAATTGGTGTAAGTCTACCTTGAGAAGGTACAATGTCATTGACACAGCTATATTGATGTTATTTATTTGGTGTGGCATATTGACAAATGAAAACAAAACGCATGCCTGTGTATGTTGACAAATCGAACTTCTTTCAATGCCAAGTAAGTTTTTTTTCTCAACAATCAGCTTCTGGACATTTACACATTCCTTTGCATTCGATAACAAGTCCACCGGATTCTAGTGAATAATTTGTCCTCATTAAATGCTCCATAACGAAGAGCCAAGAGATCAAATTTTTATTGGCTTTAATTTACAGCTTTTTAGAAGTGTGCCATAAACGTGCTACAATTCTAGCCTCTTTTATTAATAGTATGCTCCCAACACTACGTAATCTGCACGTAATATATAATATACGTAATATACACGTAAAACGTGAAAACTGTACTGATATACTGATAACTGATATACACTGGTACCATACCGCTGATAGTTGCTTGGGAAATTTAGTTGGGATATATCAAGTTCAAAGTGCTGAAAATTACGCAGATTACGTAGTGTTGGGAGCATACTATTAATAAAAGAGGCTAGAATTGTAGCATGTTTATGGCACACTTCTAAAAAGCTGTAAATTAAAGCCAATAAAAATTTTGCCCAGTTTTTATCGTCGTAAAGGTTTTACTCTGTTCAGCAGTATATTCAACAGTTCCATCGCTCATACTACTCTGACTGTGAGAAAAAGTAAAAAAAAACACACTCATCCTTGGTCTGCGCACATTCGCTCGCGCATTTTACAGATGGAAATTATTATTTGTTGAAATAAATGTTTGTTTACACTGTTTACCTCTTCACCCATTGATCAGCCAAGGCGATTTATTTTCGTACGGTCCATGAACGATTGCGCGTTCGTGCGTGTCATGCGCCCCCAGCGGGTTCTATACCCTCCCAACGGTCTTATAAAGTAGGGGAACCCATAAATAACTGGACGAAACGTCAAATATTCCCAGTTCAGCAGAAAAAATCGATCACCGTACAGTGTGTGCGCAGGAATACCGTATGCTATTATAGGCGCAATACATTGCAGCTTGCGGAAATCAGCTGGTTGTATCACTTGTACGCAGCATGTCATGAAATTTTAATAAATTACTCATCCTAAGAACTCTAACTCTAACATAGTGTTAAAAAAGAGCAGTTTGGTTCATCGCTACATGAGTTGATGGTTCATTGTCTCATAAAATATCTGAATGCATACTATAATGTATAATTCAAATGTTTGAGTATTTCTAGTTAGAATGCTTGGGTAATTTTAAATCACATAAATCTTCATCAACAACACCCAAAACTCAATAAATTACCAACAGATTTACTGATGAAAAAATCATTCTTGCATCATTAAATGCTTTTCTTTCTTTTTTATCGGCAACCCTTTCTGTTAGCACAACCGTTATACTCTGTCATTGTCATCAAAACCAAAACCAAGCTCAACGATGACTTTGTGTAACAGGAAGATGAAGCAGGAATGAGGAAGATATTGAAATGTCTTGAGAAGTAATCAAGAAAGGCACATGGAAAACCTTGTTATAGTCATTATTTTACCTTTCATGTTTAAAATGTTACGCAGAGTAGTGTGAAAAACGTAGGCTGGAATCGGGATGTTGACGGACTCGACTGTTGCTTCGTTTCTCTCTCTCACTTCCCTTTTAATCGCTTAATTGTATCGGTTCTCTATGACTATGATAGCCTTTCTTGTTATGTCGTAGACTGTCTAAGGATTGCGTCGCATAACCATCGTAGTAGATTCTGATTTTCCTTTAATTTGGTTTTACTAATTTTCAATATTCTTTGCTGTAACAACTGGGAACTTATTTGTTGGTATGATAATCGCATTAAGGGAGGGAGGGAAGTGGGGTTGATGTTGTTGGAGGTACGGTTATGGCGGTGCAGGTATATCACATGACATGATAGGTACAAATTCACTTCCTGCCAGTAACCAGCCGAAATAAAGAGCTCTTGTTTGGGATTCCGAATATTTGCTAATGTAAAGAAAATACACAGAAAACTCACTCACACTCACTCACAGAAAACACAAACATACAGAGTATAATCAACTAACAACATAAACAACATAAAGTAAACTCTACCTTTTTTAAAACAACACTGACCGGATCGTGTATATCTAATCCATAACAAAATGTAACCAAAAATAGCAGCGAAGGTCATGGTGGGATAGGAAACAATAAAGAAATAAAAACTTAGTTACGATTAATGAAATTTTACATTATAGAAACAGTGCCTCATATATTTCCGTTTTAATAATGGACGCAAACCAACAAGAACCCTTGTAGAAGGTCTGCCAAAAACGTCTTTCGGAACATCTTTTTTGCTTTCATTTTCAAAGCCCTGTTTCGCACGAATTTCTACGCTAGGATTGTATGAAGATGTGTAAAATTGTCATCACATTATCGATCAAGTGACCGGAAAGCTTCTCTTTCTCAACCGGTACGTTAACGAATTTGGGTTTAAGTTTAAAAATAAAATATCGATTTTGTCTCAGCTCAAATGTCTATTTAACGTGCAAATCGGAAGGAACTGACCAATAGCATTAGCGTTAAGTTTTAGCATCATTAATTTACTGTTTCTACTGTATGCTGTTAAGAAACGTAAGCCAGCGTTAAAATGGTGATAATTATTGTACTAGTTCGATTGTTTTTGTTATTGACTTGTTAGTCACCCATTATCGAAGTTCATGGATTGCATCCCGTTCTATTTAATGCACGATAACAAAGTAAAGGTGTGCATTAGTTTGGGTGGGTACGTGATAGTTCTGCACGTGAAATTTAAATACTTGCAAAAATTTTAGACTCGAAATTTTGGATCGGAATTTTGGCCCGATCCGTTCGTGTGAAGTTCTACGCCGCTACCATCATGTCACCATGTCACCGGGTCGCCCGGTGCAATGATATTGCGCTACATTGAGAATAAAACATATTTGTCATAAACATATCCAAATTAATGAGATTATTTTTCACCATCATAACCAACGAATGCTTTTTTCTTGAGTACAGTATGTGGTTTGGGATCTATTGAACCTTATGTTATGTGCGTTCGCAATGTTGGATCACACTGATCGTATAACAGTGACTAGACGAAAATAGGTGACGAAAAATTGATGTGTGCCATCGGGCAAATCCCCAGTACAAGATTTGTGTACTTAGGTATTTTATGCGCGTAGTAGAATGTACAGCTGACTGCCATTAATCAATCAATCAGACCTGCCTATATGTTTGCTATCGAGGCCCTATTAACATCGGATTAAATCTGGCCTTTAGCAAAACAAGCAATAAGATTCTTTAATCTGTTAATAGCTTTCTTTTAAACTTTGCAAATCGTAAACTTCTCTCTATGAATCAAGGAAATTAAGTTCAAGTGTGGCCTAATAATGACAGGATTAGTTGATTATCGATTATTTTCTCTTAAGTTTCTTCATCTCACAGGACGTTTGAGCTGAAAGACAAGCGCTTAAAAATGTCCTTACGTCGTTATGTCGTTCTCTGTCAATTGCCTATGACTGCAGTTGGGTGTTAGATGAATCGTAAAAGTTATACAGCTGTGGGCTCATACACGACCCTTGTACAAGTCCATAGAAACTGGTGCGATTAAATTCAATTTCACTATTATTGAAGTTCATATAGTATGTATAGTTCCAAGAAATAAGACGTTATTCCATTTTTTTAATCATCATGGAGTCATCATCAGCTATTAATTTTAACGCACGTGTAGATATTTTTTGTACCATGACGGGATCACTTTCGGCATACATTTATTAGTTGATTATGATTATATGCTCTAGCAGACTTCCATAAGTTTCTTTACAGTAGGATTATATTTTTTAATTTTTTTTACACCTGACGAAGGTGAAAGTATGCTTGTATTCCATGATTTTGCTTTTTTGAGTGCTTGCAAGAAAAGGCTTTACATCACCAAATGATATGAAAAGAATGGTTTCACCAAGAGCCGTAACTTGAGCAACGAGTTAGATAACTTCTTTGGTTTCTGCAGGGGTTCATCAATAAAATTACAATATTTCGACCTTCGTAATATAAGCTATTGAGATTAAATAACTTTCTTTTCCGCATGAGAACCTTTTTAATCCATCCGTAATATCCATCCATCTAATACCAATATATACCCCACAACGGAAACCAAATAAAAACCGGTTATTTCAGAAAACTTGGCCAGCCATGGTTACAAACACCTCCTACTCTAGTGCATTTCAAAGGTTGAAAGCTAAGCAAGCAGTTAAGTGAAAAGAATTTGCATTTTTTACATTTTTAGACTTTTTTCTGGCCCTATGTTCATCACCTGCTGATGAATCCATGATATCGCTTATTCTTTCGATTGTCTACCTAAGGGTTAAAGATTTGGAATAAGAAATTAACAACTTGATACATTAATTATCAGTTTCATCTCCGAGATACGGATCTTCCATATTATCATGCCGTACCTTTCATCGAACCATATAACCGCGAATGTTTCAACAAGCTGACATACTGTGTTTACTTTGGTATGACAAAAAATCTTGCTTTTTGGAATTTTTAATACAAAATTGATCATCCAGTCCTAGCTTTGCACCTTCGGAAGAGTGTGGTTGTATTTTAAATACATTTGTGATAACATGTACTTAAGTCTCGTTCATCGGTTGACCTAAATGGTCTGTTTTAGAAGGTTAAAGCACCAGAATGTGTTCTTTATCTTGTAAGTACAATAACGACAGAACGAAAATAAAACTGAAAATATTGGATTCCGCACAATATGTGGTAAGTTTTACGGTTAGTTTAGTTTCCTCGATTAAATTACCCATGGAGCAGCGATCACAGCACAAAACCCCGAACGAACGTACACCAATCGACACTTTTCCGTTCCGTTTCGTTTGATCAACATAGCCTACACTTAAATGTAGACCATAGTGTTGTTCGATATAAGTCTAACATTGATGGCACGGCTTATAACAAACATTCGTCTCGTTATGGTACGCATCGACTTGTGCCTGTTTTATCATTACATCGATGTTGTATTCGCTCTGAAATCAGTAACAATGACCAAACATATCTTTGGGGAACACTGGAGCCTTGGAAGGTTGGACGTGGTTCATTAATTTCATCATACCGAAAGGATATAATGGGACCGAACAGACAAGCCTTACCAGGAATATAACAGTACATGCACAAATACGCTGCTGCCTCAATGAACACAACGTCAGTTAACGTTTGGCCGAGTTTCAATGATAGCCTCACAGCGGTGGCCCCAGGCGCCGGTCGCGACAGCAGTCTTTGCCTGTTTCTGAAACGACGCTCTCAGATGTTAGGGGCATCACTGACGTTTGAGATGACGTCACCCAGCATTGAGGGTGGCAATGAAAATGATCATTTCCGCCTGTCTCTGTTTGGTGCTGCCTGTCGACCCGTGACCTCGTGCAAATTTATTTTCTACCTTTCCGATACTGTTACTTACCGTACAGTTCTGGTTCAGTGTGTAGCTTGGACTAATACACCGTACGATTGTGAGAGTAATATTTCATGACATGCTTAGATTCTTGTTAGAATGATAAAAGGGGAGGTTCTCTTATCGCTCTTAATAATTTGTCACAGTTCATCTTGAGGTTGATCGCAATTGAAGAAATCTAGGAAGCGTTTTGATTTGCGAATGAAAAATTTATTGAAAAGCCAGATGCTTATCAGACCACTGTCTGATGGTAACTCATGTGTGTGGTTGTTGAATTGCTTATAACGGCAGAAAGATAGCTGTTGGAACTGTTTTAGAACATAGTTTTATTTCAACAGTGTGAGGTATATATTCGTCTTTATACATTATTTAACGCAGGACCTGTAATGACAGACAGGTTTATCGTTTTTTTTTGGCACAACAACCTCCTAGATTATTACATTCCTTTTTTTTATTAGTTTTTATTACGAAATTCAGTCCTGTGTATGTTTGTAGTGAATTGGTTGCCGAGTGACCGACACCGCTCCAAGACAAACGAGTTACTAAAAGCAAAAATTTGAAAATACTAGCTAATCGGCCCGGTTACAGGGCTATGCAACAGAATTCCGTTGTGTGCGTAAACTCAAAGATATTTAAAAAGAGGGTTTCTTCCCAATTGGTGGATGTTGTTAATTTTATTTCATTTAGTTTAAAAATTTGTCAAATTTCACATCGCCCGAGATGCCTTGGCTTGGATGTAACCTTGGCTCCCATAAAAAAAAACTATTCGGCAAAGCATATTCCAAGCCACATAGAGCAATTCTTGTTATTTTAGGTTTTCACAGACATTGTGCCTTAGCGGCTTCGTCTCTTAGTCTGAGATAGCCATTTGTCTGATCTGGACATCTTGCATCGTGTTTTAGATATTTGGTCATTGTAGTTGAATAGTCCAGAACCTTGGTCAGTTATCACGAATGAAATGTATCGTAAAAATATACGACACGTCCTGTTTGCGCTCAGCTCCCACCTGGACTGTGATGCTCATATGCGGTGACATATCATTTTAACATGAGTACTCCAAATTACACTTAAGCAGTTCTTAAGAATCTTGCGTCACATTATACCCCTACCCCTTATCCTGCTTTTCGTACGCACTGCACATTATTTCATCGAAAGTCGACGATTTTCACAATTGGAATCCTACAACTGATTGCATATGTCTAAGGTCAAGTAGGTATTCCCATTCAGGTACCACTGGTTACACATGAGTTTTTCTGCAACATAGCACAACAACAAAAGCAACTGCTTCTGAAACACTCTCTCAATTCTGTTAGTAAAAAACATAAAAAAATGCAGCGAATCAAGCAGTAAAACAGCTTATTAAATACCTTTATAAGTTGTTGTAAAACATGGTATTATTTTCTATAGTGCTATATTCGTGGATTCAATGACCATTTCTGGTCGTCCTTGATATATATATATATTATATATATTAATCAGGATAGCGAGTCCTGCGCTCACTTGGCACTTGAAAGCGTTGGGGCGGCCCAGTGGCTTGATGGTAGCGACACGAAACCGTTCACACTGTATCACCGACCAAAATTTAAAATCTTTTTGAAAATTTTGTAAAGAATCCGAACGCAAACTGTTAGAAATCGCGCTAATACCCAAGGACAACAATTAAAAAAATTCTCAAATTGCCCGTCCATTTGGTAAAACCAAAGTATACATCGAAAAATAAATTGTTGGCTCATAGAGGGGGATCATAGAAGGCGTTGAAAGAAAGGAGTTTAAAGAAGAGATGTGAAATCAAAAATGTTGCACACAAAAAAATGATCCATGGGTGTTGGAAATAATATTACCATGGAAACGTTATGCGTCGCCTCCAACTAAAATTTGTATAGCGATGATGATATGCCTAATTTGCTCTAAAAATAACATTATTTAAAAAGTTGTGAATGATAACGATTAGTTGAAGGTTCTGCATAATGTATTACATGTTTCAGTCGGCACGGATGTAAATGAACTACAATTTGTTATAATCTTGGCATGTAAAGAAAGCAACGAAAACACTTTATAATATCGTGAGGGGTTTTCTAAAGATTTACACTTGCAAAAATGAAGCACGTATAGGGTTGGGAGGAGTAGTAAAAGAAAGTAGCTAATAAAAGATCATGGGAAGAGTAGCTAGTAGGAAAAGTTTAACATATCGTTGTAATGGCTACCGGCTGACACCGTGAACCAACTGTGTTTATCCCGTTGCAAGTTTAGAAAATAGTTCCCATCGTCCAAAGGAGAACATCTCTGGCGTGCTTTTTTCTTTCGTCCTTCCTGTAGCTGGCCTCATTCGAACTTTTTCGACATCACATAAAAAGTTGAAAATGCTGCTGCGCATGGAAGCTTTGTCCCACCGGAAATTTTCACTCTGCCTTTAAAGCATCGTTGTTACTCACTAACATCTTTCTGTCGACACTGTTCTGTATAGTGATAGGTACCGAAAACGGATGCAAACAATGTTTAAATCGACAAAGAGATACTTTTCAACAAGCAAATCCATTCCATTGCCGAGCGAATGTCGGTGTGGTTCCACGTGGCAAACTCGAGACGTAACGGTGATTCTTTAAGCTTTCCGGATGCAAATGTTAACAGACATTGACGGCAGATTAGTTTTCAGTTCATATTTTGTAAAAAAACTTGATCATCTGTAGGATTGCTTCCTGTCGATGATACGGAAATTTTGTTAAAGCTACTTTTATCTACTGCCCCCTTGACTATCCATGTCCTGGTAAAGTGGTAGGATTAATCAAGCAATGGATGGTAGAAGGAACAAGGGATAATAATAAGTAAAGAACACGAATGATTCTTGAATTTGGTGCAACGCGCGATATTCTAAATGGTACTCCGTATAATCATCTCGTCTCTTTAATCGTTTCTCTTTATAGGACCAAAAGCTGATAGATTTTAGAAACAAACAAATAATATCAAATAGTGTCTATTTACTAACAAAACCCGTAGAGTAATGTAAAACAAATTGCGTGTCAAATTGCTATCAACAACGGATAAATAAATTAAAAAAAGCTGTCATCTGCTCCTAGTCTGTACATATCTCAACTAGTTTCCGGTACTCTAAGAGTCCGGAGGAACATCGAGGGACCATTCTGTTACCGTTGCCTTGTTTTGGAAACTCCGTGGACCTAAAACATCAGTCATAGTAACTAGTGTCAATTAGAAGCGAAGCGTCTAACTGTGTAAACCTGTGAAAGTGTAAGAGTGTGGTTTTGTATGCTTTGTAGTCAGCGATTTGCAGTACCAGGCAGCGTAAGCACGAGAACTATGCTCATAGAAGTGTGATAGACTGAAAAACAAGTGAATATGTAAGCAAGCTAACTAACGAGCTTTTTGAGCGATAGCTTTTTTATATACTAACACCGATCGGCCTCCAATACGAGAATTTTCAATTTGTTATACCGACGCAGCCAGCCGCCAGGTACCGTTAGCACCAACCGTATGTGTGTGTGTGTATGTGTGTGTCCTTATGAGTGTCATTTTCGCTGTCTATTAGCTGACGGTTGTTTTGTGTCGTGTTCCTGGCTTTGTGTATATATTTTGTTGTTGTAAACCTAAAACAATGCGAGTTCTTTTATGTGTACCAGCACCATCTTGCCTAAACTTCACTTTACATAAATCATTAATTCAACACATCGTCGTAATCACTTGTAAACATCAGATGACAAAACCTGAGGATTCATGAATTTAGTTCATGTAATACATTTCTGCGTGATATGTTTTCAACTGTCTCACACCTTGGTTGTGTTCTGTGATACTTTGTTCGAGGTTTTATGCTTCACTAATGAAGGTACAAAAGACAGCAACATATAAATACAGTGAGTCTTTGTGTTTTTACCGAGCATCTGCTCACTGTGAAACGAATGTATATTTGTACTGTATCAACAGCGGATCAAATAAAAATATCAATAGAGAGTCATATTTCTGACCATATTTCTCGCAAAAGGCGTGAAATTGTAAACGAAAATTACGCAACAAGAGACATTGAGTGTTCTTCAATTTCATAGCGGATGTATTCTATTAGTGTTTGACCTACTTTGGATAAACTGCGCTAACCTACTAACCAGATAACCTGTCCATTTGTAATAGATGATTTTTTGAGTAAAAGGAACTGGTGATTGGAAGATTGGTGTGTGAGTGTATAGGTGTGAGTTTTGCAACGATCCTGGCATTCACATATTGGCCGCCACCATCTTCCACCATTAAAACTACCTGGTTCACCCCAAACACCACCACCATCATCTACACAAGCACTGTAACTGCACCAAATGCCAGTAGAATCCGACTCATCAGTTGTAAGTGTTTCTTGCTCCGTTTCAAATGCTCCTTGCTTCATTTTATACGGTCGTGTTTAATCTCATTTCACCATGCCTTCTTCGAAAACTGTGTTACTCTATTAATTTTTTCTCTCTTTTTTTATTTGTGCACAATTTCTGTAATTGTAGCATTCATACTTTAGTTATATAATAAATCACCAAAATTTGACTGGCACTTTCGTTTTACGTTTTTGATTGACAAATTTACAGTTGCAACGTGGCTTATTGGACTTATTATTCTATTGGTCATTCGAGCGATTGAGCAATAATTAGATGTTTTTTTAATTAACTACACGAACGATGGATGATAGATTAATCGTACATAAAAATTAATCTGTATTTCTCCATTAAAATATGAATTTTCAAATCTTATGAATCGGTTTGTTTTTTTATGGACATAAATCCCATTTCATTTCTGATGATATAGAGACTTAATAAAACTTAAACCAGATGACCAGACGGTCTGAAAAGATGAAAAAATGATTTTCGTTTACGCACCCGAACGCGAAAAAAAAAATTATCCAAAAATTGATATACTCCCATGAGTAAACCAAACGTTGTTTTTATATTATACGGGGTGCAATAAATACAGTGACGTGAGCCCTTACGAAACGTTTCCCATAAACTCAATTAAAACTTGTTTGTCTGAATGGTTTGGGTGTGCCCTCAGGTTGCTCTTTGTTCCTAACATTTTCACATTAGATGCAGAAATTCAATTATCTCGTTCCAGGGCAAAAGCATCATTTACAGGCTTTGAAGTGTTAGGTCGTGTCTCACAAAGTCAGGCAATTTGAAAAAAAAAAGATTTAAATTGTGCAGACGGTGATGAAGGTGTTAGTCACTTTTCTGTATGATTGAATAAAATTTCTTTTACATGGCTAGAAAAGCATTTACATAGAATCATATCATGTGTGGAAAAGAATTGGGGTAAAAAAATTTCAAAGGCAGATATCAAATATCCTTTCTCTATACCATTTATCTCAAACTCATCCTGCAGGACCAGTACCAAATCTCGTCCGAACCACCCAACACCATAGTAAATAGATAATCAAGATAACCTAAAATAAAAGGCCAAAATGTGGTCAAGGTGATACGGGTACCCCGATGGCCGTGATAAATGATGTGATACATTAAATTGCTATATCAAATCTCTTACCAAAATATTACTTTGCTTAAATCTTCTGCTAAATAAATACTAATAAAACTTGAATAAACTTTTTTAACTTTAATTGTAAATCAGGCACTTTGTATCATGAATGAGCGCTTTTACTCTCCCATTTTTTCCCCCAATGTTATCTAATTAAAAATAATAAAAGTTATAAAACTGATAGATTTAACGCTGTTTAAAAGAAACATTCTAAAATTAATATTTGTTCGTAATGATTTCATTTATTCTAATTATTCATCTATTAAAAGATTTTTTTTACATGTGAGAGGAGAGTAAAAGTGAAGAACAGAAGATATAGAAGCCAAGGAACATTGCTAAAAAGTTAAATAAAATAAGCTCATTGAGAGCGCGATAGGACAGTTGAAATGAACAACAAAACAAGAAAGTTGTGAAAAGATAAATAAATAAGAACTAATCATAATCCTTTATTGGTACATTATGTATTTATTTTTGTATACAACAGTGCTTTTTTAACATGAAGAACATCCCGTATCGCATTATTTATCTTTACCATACACCATTACCTTTGTATAACAAAGTACTTCAAAACGATATCAGTAACTGTTATCATTCCTCCAATCATCAAAAGGAGAAGATGATCTAGAACAGGGGTCGGCACACCTTTCACAAATAGGGCCAGATAGTAAAAACAATTCTGCAGCTACGGGCCAAACACTCCAAGCGAGGTTTTACTCACATAAATTAGATAATATAATAAATAATTTGTTAACATGTTCTAATAATTTATCAACGTATCGGATCTGCTGGTACACGTATGTTTTTTTTTATGTTACGTCCGCCATGCCTTTTTAATGTTTTATACTCTTAGCTTTTCAAAGTTACCGCTTCAAAATCGGTTCACTTCAAACCGCTTGAAACCACGGTGAAGAAAGAACCTAGTAAGCCTTCAGACAACCAAAGTAATTTTGTTGAAAAATGTAGGCAAATAGAAGCATTTGACAATTTTATGAAGATTCACATTATTAGTTTCGAGAATAAGTAATATTGTTGTTTATTATTTTTTTACAAACTTTGAACTGGGCATCTTCATTCGCCTCTATAGTGAAGGGATCTTAGAGGTCTTCAAAAATTCTATATCGGGTCGGATATAATCACTTGGCTGGTGGCTATCACTTTGCCGACCTATGATACAGATAATTCCTTCGTGTGTGTCCTAGAGTTTAAGTGCAGACTTAAATGGTCACGAAAATCCTTAGAGAGCACAATCCCTTAGTTATTTAAACGCACTAAACGGATTTGTTCTCCCTCACTCGCAATCAACCAGTTAAAGGGTTAGATATATTTGTGAATTTAAGGGATTTCTTCAAATTTGCCGGAAGGATTACTTAAAGATTTCTTTCTCACGCAATATTTCCCAAGGGCGTTTACTAACACATCAAACTCATAAATGTTAAAACCGAGTAAGAAGCTTTATTAGGAATCTTTATTCGTTTCTACTCTAACTCGTGTTATAATCTTGCTTCCATAAAATCATCAACTATTACTCAAGGAATGTAAGCAAAATCTACGGGTTGGTACCTGTTTACAGCGGGAAAAATTCTACTTGTCAGCATTCCTGGCCATCTTATTAAATCGAATTCCATTCGAAATGTTTTTCTGCTATGCTGTTAACGGCTGTTAATTGAAAATAATTTCAGTTCTACTATTCAGTTAACCATTCTATGTGCTGTTCATTCTTCCGCGCAAAAGTATTGCTTTTAGCTCTAAGTGTGATAGAAAGATGACAGATTGGAACAAAATATTCATATCATTAACTAATTTCAGCTTTCTCTCCACTTGCTCAGTGACTGAGCATTCATATGCTCACGCATTTGTTCTTATAATGCTTGGCATGAATTAATCAAGCCAAGATGTTGGTTTTATAGTACAGTTTGCCGTAAACCGTGGTAAATGTTAAAGGACCAATTTAGTTCAAACGATTTTTTCGGAGGAAAACATTTCAAATAGAACAAAAATATTACAAACAATTTATTTCACAGAACAACCAAACAACATTCAGGGAAACCTACCTTTGTTTGCCACGCTATGCTTATTTTTGGAATAATGCTTGGCCCTATCCTTAAAAAGCGGTATATTCACTGCCATTTGATTCTATCACAGACCGTCGGATATTTCGACCCATATCATACAATATGTAACAAAACAGTACATGCACCGTTTTTGGCTGCTGACTTTTTGCTGCGATTTTTCCGATTCCCTATAACTGTAAAAAATCGTAGCGCATGAAAATGAAGATGTGAATTATTAAACGATGAAACGTGTCCAGACCGTGCGATGTCGTATAATGTCCAGGTTTGGAAGTCCGTGATACCAACGACATGAGAAACACCCAAAGCTACTACGAAAAGTGTTACGTTAACATTGTTAAGCAAAATTAATATTTATGTGGTAATTTAGATCCAACTCAAAACGGTTGCGTAAGTTCAGTTCGGTTCGTAAGATCGGTTAACTTATGCCAAACCGATCCCACACAAATCCCATCCATTTGTGGTATTTAAATTATTTTACGAAACCAACACCAGTTTCCAAGAAAAGTATTAAAATCACCAGTTTCATAAAGCTTTCAAATTTGTAAGACCAGTGGGGCGAATACTTGTCGTATTTTGTTCAAATCCCTTTCAACTTCAAATGCTGCAACATAGAAACTTCTCGAGAACTAATGATGCGTCCTCGGTATCTTCTCAATCCAAGAGCTTTAAAAATGATCTCACCGTGTAATCAGCGAAGACAGTGAAACACGTTCGACTCTGCAAATTCTTTGCAAAATTCCTCATCAATAAAAAAATCTTGCTGCTACGGAAGAACAAGAGTGTTGGGTGCCAGCTCGAAGATACCGAGTTCATGAGAAACGGTTAAATGTCAACTGGCGCTCTCCGCAACGGAAGAAAATTGCTGAGGGATGTTGCTGTTCTATTGCCAACGAATCAAGTGCTATATGTACAACCCTATCGTATGATGATTTGAGTATAGGTATTCGAGAAAACTAACCCGACTTGTATTGGTGAGTGGACAAACACGAAACGGTTTGCCAGTTGTAGCAATTTTGTTTTGCGCTTTTCACATGAATCACATGAGAAAGAAGAAGAAAGAAGAAAAGAAGAAAGGAGATCTTACTGCTTTTTTAAGATTTTTACCTTAGGAAGGCGAACGGTTTTAATGGAGCACAAAATTTTGTATTCAAACGTCAGCGAATTTTTGGATGAAAAGTAGAATCGTATAACGTGACTAACTTATTTGTTAAAATATTTGTTGGCAGTAATAATGCATTATCGATAACTTTTTAGTTGCTAAATATAATAAAACGAGATACATTCGAGTGATTTATTCGTATAACCAATTTTGTCCTTAATATTGTGACTCTGAAGTGTACTAATTGGATTTTGGATGGAAGAATTCAATAGGATCTATTCCTTTTCTGTCATCTATTTGTTTTCTTCGCCAAGAAAAAGTATATGTCAACTGCTGTTTGCTATGTGAATAATCGATTTTGGATACAAATAGTTATTTAAATTGATGATATTTATTTTGACCCATTTGAAGTACAATAACCGTTGTATGTATTTATAAAATGATTAAATACAATGCATTACATTGTCCATTACCCATCAACATTAACCCAAAATGTAGTGTTGTTGTTGTTTTTGTTGCGCTAAGACTTTAAAGTGTTTTATCGTATAATTAATATGCTTATGTATAATACAGCTTATGTTTTCCTACGGTATGAAATCCTCATTATTTTTGCTGACCTCATATTTGAGCGGTCCGGTGCCATGATGGTAGCGGAGCCGGTCTTCACACGAACGGACCGGACCAAAATCCCATCCGGACCAATCCCCCGTAGCAAGGACTGACTATCCGGCTACGCGGTAAAAATAAGTCGATACGGCCAGGCCGTTCTAACGAAACAAAAAAAAATCCTCATTATTATTATTAGGCAACCATTTGGGGTAACTTTTGGTAGTTTTGTGACCTCATATCAGTTGTGATTTTAAGTTGCACATTTACTCCTCATAATTAACCAACTTATATTTTCAAATTTGACTCGTATGAAAACGTCGTCATTTCACCTTGAAACTCTACCGGTTGGTCGTTGTTACCTTTATTCCTTTATACCTTTATGTGAGCACTGTTTCCTCGATGGTTGGATGGAAAAGAGAAAGAACCACTCACCTATTCATTTAACTGGCTGCCTGTCCTGACGTTTTAGACAACTAACCCACGTTTATAGGCATAGGTACAAGCGTTAGCGCTAACTGTCGTATTAAAGCTCCTGATTTAATCTATTCCATGGACCATTCATGATTGCGGTAGATTAAATGATTGGCCGTCGATGTTCGATTGATTGAAAATGCGAGTACAAAAAGTTTGAAAATGTTTCTTTTGCGTCCAAGCGCTTGTTGTCTATTATCGGAGAAAAAAGAACAAAAACAAAAGCAAAGCTTTTAGCAGTCTCGAATTCGGTAAAAATGGACAATATGCCATGGATTCATCATTCTGGCCAACATCCGTGGTAAATCCGATATAAGAGCATTCGGATGAGTTGTTTGACTAATAGAATTGGATCATTATCATTCCTTGCTTTCTCACGTTTTGGTTGCGATTGTTTGTTTGGGTTTAAGAGTGTACTTGTAGTTATTATTTCCGTTCCTCAAAATCGTGCTAGCCACCCGGACATTAGTAGACCAGATTCAGATTCATTTGTATTCGTGATTTCTGAGTAAATTTTTACTGAAACTGCCTAGACCAGTTCCTAAGGTACACCATTCTTGCCCGGGATAATCTACCCCAAGATAAAATAACGGTTCTAATAATTGGAATGAATGGAAAGGCGACAAAGTACAACAAAACATCCTTATCCTAAGCTAACGTGGCTCGGAATTGCTGCTTTAAAAAGGCTAGAAGACGTCATTCAAAAACACTAACGAGAACTCTCTCTCTCTTTTTGGCGTAACAAGCCTACTAGGTCATGACTGCCATTTATGGCTTACTAGACTAATTCTACCACGGAGCCGGATAGTCAGTCCTTGCTACTAACAAGAACTATATATTTCAATTAAAATTAAATTCACACTATCAGTCTGCTTGTGTCCCATCAACCGCTAAAACGGCAAGGTTGTCGTTAGTCGAAAGATATTATAATCCTGCTGTTTGGCTGTATTTTGAGCGAATTAGAAAGTATTTACATCTCGCACCATGATGCATAGAACATGTAAATTAGCCGGCAACCGATAAGTTATCTAATGCCTCTGAATTATATCTTTATTTTTCTTGTAGTTGTTCCACTACTCGCTTTATGTACTTCTTTTTTCCTGCGTTCAGCAGACAAGTTTTGTCTGTCGAAGCCGAAACACCACAGCGCAGCTTTCCAAGCAAAAGCACGAACTACTTGAGTGTGTGGTAAAAGTGTCTCATTATATTTGTCAGTCACCTTCGCTGACACGTTTACAATCATCTCCGATTCATCCGGGGAATGACGAAGTGTCACTACGAATTCAGCTCACACGAAAGTGACATAAAATCAGGGTCGTGTTAAAGTGCTCTTGGTTTCTTTGGTTTCCGTCAATGTAGAAACAATAACGATACTACTAAGAAGAACGCGGGGAAATGATACGAAAAAATGGAAATGACGGGCTAGCATCTTATCGTACTCTCATAGGCTGTAGAAGCAAATACACTCATTATGATATCTTGAAAATTACTGTATATTCCTTTGTAATGAGTCATTTAATCTAAGCAATACGATGTGGCCGTTCTTCTTGAATTAAAAAATAATTACGCGTCTAATCTGGCCAATATCAAATAAAAATAGTAGAATGTATTTTAAAATTTCCATTATTGTCCAATGTAATGCATAAATTCACGTATAAGGTTTGTTTACGAACTAGCAATCAAAAATTCAATCCACCCTCTAATAGTTATGTGATAAAATAATTCCATATACAATTTATGGTAAACTTTGCAACTATGCAAGATACCTATCTATATGATTCAGCCCAACGATTTTAAAGGCAGCATTTGGTTTCTCCGCTTATAACTTCTTTTTGAGGAAAATTTAATACAATAAGCGTACCCTGTGTGTGTAAAATGCGGAATAACGCCACTCTCCAGCAACATATCACAAGTCATATCACACATATCTACTTATCAAGTCTCAAGCAAAAGCAACAGTATCATATCGACATTGTGCACGCGTATACATACTTCGATTTGCTTGCGACTGGGTCAAAATCGAAGCATACATGACCGATCTTCTCACGTCGAAGCTCAAAGTTTAAAGCTAGTTAAGAACGGTACGGTTAAAGTGTAATTTAATTTAAATTAACACCCGTGCGCACATCTGTGTATCTACTTTAGGATTACGCCCTGTTGTTGGTTGGCATCAATAAATATAAAATATTTTCAAACCAATCACATCATTCCCCTGTTGAAGATGTCGTTTAAATAATTGTTCACCCAAACGAATGCCTTATAAGGATCGACACTGGGTAATGTTTTTTTATGCATAATTTTGGATGGTTCATCGATGATTCTACTGTACATTTTTGTGCATTAGTGGGCTAATGGAAAAGCAATGTCACAAGTCATGCGTGGTTATTGGCCTATAATGGCTCGACGTCTGTCACTTTGCCTGTTTAATTTAATTAAGTTGCTGCACGTTCCTGTTTCAACGTATAAGGTAAAAATCAACTACGGATCAATTTTTGATACACTACAATAAAGCCGAACGAACACCGAAAGGGCTGTATCTGCTTTGCTGCATCCAAAAATCTGAATATGTAGATAGAAATAACTATACGAACCGATCATCGAGCACAGCGCGCTCTTGCCGATGAGAGAATAAAATGCTCATTTTGTCATAAAGTTATGCTGTAAATTAACCATAACCTTGAAGTCTGGATGTATTCCCTAGTTGCACACAACGTCAACTCGTTTTCGTTGCACGGTGAGCACAGTTCCAACCCGAGTAAACATTGTTGAAAAATAATAAACTACAGAAACACGCGGGTAGTAAAAACCCAACAAGATCCTTCCCTTTAGTGCTACCATGTTTTGGTTTATATCTGTTGGTGCGATAGTATCGTTGGTCGCTTTTCCGGATAGGTAATCCAGTCTCTGGATGCGCGATGGGGCGGCATTGTTGCAACATTCGTAATTAGTTCATTCGTTATTCATTGCAATGTACCGGTGTTCAGACAGTCTGATTTGCTGCTGCTCTTGCTAAATCCACAAAGCTAAGAACATGCATAGGACCGGTGCTCTATTATAACAGTGTCGTGTAAATATGTGCTTCTCTCTTTCTTGATCATCCAAGCAAGCTAGACGCGTTCAATTTGTATTAAATTATTATTATTATGTCCCGCAAATGGTATGTGGTTTATTTGCTTTAGCTGCTAGCTTTAAATACCTTTCTAACAACAGCTGAAATGTGGTACTGGTAGCAAATCAAAAGCATCATTACTACGTTAGTTTCTAATTTCTCAAGACAGCTGACGGCCGAAAAAATCAAAAGCTTTACTAAATCAGAGATAGCCATAACGATCAGAGAAATACGTTTCATTCTCGCTTTTTTGGTTTCATTTCTCAGACATTCATTTTAGACATCAACTTAAATTCTTTAAAACCACCAAAGTGATGATAATATTTCCTTAGTTTTGCTCATGCCGATTGCAATAGCAATACCAACCATCTATTTTTATGTTTTCATCTGCACAGCAACAATAGACACAAAAAAGGAAATACATTTGACAAAAAAAAATTCTTTTTGGTAAAAATAAAAACGAACACAAAATCGCGGCACCACGAGTCTAATTTTCTCCTGTAAATTTATATCGACACCATCTTTTGTACGATATCTATTTCCAGTTTTATGATGTTATTAAATTTTTGATCAGTCTGAAAGTTTAATGAGGCTTCTGTTTAGGGAATTCTACGAATGTCTGCGACAATGAAGGCATTTGTATTTCAATACATAACACAACGTACAAATCGAAGTATTCGTCGCACGATCAAATATTTGTTCGAATTGACGTTTGCATTAAAATAATGGACAAATTTCAGTTTCTTTCCATACGAATTTCCTACCATCTAGAGGAAAACTCAGCACTGTTACTTGTTTTAAAGCTATCCTTCAATTGCAATCAAATTTTCACAACGTAGTGAGCAATACTAAAATTGTAAGAAAACTGATTTAGATGTTTTCTAACTTGAACTGTCACACGGAACCGAACAGTTTTACATAGTATGGTAATTCTTAGCATCCGCCCAATATGGTTGATCTATATTTTTTCTATTCTATGTTTTTTCTGCCATCATAACCATTGAGTGTTGACTGTATATAGTCAATTAGTTTATATTGACCACCGATTGGTGCGCCGACCCCTGGAAGACAGAACATTTGAATCGTGTGAACATTTTTAATATTTTATCGTTTTTTAAGCAAAGCATTATTACTCTGAAAAAAAAACAGAAAGCCAATGGAATTGAGATGCGAATTATATAGAATAGAACATTATTGTGCAACTTTACAGAATCCTACGCTTTAACTGATAGCCGGATTATCGTCTTTGTAGCTTCCTTGCCGGAGGAAAATCTTATAGCGGACAGTAAAGTTGCCAAGATAAAACTGAAAACATTTTTTCATTTACCTTTAAGTTTAGATCAAAAATTGATGGAATTCGAAAAATTAATAGTCCTCAGCATGTTAAGCAGGAATGTAGTCAGATGATCCGAGTATCATTTATCGTAAGGATGGCGAAGGACACGAACAGAAACATACTGTTATCGTCGGATTTCTTATGTGTATCCTCTCGGAGTCGCAAATCCGCGTTCCGTGATAGACAAGTGTTTAAAAATAACCCAAGCTTATGAACGTAGTTCTTTGGCACGTTTTGAATCTTACCGCTTAGGTTTCCGACGAAACAAGGCTGATACTTGGAACTTGGATCGATTCTGGGTTGGCGAGAGATACAATGGATTGTTATTGTTATTTATTGTATCGATTTTTACCATACTCCGTAAACACGCATGAACACATGTAATGTCACTAGCGATCAAATATCCGGTCTCCTCCGGTGGTTCACTCTACAATACAGATGAGAGCGGTAACCCTTTGTCATACTAATTTAATAAACTGTTATGAAATCCATAAATAACAGAATTTTGTTCGATAAATTATGCTCAATTATGTACAATAAAATAGTTTTGTACAATCAATAATAAATAATGTTATTCCTGTAGGTGCTCGTGCACAATAAAATAGTTCTTTTAAAGAAATCAAGACCGCCCCAGCAACTGATACAGTAAGTAAATTTTTCTTACTACCTTGTTGATAACTTATTTAATAAATATAACGAGGTTATCATGGAGTCTAGAAAATGACAAATGACGACAATAAACGACAGTTGCCATGACGAACAGTAAACTTGCTGGTGTAAACCCCCTCCAAAGCATGGTCCAAACCCTCCTACCAGGATCGTTGCAAAATGATTCTTTCTCGTTTTGATCCATTGACTGAGCTTTGACACTTGGTACAACAATATCCTTATCACCCTTTTGTTTCACTGAAGGAACTAGCAGTAAATTCCCAGGGTTTTTTTATTCTCTCTGCTACTGTGCTGATGTGTGCTTCTCTTCTCTCCACTACTGTGTTGCTGTAAAATGCATTTTATTATATGGGAATATTTATTGTACACGTATAACGAGGACATATACACCGCTGTATGTGTGTACTTTCATCAAGCAGTCTTGAGTGTTTCTTTCCTTAGAGAAAACACTTTATTTATACACAACATCCAGGATACGCTGATGCCGAGTAGGGGATGGAGTCAGTATTTGTCCTCCTCAAACACACACCGTATGTGATGCTATCGGTTGTTGTGGACGCCTGAGTGAGCAAGTTCGTATTGTTACATTCCACATCTATCCTTTTCCTCAATTCTCTCCTTACACTCGGGCTCAATTAGTCGACCCACTTCAGCTCATAAGTGCCAGTTCAATCCTCCGGGAGCATCACCAAGAAGTCAAAATCCTTTTTTTAAACCAGTTAGCTATCCTCCCAGAAGAAGAATACGAAGACGATGTGTTACAATGGTGCTATTATTATCATTAATATGTCCATTTCCGCAGTTTTGTTCTCATGTTCTCTCATGTTTATCAAATATAAAGCTCATCTTCTTCCTTCTTGTATTGTTTATCTTAACCGCACACTTCTCGACCACACTGAACCAAATAATCAAACTGTTGACTGTAACTCAAATGAAGCAGAACGGTCGGGTTAATAAATTCTTCATGAAAGGATTGACCATGCACGTTAGTGCAACAAAATGAAGATTAATTATTTCGACACCGCAAATCAGGAAATCAGCTGTCGGAGCCTTTTGATGGAGCAATGTTATTAGTGGTATATGGTGAGCGCTTTAGGAAACAACGGCATACAGAGGCGAAATCAATGGAACGTAACCGACGCTGAAAGACAACCAAGGGACGAAGTAGGTGTATCGCTTGTAATACTGAATCAATGGTGATCGTCCCCTACTGTCTGCGAAGTTAATACTGCACAAAAGATATTTAGCTATTCCAATCGTGCAACAAACCATTAGTCTAGTACAAATATTTCTTTCTTATCAAAATTTTTACTATTGCATATTTCATTAAATTTGTTTTTAATTTTAATTTTTGTTTGTTTGCAATAGCTTCTCTTCATAGATACAGTTCATAGAGTACCTTTGTAGGTTGGCTCACACGAAGTTTGTAATAACTTTCTTCTATATTTCGTCAACATTCGGTTATTGCCACTGCTTGAGTAATTTTCAAAGCGGTCGAAAGACCAATCATATCAGAAATCTTTGGCAGAAACAACATCAACTGCAACATTTTTCTACGATAAGAACTAGAATGCTAAACATTAAGGTGTCTGCTTAATTTTTGCAATCAGTCCCTTCGTTAGTGTTTATGCCTTACAAAAGTTTTTGTAAATGAGCGACCATAATTTATTACGTCAAACGTACTACGCTGTGTTTAACTTGACTTAAACTTTCAACACATTTACCGCGCTTTTTACATAAGTTGATGCGGGTGAAGGTTTCTCTACTAGAGATAAAATATTAATCACTCGCGTAATATTTTCCGTTGGTTTTTATCAAGCTACTTCGCGGAAGATCAATAGCGGTACTTTCAAGGTAGAATTTCTGCATAAATCGATAGCTTCCCTTGGAACGGACGCGCGCGTAAACAGATTAAAACTTTGCGAGCTGTTCATAGTTTCAAGTTTAACTTGGTGAATGTTTCTCTACTTCTAATAGGTCACGTTTTTCACATGCAATTTATCCCTAGAACGAAGCTTTTTTCTATTTATGTTTCGTTTTACCCGAGGGTTATCTTACTGTAGTTGGCTAAATTGGGCTGTATTTTGTGCTCAATAGGTTCTCCTTTGTCAGAAGAGCTCCCTATAGAACTGTACTAAAATGCATCATAAATTACCCTCAGAATAATGTTTGCGGATTATATCATATACGCCGTTTGGCACAAAAATATCTCGGCGGCTAGGTATTTATTTTACACTTGCATAGTATATCCGTTTATTGATATTCGTTATTGCTTATTGTTGACTTTACAAAACAAAATGAATGAAACCCACAGTTTCCTTGCTTGGGAAACCCACACAAAAACTGGATTGAAAGAAGTCTACAGCACTGGTTGCAGCAAATGCAAAGATGAACGTACAACATTCAACAAAAATAGGAATAGTTGACTTTAGCTTGTTAAATATATGTATGGGTCGAGTTAGGGTGCAAAACATTATACGTGGATAAAACAAAGGTTAAACAAAGGCAATGCTAAATTTTCGTCAAACTACTGCAAAATTACATTTATTGCGAACAGATTAACAGTTTTGCTCGTTTTAAATTACTTTACCTATGATGCATCCATCAGACATCTGTTCTGCAATTAAATTGATTTTTCTAAAAGCTTACTCTATCTCTCTCTCTCTTTCTCTTTCTCTCTAACTCTCTCAGAAGCTTTCTGTTATTGTCTATTTGCCAAATGTGCTGGTAGTTTTTACGATATGCCCTTTTCCATTATTATATCCGCATTTTCACGATGACATTGCGCTCGTCGCACACAAAGTTTTTAATGAAAATCTGGGGCACAAATTATTATCTCTTGCTAGGCATGCATGCCATGTATGTTAGAAAACATGACGAGAGTTCATACATTAGTAATAGGAAAGCATGATAGCAGGGGCATATTTGGAGTAACGAAAATTCAAATTAGTTTTAAGTAAAACTTATATCATCTCTACTGTGGAGAACTCAATTGTAATTTACATTATGGAGGAAACATTACTGTCAAGCATCTATAATAGGCAATTTTCACTATCACGATACAAAATCATAAGCTGCATAACTGTAGAATAGCAAAAATTTACTACACTGCATTACAACTATTCCTAATGTGCGAGATTCAAGCCACAACGTTACTTAAATACGCACATGAAAGATTTAATACAATCATCATCAAATTGTAAGCCTCTTTGCAACTGGTTTTTGATTGATTTGTTACTGCTTACAGCTAGATACCTCATGATCAAATCATTTACTTCAAATCGTTTCCTAGCGTTCCGATACAAACGTTTGATCTTTCATGCAACAATGTCATTTCTGCTGCCTGTTAGTGCACGTTTCGCTGTTTGCTGTGAACATGCGGCTTGTCAATGGGTGTCCGTTTTCTTCGCTTGCTCGCTGGTTTAAACTGTCCTTATTAACAACAACACTATCGTTGGCGTATATTACAACCTCGTGGCTTGTATTGTATTCCTATTTGTGTTCCATTTTACTTTCCTAACCATTTTGATCATTTTCCGTTTGATTCACCATCTCTTTGTTATGTGTGCTGCTCGTGACAATGGCGTGTTGTATGGTTGCACTATATGGAACCACTTAAATACAATACTATCAATTCCGTACCATACCACACACACACTCACACACTCACATACACACACAAACACACACACACCCATTCTGCTGATTCATTTTCGGACGCAACAATTCGGCTAATTTCGGTTGGTGGTTCCGGCACACAAAAGAGCAGCATGTCGCTATTCTTCTTCCGGTTGCACAATCTCCAGCGCGAGGAGGCGAACAAGAAGCGGAAAAAACAACAACAACAGCAACAGCAGCAGCGCCAGCGGCAAAGGCGCGGTGCCAAAGTCTTCCGGGGTGTGTCCTGTAATTCCGGCCTCAGCCACCTGACGCTTGGACCGTCTCGGCTCTTCGAGAAGACACCCATGAGCCCGTCCGACAGTCTCGACGAGATTGCACTGCAGATCCCCAGGTATTTATCGCAAAATCAAACCACCAGCTACACCCCCCCCCACCCCCCACCCCCGCCACCTGTGAAACAGTTGCATATAAACAACTAATGAAGGGTGAGAGGTGGTAAAAAGCTGTCAATGTTTGCGAGAACGTTTATGTTGAGCGCAACGATTTCCGCACAAATTGAAAACAAACGTACACACTCCTAAATGAAAAACAAACGTACGTCCATTGTTCAGAGCTTTTTTATCGTCATAAATTTCACCGCTGTAATTAAAGTCTATCCACCCAGTTCACTTTTTTCTTCCACAAAATCGCTTTTAATCGCACCAGGTAGCTACGAATCTTTCACTCACATTTTATCTTTCAGGAGTTGCTCACAGACCCAACTCACATAGCCGCGTGTCGTAAAAACGGCCACGCGATCGCTCGACTATCGACGCTTGCTCAACTTATAAAAATGAAATTTCCTCATTAAAAACTTTGCCTTTCGTTGTATTAACTTCCGTTCGGACCATCTTCAACAGAAACAGATATTTTATATTTGTTTGCACTATTCCTTTGTTTAGTCAATTTTATAAATTTACAATAATCTTGTTATACTTTATTTACGTTTTGCTATTGAGTTGAAGCACAATTGTTTGTAAAACTCATCAATGAAATATTCCAATATTTCAATGAAAGGGCACGTTCTCAAATACCTACCCATCAATAACGATCAATAAATATACGACAAGTTTATGGTAGTTTGTATTAGAATTGGTTGAAGCATCAACTGCGCGCGCCTCTATTTTTAAGCTCTCTTAAAACGTGGCCTCCCTAGCAAGCAGACGTGTTCTGTTTCGTTCCTGTGATAATGTGAATTTTGTTTGCAATAAATTGTTATGTGTTAATTTTGTATGAAACGACGGTCTCGCTATAATCATTATTTTAAAGTATGAACCCAAATACAATAGTATTAAACATCTCAATTAGTTCACATGACTTTGAATAGTTTCAACTTTGACCGGTAAGCCGGTAACTATGAATAATCTCGAACACTTCATAGGATAGTTTCATAAAAACAAACAGCAGGTAATGCTTGTTTTGGAGACGTCCCGTCAAGCATCGTAATTACTTTTCCAATCATTTTTGTTTGAATTTGCTATACATATGTGCATACGCATCGACATGAAGTATGGTACCCAGTGATTTGTGCATAATTCTAATTTGTCGTCCTATTTGCCACCAATGCAATTAGATTACCAATGGAATATTTTGTTAGATACTCTAGAGAAATAAACTCATTGACCAACCACATAACATACGACAGGTTTGCAGGGCCATGAAGATTTGTTGATGGTAATTCTATAAGAGCTTTAAGATCAATTATATTACTCTATTATGCGCTTAGTTATGGAATAAAGTGAAAGATGAGTCGCACGTTTTAATGTTCTTTCTATGCCCTGTTCGCGTCTTATATCACCATTAAACCAAAATGGAATCTGTGGTACAGATGCTCCTTTAAATACTAAAATCCGAAATGACTATGATTTACTCTGAAGAAAACGTACTACTCTCATAGGATATTGCCATTTGCGTGTATTCCTTTCATTTCCATTCAGAGCTAATGACTGAGAAATTTCCTACCTTGAACCTCTGCCTAACAAATGAGTTAAATTTAAATCATCAAATGAAACAAAGTAATTATCAGTGAAACGTTTACCTTCGCTTTCAAAAACCACATCACACAAACAGACGAGAGCCCGTGTGTGGTTTTATGGCAGTAGTGATATCGTAGTATTCTGTTTTAACCACAGAACCCCCACGGCTTTGAAGGATATTCACAAGACTTAGGCAATATGTCTCGTGCGACGGAAATTCGAATCAAATATTTACGAACTTTGCGTTGTTTTTAGTTTTCGACAAACCCGAGAGAAGGGGCGAAGGCAGCATAGTGAATTGGATACGTGATAAAACCGAGAGACGGCTACCAACACAAAATGAAATTCATATAACTTACTAACCGTTTCCTGAACAAACACGGGTTTGTATTCAAGTGGTCAGTTATTTTAGACCCTTTGTTTTATAACAACCACCCCCCCCCCCCCTCCCCCTCTCATAAATTATAACACATACTTAAAAAACAGATTCGAAATAGAACTTACCTTGTTTATCGACTCATTTACCAAAGGATACGCCAAGGTCGAGGACAGGGCCAGGAAATAATGATACGAAAAAACATATGCAAGGTTATGTCGACAAACATGACGCTGTAGCTATCGAAACAGGATTTTCGTTACGGATACTAAAGAGGCACAAAACTTTACATAATTTTCAATTGAAACGTAATCTGTTGCTCACACACAGTGTTCACGGTTTTTTTTAATTGTTGCTGCAGGCAATGTATTTACAATAGATATTTTATTCATAATAGACCGTAATAAACTGCAAATTTAAGTTATTATACGACAGTCATTCTTTCAATACACTTTTTGAGCTTTTGAGGATAAGTCACATAAAATCTTCAATTCGTTTAAAGTTAGCAAAATTAGGTAGGCGTAAGGTAGCGAAATCCGATTAACTAATACTTTGTTTGCCCCAAAATTCATCCATTCGGAAAACACTGTATCAGTGCGTATTTTTTAAGTGGTTCCCGCACTGCCTAATGACAGTTGCATTACGGCAAAATCATCTAGGACTAGAGAATCAGAATTCTTTTAAAATACCTTTGTGTGGTTTGTGTGAGAGAACAATCAATGAATTTGGAAATTTGTGCATTTTCCATGTTTTCCATACTTTTTTTTTTATCTATTTCAACTAGAATGTAGTCGAACGTTGTACCTTATCATAGACTCACCTGAGGAGAAACTAATTCCGAAAGCTCGTGCTTCGGGTGATGAAAGCTTTTTTTTATACTAATTGAGTGCCTACATTGCCCCTTCTACGAACGACTCTCATTTATTTCAACATGTCCTTTTGAAATGTGAACAAATTGTCACAATCAGAATTTCAAGGAACGCAGGCGCGTTTTTCTTCGCGTATGCCGAACCTCGTCGGTTGGAAAAGCTCTATTCGGAAAGGGAACTCAGGCGTCACTCACTGCGAGACATGCGAGTAAAGCACAACAATAAGCCCTTTTTCGCATCTGCACTAATACGCGTAGAACAGTTTAGCAAGCACAGCAACCAAAAAAGCTTTGAAATAGTTGTCATCGTGCATCGCTCACGAACATCAACGACATTGTACTGTATCGCCCATACTTCCATCTGCTCCGACTGAGTATCAGGACCGAAGGACCGAGGAAAATTGTTTCGTCCACGTAGCAAGCGAGCGTATATTCTTCAGTTGCAAAACGACCGTTACCGCGAGCACAAGCGACCGTAGTTCATCTCGCACCATATTAACTGACACATAAAGAAATGCTTACTGCAGCTGTGTGCGTGCATGCGTAGCAATATGTGTTTGTGTATGTGAGTGTGTTATGTGGAAGTACCAACTACAAACGGCGTCCGGTATGGATTGTGGAACGCAAATAGGCAATTAGCATTCACTGAAAACGGAAATTGGTTTCGGTCTTAAGTTTGACCAAGTGAGATATATTTAAAAAAAGGAACAGGATATGTTTCGTAACGGTCGTATATCATGAAGCAGTGCAACGAGCCTCTCTATAAAAAGTTAAATGAAATTAAAAATATACTCTTCATGTGCAAATTTGCATGCATTAAGTAAGGAATGTTCGATGCTAAACAAAACAAAAAGCTGTCTGTGGTCTTAATGTAACATTGAAGCAATAGTAATATCCAAGTTCTGAAACGCATTGTTTCGTACCACAAAAAACATCTTATCATGTAATGTGAACGTGGCTGAATGGACTTATCGGTGTCTAGCCAATATTTTACTCATTTTCACACGCAAAGCTTTCCTCATTTAAGGAAAACATGAACTTGCAACGCTGCCTTAACGATTAACCAATGGTGCAAGTCTGACACACATGTAACGCACTAGCATTAGATGACAACACACTTCTTAAAATAATGACCCAATCTCTCCATCAAAACTGTGTGTCCCGATACCGGACTTTCCACAAATATTGATTATGTATCAAATCACTATCAGTAATGACGTTGGCGGGTGTAGGAACGTGTTGCTGGTTACAGGCGGGATTCATGATCTGCACTCCACCGAGTTAACCCTTATGTGACGTCAAGAAAGACGTTTGGAATATTTTAGTGTAGAACACTGCACTGAAACAGTGCAAAAACCAGCGATTTGCATGAGATTTCCTCTCCACTGTCGAAAGTTCCGTTGTATTCGGTTCGTACAGATCCCGAAAAATAAGTTAGCTGTCAGATCGTGTGATGTTAGAATTGTTTTACCATAACGACCCAAGTTCTTTGGCGTTAGTGGCACTGTGGGTAGAAGAAAAGTTCTGATGGATTTCCATACGCTCCCTGCCGTAACGTTTATTTATGGTAGTAACAGCACAGCGCCAATCTACCCCTTTGGAACTACAGAAACTCGAAGATAAAGTGCAAAAGAGTGCAATATAGTGAAGTACATGGTTGAATGCGTTCTAATTGAGTGGTAATTTTAATCTACAACACCCTAAATATAAACCGCAAATAAATAACACAGTAATGTAAGATAGCGGTAGTATGTATTGTGGTAGTGTGTGTTAAACCAAGCGTTTCCGATGCCCCAAGCACGGAGCAGCTCATCTTCGTTTCACTGTCCGGGGGAATTTATTATGGCTGCAACCAGTCGCTACTCATCCTACAACTGCTTGACATCATGGGATTCATACGATAAAATACCAAGGTTACTATAGCACAAACTCTCTTCTCAAAATATTCGATTTCCTGTTTTGTGGAGTCAAACACAAGCATTCCGAAAAATACGAAATTCAGGTAACATTCTTAGGAGGTGCCCAAAGTGGGAGATGCACCACATGTACTAATCATGTGTGAAAACTAGGACACTACCCAATCCCTGGCGCTCCCTAGTAACGATTGTTTTAATCTGGAGTAATTTATTTCAAATGAAATTTATTCGTTACGAAGCGGACATATTTCGTTTGTTAGATGATATCCAGTTTCTTTTCCATAACGATCGTTGGCTCCACACATGAGAGAACGAGCATTCACAGTGCAAAGACTATAAATAGAACCGTAAAAAACATGTCTACCGGCCTGGCCGAACTTATTATCCTTGATTTACAGTCGAGTAGAACATCATACAGTTATGAGTGCCTTTTGTGTTTCAACCAGATAAATAAAAGCTTACCCGGAGACTGATGTACAGTGAAGCTGTATTTTAAAGACCGTTTCTCCGTTTATCGTTTACCGTTTATCGAAAGTAATCGATCTTCTCGTCAGTATTCTATGTATTCTTTAAAAAAATATACTTATAACTTCTAAACAATCTCAGGGCAAAGTGCCGACACTCGCAAATTGCAATTTTTTAACGCTCGTCGAATTTCTCTACGATGCAGTAGAACGTGAAAAACATAAACCGAAAATAAATCATTCTTTGAACACCAGGTCAAATCACCCGGACGTAAATGGGATTCTTTCTTCGGTTTCCTGTTTCAGAGGAGCTCGTAAATACTGCTGCAGTTATCACAAAGGCACACCTTCCCTATCTTCATTTCCAAAATTATAGTTCACAAGAAATACTGTAAAAGTGTAAGCAAATGAGCACCGGTTAGTTCAGCAAAACTATGTTTAACATTTATTGGACTTTGATTGTTTTTTTCGTATGCAGCGTAAGTAACAGATGGTTTGCAGTGCAGGCAACTTCATTGCGCTTATAATATTATTTAACTGGCGATTGCAATGTAAGATGCTACTGTACGAAAAATGAAGAACATTTTTGATTCACCATTATTAAATCACTACCTGAGCACTCCCTCGAGTCATTAGCACGTTCGATCGGTTCCGTGAAATTGCTATCAATTACACTGTGTTTTACACCTTCTGTGGTTTTCCACAAATCAGTGCTTCAATTAAGTTCTGTTCCTTGAAACCAACTCGTTCAACAGTAGTGTAGTGCAAATATTTATAAAGACCTTTGATTTTTTGTCTCGGATTTTTGTGCTATTTCTGCTCGCTTGCTAGCGCAATGATAGAACTAATCAAGGAGAACAAAATTCTACCACCGGGACAAACAAAAGATCGCAAGAACCACACAAGTATACATACATACGCGGTGCCTACGAGATCCCGTCGTGTCATTTTTATCTTATTTTTATCACGCGCACTCCTTTAATGGCGCAAATATTTAATCATAAGAGTAAATTCTGAATGAAGCGAGAACGGGAATGGAGGCTGGCCGTGGAGAGGAATTTCCATATGTCGCCTGAAGGATCTCGAAACCCTTTCGGTGAACCAAATTCTGTCGTGTTCTTCTCCCAGAGGATTGCTTGGGCTTTGGTGTCAAGATAGATTAAGATCCGTAAAATGTTACCAAAAGCATTTCCTTTTCTATGTTTTTTTTTTCAATTTTAAACCTATTTTCGAAAATCACCATGATCGCAGTAGCGAAACAAACTCACGACACAGTGTACCTTACAGATTTTTTCCTTCTTCCTGTCGAAGGAAAATAAACCATGCTTTTAGAATAGTTGAATAATGCTTGTAACTTTTATGATTTTTTTTTATTTCGTTGGGACTGCCAGGCCGTATCGACTTATTTAGATCACATGGCCGAATAGTCAGTACATGCTACAGAGATTTTGCCTGGCATGTCGAAGACCGGCATGGAATGAATATATGTTCTATAAAATTAATATACATGATACATACACATAATACATGAATGGTTTGAATAAATTTACATCCGAGACAAGTGAGGTTTTCGGTGAAAAAAGCAAAGGACCGACCTACCTACCGACAAACAAAGGACCTCCGACCTGTGTTCTACCTCGGAGAAGAATACATCACAAACTATTAACATGACACATGTGTAAGTGCACACACGCTTCTTGCCATGAAATTGACATAAACGGTAATGCTCTATTCGACTGTCGATTATACGTACAAGTTCCTTGTTGCAACATTATCCAGATCAAGCCCTTTTCCAGTCCTTGATCGCTTAATACTGCACCTCGTCGGTGGGATATCAACCTTTGAACCGTCGATGCGTGGGATGCGGTGGCAGAAGCCCTGCAGACAATTAGAATAGAATTGCTTTCAATGTGGAAGGAGGATCAACGTCTTGATCGTGCGGAAGGAATCAGTCGCTGTGCGCGTTTCGAAATGACGCCAGTGGCCATCAGGCAGTGTGTTTTGTACGTGATTTATTGTCAGTGATTGTCAGTGTGGCGTGTGCAGACTTTACTGTTTTTTGTTTTTGATTATTCGTATGTTCGTATCAATCCATGCCAGGTGCACACACACACACACACACACACACACACGCTCACTTCATGTTTCCGGTAAATGCAAATACCCGGCCCGAATGATCCTGAAGAACCAGAAGATTATCATCTTGTAAGGTTATTCCGAGGCAAACATTCGAGGAATCCGAATCCGAGGCTAAAACCAAATTGATGGTGGCACCACCAGCGGCCCTGCTAACTAAACTTACGCAGTGGTGACATACAAAAAGGAAATCACAAAATGCTAAATATGCAAATTTATTTGCCATATTGTAATTTCGATCAGTGACCTATCTATCATTTTGAACGTTGACAAATTTGTACATTTGTTTGCAGGTCATTTTGTACAGAATAACACATTGTTTTCTACCCGTACCGAAAAGACGTTAAAATGTCACTGTACGATAGCCTTTAGTTTATTTAGAAAACCTTTAGTTTATTTAACTTAACTACTTTTACTCAACAATTTCAACTAAATAAGTGTTGGTAAAAATCAACGGTCCGATTTGAATTAGGCCCAATGACAGAACAGATCGTAGCCGGCATCGCGAAAGAAACATTCAAAATTAACAGTCGTTAAAATTTAACCGAAGTCGTTGAAAATAGCTCGACTTTGGTATCGCGAACGGGATGAATTTACAGTTGTTAATATGAAGGAATCCTTTCAATACGCAGATTTGGAAGTGTCAAATACATATGTGTTAGTTATTTTGTTGTCAACGAAGCAGGCATTCCGTGTTTGCCTCGGCAGGCGCATTGTTTAGGTGTTCGAAAAAAATAATTTTGTACAAGAAACTTATCTCCTTTGCTGTGAAGTGCGCCTGGCGCAGGCGGGTGTTTTTGTCCTTCACGCGGATATGCAGCAAACGGTATAGCGCTTCATGTGTCGGTGTCAGCCTGTGATTTTCTTCTTTCAGTGCCTGCGACGCTTATCAGGGCGCGATACCTGAATCGGCTGCATGCTGCCTTTGTGCCTGCGGTATGAGTGAAACAGGCCCTGCACAACCGACACGTTTTTAGACGATCTTAGTCATTTGTTTGAGCATGTAACTTGATGAAAAAAAGGTTGAAGACAAATAATGCTGCAGAAATGCCAAGAAAATTTCTTCTCAGATCAGATCAGAAGAAGAAGAAAATCAGAAAGGTTGACTGATTTGTAGACTGGTGATAAAAAAAAGGTTTTTGTCCGAATCCCGACTTTTACATTCGTTATTTGTTTCAAAAACATTTTATCGTTTGCAAAATCGCTTTTCAGCAAGTTCATTATGTTTTTTGAACATATGAAACTAAGGAAACCAACAGAACTTACCATTTGCTACAGTTTTGTACTTGCCATCACATATTTTCATTGTCTGCACAGCTAAGGAGTTTACCAGTGAAAGCTAATATCCCATATCTCACGTATATTAAACTAACAACGCACAAGACATACCTTGTTCATCTTAATGGAATACATTTCGTTACGCTTTAATTACTCCATTCATTACCTCCAATGAAATAATTTACCCAGGTCAGAGCCCTAAAAACAACCTAAAGCAACGAAGAAACAACATTTTGAAATGCCAATTTACATGCTCCGACCGAAACAAATTACTCTTATTATTCGGTGTAGTCTGACCCGTGGAGCTTTCATCTGTGCGACGATTGTGCAAATGTTACTCGCAGGTAAAAACATTCATCCCCATTCGTAGGCCCTTTCGCGGAAAAAAGAACTCGTTTTGCGCCGTCCTTATTGTCACTACCCTTGATCCGTGTGCCATCGAATGTGTTGTTTAGTGTGTCAGTGGGGTGGGTGTGTAAGCAGGGTCAACAAAGAAGGAGCAACTCACGGAAATGCAAATTTATAATTAAGTTTCCCCAAGCGATGAGCTCGCTAGGACTTGGACCAGTTTTGGTAAAGGCCCAATTTACCGAAAATGAATGATGAAAAATGAGCTTCAATGAGTGAATTGGCAATCGAGTAAAATTTTCGAGATGGTTTGGTGGGCGAAATGTTTGAGAAATTATAGTAGATCTTCGAGCTGCTCCGTAGCGTTCGTTCACATTATTTCATTTAAGAAACGTACAGACCGGTGCCTTATGTATGAATTTATCGTTTTGTATCTTTAACACAGATGCATCTGTCTATGTATCTTGAATGTTCAAGCCAACTTTACCAATAGAATTTACTACGAACATATAAACTGTCACGTAAACCGACAGCCTATAAACAACGTGATATAAAAAAATTAACAAGGTATAAAATACCTAGGAATCGAATATAGATTGATTTCTAAATGAAGATGTAAGACAGCTGCTCTTCAAATTGCAAAATAAAGCATTTTTCTTGCAGATCTGAATCTGTTTTGGTCATATTTCCCGTATGCTAAAAAAGTAAAAAGAAATGAAACAAAAAATCACATATTTTTAACATGTTTCAAAAATGCATGTAACATGTATTTGCAAATAACAATATTTACTTTATAAATAATCCTTCTTTGCTTCAATCGTTAAATCGTTCTTTAAATTTGCATTTCATTATTTCTTTTCTTTTATTAGTCTTGTGTTCGGGATGGCATTTTTGAATATTTCTACACACACATATTTTATTTTATTTTTCCATTATGACGGCCAAGGGCCGTACGATCGACATATTTTGTCTAAATTCCATGACTTTGGGCATTTCCTCCCAGTTATGAGCCTTATCCCGGGCTTGCTCGGTTGTTTTAAAAACTAACTTAAAACTATGGAATGCAGATGGCGGATGGTGATGTGGTCTTTTTCATGGGTGGCGGTTGAAGCTTTGTGGTGATGGCGATGATGGTGGCGGTGGTGATGCTGATGCTGGTGGTGGTATTTGTTGTATGGTGGTTGGTGGTGGTGGTGGTGGTGGATGTGATGCTGGGCTATTGATGTTGTTGCCGGTCTATTGTTGTAGGTGTAGACAAAGAACAGGCACGTAATATTAGTGTAACATTTACAACAGTTACAACAAGGAGCGATACAACCGTGCTAGTTGTAGCTATATTTTTCTGCCTCCGTGGATGTTCGGAGATGCTGCCGTGTCCCAGTGGGGTCGCGTTGGTGTCGAAATCTATGTGGCACAATACGAATATAACGTAGGACAACATTTAACATTTAATGGAACATTTGGTAGGATGGAAAGGAACTTAAGGAAGGGAATCAAAGGATTAAACCATTCTCTCGGCAGAAGCGGTATATAATCATCATATACCTCAAGTCCTTGTTAGCCAGTACGTCGCGGATCGGAGCACCCGGTTGCAGTCCGATCCCTCGGATTGCCCTCAGCAAGTCAGGTCTGGCGGGTTCAAATTCCACGCAGTGCCACCGAAGGTGATCCACAGCGTGGAATCCAACCCCGCAGCCACATACTTTCGTGTCCGACAGGTTTATGCGCTGTAGATGTGCATCCAGTGCAAAATGGTTCGACATAAGCCGAGACATCATTAGGATAAACGCACGATCCACAGAGAGCCCACCAAACCAGGGCCGCAGGGACACTTGCGGAGAGATCGAGAAAAGGAATCTCCCGAGTTCATCCGCTTCCCACATGCTCTGCCAGCGAGACAGACAAAGTTGCTGTGGGGAACGAGAGTACTCATGGGTTGAGATTGGTCTATCGTAAAATGCGCCTTCGGTTGCGCCTTTTTTGGCCAGTGAGTCGGCCTTTTCATTGCCGGGAATTCCACAATGAGAAGGAACCCAAATTAACGAAACTCTAAAAGCTTTCTCAAACAATGAGCCAAATACTTCCATAATTTTGTGGATAAAATAGTCATGGCTCTTAACAGCCTTCTCTGTTTTTAGCGCTTCAATTGCGCTTAAACTATCAGTGAAAACGAAGTACTGACCAGAAGGGCTCGCAGCTATGATAAGTAGCGCGTAAAATATTGCGGCCAACTCAGCAGTGTATACACTGCATGGTTGCCTCAACTTGAACGCGACCTCCGTTGTTATGCCAAAAACACCGAAGCCCGTACCCTCCCCAGAAGACGATCCATCAGTGTAGAACTGTTTTGAAGGGTCTAAATGGCCATACTTTCTCCTAAAAATGCCCGGGACGACCTTCCCGGGCGAAGATCATTAGGTATGGTCTTGATTTCCTCTCGCAACGAGGAGTCTGTACATACAAAAGAACTGTAGGCCTCAGGAAGGGCAGCACGGTTTATTGCTTGTGAAGCGCTAGGGTGTACTTGTAGGGAGACAAAATCATTATATACATCATCCTGCCTCTATTAGTGCTTTGAAATTCTCTATAATCAAGGGATTTGATACTGAGGATCGGACCAGAAAACGAAGCGAGAGCAGCTCAAAACGAAGTTTCAGCGGCATCACTCCAGTCATCACTTCTAGGGACATGTTGTGAGTGGATTTCATGCTCCCTAGTACGAGTCTAAGACAACGGTACTGTATTCTTTCTAATTGTATCATCAACGTTTTGGGTGCCCACTGAAAGCATATGCTTCCATACTCCAAAACGGATAGTACTGTAGCCTTGTACAATCGCAGGACATCTAATGGGTGTGCGCCCCACCAGAAGCCTGTGATTGTCCTCAAAAAGTTGATTCTCTTAGAACACTTTTGGACCAGATGGGCGATGTGTGTGTTCCATTTCAGTCTAGAGTTGAACCAAACACCTAGGTATCGAAAATTTTTCGGATATTGATATCTTTTCCCCATACAAAAAGACATCAGGTTTTGGTTCAAATAGTCCTCTCTGTCTGTTATTAACCGTGTCGCTAAAACAGGAAAAGACTACCATTTCAGTTTTTGACGCAGAAAACGTGATACCTAGGCTATCTGCCCACTTGGTGAGATTATCCAAAGTGGATTGCAAAGCTTCTTGTATATCGATGGTGCGTCTGCCCGCGACTGAAAAAACACCATCGTCTGCCAATTGTCTAATGCTGCAGTTGGCCGCCAGACAGGTATCTATATCCTTGACATAAAAGTTGTATAGCAGGGGGCTCAAACAGGACCCTTGTGCTAGTTCATGGAAGCTGGTCCGTTTCATTTTTACTGCTTTGCACCTTCTCTTCAAACTCTTGTACTGTATATACAAGTGTCTGGAGCCAGTGTCTCTAAAAGCCTTAAAAGCCGTCCGCTTCATGTTAAATACCGCTTGACAATCCTTGTCCCACCAAGGAGTGGGAGGTTTTTTAAATGTCCTTGCTTGGTGGGAGCCCCTTGTTTGGGCGGCAAGGGCGCACTCGATTATCAATGATTCGAGTTTTTTATATTCCTTTACAGGACATGAATCGGGTTTATCAAGGAAGAGTGAAGCGGTCATAAGTTCACCGTATCTCACCCGATTGATATTCCTCGTTAAGTCACATTTAACGATCGAATTATCTACTGAGTATCCTCCCTTAATGTAAGAGATTGCTATCGGCAGATGATCACTGCCGATAGGGTCCTGGATCACCTTCCAACTAAAATCCAAGGACAAAGCTGAGGAGCATAATGACAGTTCCAGTGCACTTGCCCTACTCATTGCTGTTTGCATCCTAGTTGCCTCCCCTGAGTTAAGTATTGCAAAGTTATGTCTGTCGCAGAATTCTCTGATTAAGGGAGCGCGAATATCATCCTTTACACATCCCCAGTCTAAACCATGGGAGTTGAAGTCTCCCAGGATTAAAAGTGGCCCAGGCAGAGCCACTGCTAGATTTCCAAGATCCTGTTTGATCTTTTCACTCCTGTTCTTTTCATCCTTAGCTATCGGGGGGATATAAATAGAGGCAATTGTCACGTGAAGATCGCCTATCTTTGTCTTTATAGCGACAGTTTCGATTATATCCTGTCTGGGGGTTGCTAGTCTTGAGAAAGTGTGACTCTTTTTAATACCAATCAACACCCCTCCTCCTCGGTTGATTCGATCTTCACGGATTAAGTTATATCCCGGGAAGGTTAATATTGGGCGATAGCCAAGTTTCACACAGGGCGAAGACGTTACAATTATATTCGCCAACTATGGCTTTAAAAGAGTCTATTTTCCAATCAAACTTCTACAGTTCCATTGTATGATGGTAGCCATTTTGATTTAATCATCAAGACGGACCATCATACTCAAGTATGGCCATTGTGTCAGCCACTGTTTGATCATCCCCTTTAGGTACGGGAGAGCCCAAGTAGCGATCATTTGTAGTGGGATGGGAAGATTCAAGGACATAACAAGGGACTCTAGGATTTCGGTCAAGGAAGGGGTGTGAGCCCTCGAGAAGCTCCTAGGTTCAGTGGTGAAGCCAGCAGTGTCCTCGGCCTGAGGGGATCGCTTCTTCTTGGTTGCTCCCGGGGAGCTTGGGATGATTTTTTCGAGGGATCAGCGCCACGACTAGGACAATTGGATGTGGGGAATGGCGTCTTTTTCTCGGCGCGACGCTGTGGTGCCACAGGGATTCCCTTTTTCGATAAGACCTTCCTTTGGACCTTTTTGTAGGAACTAGCTAATCGGCCCGGTTACAGGGCTATGCAACAGAATTTTGTTGTGTACGCAAACTCAAAGATGTTTTAGAAAGAGGTTTTCTTCCCAATTGGAGGATGTTGTTAATTTTATTTTATTTAGTTTAATAAATTATCAAATTTCTCACCTCGGGCCCCTTTGGCTCTCATAAAAACCTATTTGGCAAAGCATATTCCAAGTCGCTTTGAGCTTTTGTTGTTGTTATTAGTTTTAACAGACCTTGAGCCTTGATGACTTCGTTCTTCTCTTAGTCTGATATATATATATATATTGATCTTAGTGGTTGATAAGTCCCGAACCTTGGTCATTTATCACGAATGAAATGTATTGTAAAAATATACGTCACGTCGTGTTTGCGTGCAGCTCCCATCTGGATCATATGCAACATATCATTTTAACATGAGTATTCTAAATTACAATGAAGCACTTTATAATATTTTTGCGTCAGATCCCCAGTTGCTTGCTATGCATTTATGCTTTTCGTAGGCATCGCACATAATTTCGTCGAAAGTCGACGTCTTTCACAATCAGATAAAAGCAACTGATTGGATATATCTAAGGTTAAGTAGCCATCCACATTCAGGTACCACAGATTTCCCATGTTTTTTTTCTAACTTTTTCCACACAGACAGTATATTTGAGTCATGTCTTTCCAGTAATAGACACACACATGTTTAAATTTCATAAGGTGCCATTTAATCAGATGTAGCGGCGCCAGTCTTCTTTAGATAGGACCGGTACAAAATTACAACCCAACCAATCCCTCGTTCCCAGGAACAACTATCCAGGTTGCGGGTAAATAAAGTTAAAAGGCCCAGAATTTGCTGGCCAATATCTCTTGATGTTGTGCTTGTGTCATGGGTTATTGAAATACAGAGGATTTGAAAAAAATATTGACCCTACTAAAAATCTTCTCGGTTACCTGGTTTGATAAAAATTTCTCTATTTAAACTGAGAAGTAAACAACATAGCACAACAACAGCAATTACTCCTGAAACAATCTCGCATTTCTTTTAGTGAAAAATAAAACATGAAAAATTGCAGCGAATCAAGCAGTAAACTTTAACTTTAAAATATTTATAAGCTACTGTAAAGCATGGTATTGTTTTAGAAAATAATGCTGCTATTTTCGTGGATTGAACGACCATTTCTGGTCTTCCTTGATTTGTATTCATCAGGATAGTGAGTCGCTCACTTGGCACTTGGAAGCGTTGGAGCGGCCCGGTGGTTTGATGGTAGCGACCCTAGCGATCTTCACACGATCGGACCTGACAAAAATCCCATCCGGATCAATCACCCGTACTCAGGACTGACTATCCAGCTTCGGGTAAATAAAGATACAGAAAGCCAGAAATGGCAGGTTCAGACCTCTTAGAAGAAGTGAGTGCTGCGTACGGGGGTACGGCTCGAATAGGTCGTTTAAGAAACCGTTCACCGTTCTGTATCACCGACCAAAATTAAAATCTTTTTGAAAATCTTGTAAAGGATCCGACTGAAAATGCAAGAAAACGCGCGAATACCCAAGGACAACACATAAAAACATTCACAAATTGCGCGTCTGTGGACGTCGATCCGTGTAAAAAACTTCCATTTGGTAAAATCATAGTATGCATGGAAAAATAAATTGTTGGCGAGGGAATCATAGAAGGCGTTGAAAGATAGCAGTTTAAAGAAGAGCTGAGAAATCAAAACGCTCCACTTAAAAAAATGATCCAAGGGTGTTGGAAATAATGTTACCATGGAAACGTTATGAGTCGCCTCCAACTAAAATTTGTATAGCGATATCTCGATAATTTTCTTGGTCTCATGACCACCCGCTCTGATGCAGTCAGATTTACAGATGGTACATTTGGCGCATCATCGGTCAGCACTTCAAACGAATTTTGTGCACTCCTAAGAGCCTCACTAAACGTGCCGCGTGCCCGCTCGGCTATTGTTTTTGATTGCTTTTTTTTATTTTTTTATAAACAGGGACACTACCACCTCGTGCCACTCGTCCCGAGAATGCGAACATTTAGGGGTCAAGGTTTTGCATTCCTCGGTGGAGTGTTGCCCCCTACATTTACCGCAGCTTATTTTGCCAGTGCAAAACGCTTCGGAGTGGCCTATACGACTGCACTTAGAGCAGGTGGCCACCCTTGGAATGTATGGCCGGTGGATGGGTATTCTTAGACCCTCGCAAACGAGTGCCTGTGGGAGTACCATTCCCTCAAACGTAATCCGGAGGGAGGATGTCGGGACGAAGGTTTTTCCACCTTCCTCGGATACCACTGCTTTGTACAGTTTTTTAACCTCCAAAACACGTACTTTTGGAGTATCTGGCGACGGAAAAGTTCCGACACCATTTTTTAAAATATCCTCCTCGGGATAGTCGAAATCTTCGACCACGCCGGTTACCTCCACCGATCCACCAGGGATAAACACCCGGTAAAGCTCCGCATACTCCGTATCGGCCGCTATAGCATTGGCTTGAA
This sequence comes from Anopheles moucheti, assembly GCF_943734755.1. NCBI lineage: Eukaryota > Metazoa > Arthropoda > Insecta > Diptera > Culicidae > Anopheles > Anopheles moucheti. The sequence continues at coordinate 92,526,952 of NC_069141.1, forward strand.
GCCGGTCCTTTGCGGTGACTTTGATCTTGTTCGGGCGCATCCGATAAATATCGGTTACACCCGGGTACTTGGCTAAGATCGATGTGGCGATCGATCTCACATCCAACTGGCGCATCCGATAAATATCGGTTACTCCCGGGTACTTGGCTAAGATCGATGTGGCGATCGATCTCACATCCAACTGGCGCGTACTTGGCATAAAATAAACTATTGGCTTACCCTGCCAGGAAGCGGGGTAAGCGCGCGATCTTGTTAAGCCCTTATTCAGCGATGCTGATGCTTGGGCTTGAGGGTCAGAATTGGACGAACATTCGCTAGCGAGTTTTTTTGGTGCTGGCGCACCTTTCTTCCGTCCTATCTTCCGCTTTGCCCCACTGCGTAACTCCGAGTCGGAGTCACTGCATGGGTCTGACTCTACCATATTGGTAAAGCCCGAGAATTGTCAACTGGGGACAGGGATTGGGACTTACCGTCACGCACAGAAACACTTCACACACACTACAGTGAAAACTAACTGCGATCGCTATGATAGGACACTCTCGTGAGTTACCCTACGCATACGATCGACACATAGACAACACTTTCTCCTAGCGAATATCGGAGAATAACGCAACACCAATTAGCACAACACAGCCACGACGAGATTCTCGGCGTTGTCGCTATCGCAACCGGGGCACTGACCGCTATCAGCCGAAATCGAAACGCAAGCGCTCGTCTGGAACACGTCTGCTCTCGACGGAGGCTGGAGGCAAAATGACACACACATATATTATTATTATTATTATTATTATTATTATTATTTATTTCTTATTGCTTGCCTCAAGGGCTGTACAATGACGTCTTTGATTACAAAGACGTGTGATATACACACACACACACACGATTACTATAGTTCTCTTGCGTAGTCGTGATACCGGAACTATATAGCAAGTAAGTGCATTTGCCGGTCGTTTATTGTATTGTCATTGATCGCTTCGTTCACAATCCATTTTCCTCTGGCCCGTTACCATAGTCAACAGTACGAACTGTACTTTCCACTAGATAAACTATGCATTGATCAACTCGTCAATGTGCCGACTATACCTACACTGTAGTGCTTAATCTGACTTTGAATCTCATTGCATTGCTGGCACTGTTCTCAAGAAATGAGTTTTCAAATTCAATTCGATTTCTGCGGCATCGTTCAACGGACTTACTGTTTCCGGATTAGATTTAGACCAAAATGTTGTGACTAAGCCATTGTCGGTAGCAGATTTCAGTTGAAATTAAGTAAGAAATAATCAGAATACAGAAACCGAAACAGATTTGTAGTTTACTTATCTTACCAAATACGTTTTTCTGTAGTGTCATCTCGTTAATAGCACATTTTATCTTTTAAGAAATGGCTGGTTCATGGATACAGAGTGATTCTCGTGTCTCGGTTGGTATTAAAAAAAAAAAATTCCACTTGATGGCTTGAATACTTCGATGAAATACATGACGCACCCAAATACGTAATAAGAAGTCTCTTATCTCGATAATGTTGATTATAATTTATCCAATTTATTACTTGCAAATCCCATTCCAACAAGCGAATCGACCGGTAGCTACGTCTGAATGCATAGACAATCCGAGGCTACGAATCATTCTTGAGCGCATACACGCTCATGTGCGCTTGCAAATCCCTTAAACTTCGCTGAAAAATATATTTCTAGCGAACGTAAGTCTCGGCGGTAGGATATGCGGGTTGTTTCAAGTTCTATCAAACATTTTTCCATGCTCATAGGCCGCGTCGGTCATTTATCTTACGGATTGAGAATCAAACCTTGAAACAGAAAAGAAAGCCTTTTTCTCAATGATTTTTTTTTTTGCTTTATAGCTTGTGTTCGCAATAAATGGACAAGAAGTACTTTTATTTGTATAAACAAACAAAACAAAAAAAATCAAAGCAGTAAATGTATCCATCATTAAAATGTGATTTAGCTCAATGTGGTGTATTTATTTCCATATTTACCAATTTATCCTAATTCGTTTACAGCTATAATTTAAACACGAAACGTATAACTAAAACAAAACAATCAGCTGTTTTTTAAATTTATTTTCTGTATTTTTTTATGCGGCAAGCTACAAACAACCAGGCGTCTCCTTTGCATAAGCAGTGTTTGGATTTGTTTTTCATCGTCACAATATTTTTTCATTGTTAATTGGTATAGTAGCTTAGGAAATTCGAGATTTTGATACCACAGTAAATTCGACGCAAATGAGCTACTATCTAAGATTAATACCGTTTTTGAAAACTCGAGCCTTTCGCCCTTCAGTCCATTTGTTGTGTAATAAGACACGAACACAATGGCACACTTTAGTGTGTAATGAAAGTGTTGAAAATTTAGATGGTTTGAGCTTACAATACAAGTTGCGGCTCCCAATAAAGTCCAAATAAAATTGACTTTTCCAAGTGATAGCATTGTTGCTCGAGTGTCGCCGATGGAAATAAAACTTTTCAAATTAACTAATACCCAGACAATGTGCAAATCATCAAAAGGGAAAAAAACCTTATAGCAATCCTTCTTGTTCTCACAGAGCATCGTTACCCGGTTTCACTAAATCATTACAATTGATCACCGTTCTATGTTCGATACAGGTCTAATGGCTTTCTTAACTCTTAACTTAAGTCAAAGTTAGTGTGTTTATTTTCAATTAGAAATTATTACACAATTAGTTTTCGATTAGAAAACAAAGAAAAATCAAGCGCATCAGAATGTGAATTGATAGTTGCTCCGCAAGTGTAAGCAAAATCGCGTTCTGAGCCTCTGTAATATTTGATATTACTTTTTACATTGCTTTTTTCTGATGCTTGTTTACATCGATAAAAAGCATCCAATTTCCATTACATTGATTTTAACTACACCTCCTCGTATCCAAATCCGCTGGAAGTAGGAAAATTAAGGAAAATTAAAACGATTTAATTTCTTCTAAAATCTGATAAATGCCTCTGATGCTTTTCGAATTCAGGTTTAAATGGTGAGATTTTAATTTAAATAGATACTCATACAATCGAACCGACACCGACTCTAAACTAATCAAAATCGAACATCCATTTTCATGCAGTTACTATTCCATGTTGTTTGGAAGAGAACATATTGGCGTTTTGTACAGCATTTTGATATCACTCCATCATTGATTTCTGTTAATGAAATTAACCAAATTTCCAATAAATATTAATGTTTTAAAATTATACTGGTTTAATTAATTGCAGTTATACATGCTTTTCGTAAGTGTTGTGTTGTGCGCATCTACATCAGGCGATTTTTTGGGCACTCACCGTTTCCGGCGATCATTCAGCACCACCTCCAATGTGCCACCGTTTGGTACAAAGTAAAACTAACCTCGAGCAACACTCCATAGGGCCCCACGCTTACGACGGAAATTTCGTCTGACTTGTGTTTTTTTGACTTTTGTTACTAACGGAAAACAAATGTTATATTATCAAAATATGTTTGAGTCGTCAGGTTTTAGGCTTCGTTGATTTGAGACAAAACAATATTGAGATACGGAAATGAGTCTCCATGTATATGCTACTCTGGTTAGTGACACATGTGCGCAAATAAGAAATCCATTGGTTGAGACCTTTTGAGTTGTGGTTTCCAGTTTCGGTAGCTTCGTTTTTTTTAAATTAGGCATTGCCTGATCTGGGCAACAAATATAAACTTCTTTGTTAAAAGTTTTCCCAAACGTACGTAACATTCTGACGAACTACGTGATTAACGAAATAGCCGGCTGGTTTCCAAAGAATATCTTACAAAAATAAAATAAGTGAACTCCATTCTCTATTAACATGAAGTGGAAATCAACTACAATATGATGGTTCTGTGCTCAGGATATGGTTTCCGGATGGATTCGTTTGCCATTTATACTGTGTACTAAGGATTAATTTTCGTGTCAATATGTTAAAATATAGATCTGGCTTGTGGTCAATTTTACCAAATTTGCGATACAACCTTGGTTTACCTTGTCATGGGGCAGCTGACGTTTCGGTAGAATTTTAGGTGCTACGATCGGGATCGATTCCTTTACTTTCATAGTCTCGATGTCCAGCAAGACAGAACATAAGAAGAAACAGGAAAAGAACAAAGAAAACAGGCCAGACATATTGTGAAATGAAACATTTATGGGAACAATTCGAACAACAAAACCTGTCGAACTTTTTCTGATGTGTTTAACTCCAAGCGAGATAAGTGAGTAGATCGTACTGCTCCGGTTTCTGAGATAAACAACATTCTTAGCCTACAGCACAGCACTATTATTCCTTTAAACAAAGATCGGCCGCAAAGTCTTCCAACTTAATGTCCCAATTACAATAAGCAACTTGGATTGATTTGAAAGCATCAGACTGAGGGTAGTCTAGAAGAACTGACACTTTTGAATCAGAAATTAAAGATGAAACCAGTATAAGACTCGATTCGCTGAGTGTTTACCTCATATAATTGCTAACAATTAAACTAACTACTACTAACTAACAAACTAACATTGTTTAGCATTACTAATCAGGCATGTACCAAGTTATTGTTTAACATTTGTCAATGTGAAATCAGTTTTAATAACTTCTCTTTGAACGAGAACTTCTCGTTTTTCTACATCTTACCTCAATCACACTAAACATTATGATTCATGTCCTTTTTTCTCTTTCTCTTTCCAGAGTACGGGTAGAATATTACGTAAATGAAAACACATTCAAAGAAAGACTGCAACTATATTTTATAAAGAATCAAAGATCAAGTAAGTTAACACGTGGTTATTAATATACTACAAGTATTAAACCTAAAGCTGCTGGTCCACGAGCGCCTTGTCTGAAACTCCCTCATGTCTCCCCCTTATCTCAAAAAGTAATTGAAAACTAAAATTTTATTTAAAAAAAATTTTCTTTTCACCTTCGGTCTCTCAAACTGTTACTGTTAGCCGCAATGCTGGATCTAATTTTGACGCTGACAACACACAGTGTGTGACGAGTAACATTTGTTTCATGTATTTATATTTCTTTTTTATGTTGTGTTCTCTTTTTAATTTCATGGAATATGTGCTGAAATAAATTGGGATTTGCGATACAAAACTAAATCATTCAATAATTAGTTAAAAGAAATTAATTCCTGATTTGTATTTCAGCTTAAAAGTATCAATTGAGAAATGAAACATGCTTGTAACTTTTGTTTGCAATTCCCAATTTTTGAGACTCTCAATCCGCACTTCCATTCTGCTATCCGATGGTTTGCTAACGAAAATTAAAGGAATAATACTAAGAGAACAAGACTTTTTCTGCCGAACACGTTTCTATCGTGTGTGCCAAAAATTAGGTCTTTATTCCTTACTGGTCGTTTGAAAAAGAGGTCGCAGGCGCATCCTGCGATCGGTTTTATCCCTTCTGTTTTCTTCCTCCTCTACGTAGTTTTTAATTTTCCCTGGCGCTCTCTGACAGGTCGTTGGGAGCTTTCCACCCACTGTTGTAGTGTTCCCAACAAAGGTTTTAGAGAGAGATGAAAATTGTAGGGGAAATAGTGGGTACTAAAAGTATAGTACTTGTAGCATAGTATTTTTAATATTCATTCATATTATTGTTTATCTCTTTATCTTTTTATCTCACTCTCCTTCGCTCACAGGTTTAAGGATCCGTATCGCAAACTTATTCTTCAAGTTATTAACATGCATACTGTACATATTTCGCGTAGTTACGGATCTGAATCCAACGTTTGCAACTTGGTAAGTATGGAATTATTACTACAGAACCAATAAAAATCGATATTGAATCGTGCATTCATCAATGCGTGTGTCACACAGCTCAGTCACAATGCACCACTCCACAGTACATTTCCAACAGTGTCAATAAAGGTGTGTGTTTGTGTGTTTTTTTATAAGGAGTTTAAAGTGTGTGTGTGTTTTTTTTGCGAAGAGTTCAAAATCTTCTTAGACACCCTTTCGGGGACATGGGAATCTTACCCAGTAAAAAATTCTCCTTGGACCCTACAGGCACCCCCACGGAATCTCGCGGTATAACTTCGTGGGAGGAGCAGTGCTGTGGCACTCAGTCTGTACTTGATAGCGTGCTAGCAACTTAAAAACACTGACACTAACGAACACTTATTGACGTACACTGGCAAGAATATCAGCACAAAACACTAGACCCTCAAGTACGACAATTCAACTGGTCGTCTCTCAACTGCCGCTGCAGCTGCATCAGGATCAACTGCATCCATGTTGATATGACCTCCCACAAGACAACACTTTGTAGCATCAACTGCATAAAGTTTGTTTGACAAACAGGCGAACCACATTTTCCGCTCAACTGATGACGAACCTTGGCGTATCTAGGACAGTGGAAGATGTTCTGCCGTCTCGCCAACGTCTACGCAGGCTGGGCACCGAGGTGAGGAGGCATCTCGAAACCTATATAGGTAGCTCCTAAAACAGCCGTGGCCAGAAAGGAACTGTGTTACGTAGAAATCCAGCTCACCGCGTTTCCTCTCCTGCCATGTTGTCAAATCGGGGATCAGCACATGAGTCCAGCGTCCTTTGGTGGAATGATTTTATTAAGACTGCCATTTCTAGCGCACCGAAGAATAAGAGATGGTGCCGTAAGCACATACCACTCTCATAGCTGCATTCTGCTGACTACACGTTGATTCGCCTTAAAAACCAACACGTGAACCCAAATCGCGGCATTATACCGGATACGTGATATAGCCGCCTCGGCAAGGATACGCTTGCTGCTGCTTTTTGGGCCATCTATGTTGGGCATGATGGCTACCAACGAGTTTACTGCTTTGGTGGCGTTGTTGCCAGCGTATTCCAGGTACTTTTTAAAGTTGAGGCGATTATCGATGAAGACGCCCAGGTACTTTAACTCACGTACGGATTCAATGCGTTCCGTGCCCACACGTATGCTACCCTTCGGCACTGCTTTGTGGCTGCTGATGATCAGGAACTCCGTTTTGTTGTGTGCTATCGCTAGTTTTACGCTCTGCATTCACGATTCAACCCTACTAACTGCCTCGAGGGAAAGGAGTTCAATCTCCTGGAGTGACTCGCCAAGCACTGTAAGAGCGATGTCGTCGGTGAAACCAATCAGCTCAGCTCCGGGAGGCAACCCAACTTCCAGAATACCATTATACACCACATTCCAGAGCGTTTGACCTAGGATCGAACCCTGCGGAACCCCGGCTGTGATGCATTTGGACTTGATGCTCTGTTCCGTGTCATACAAAAAGACTCGATCCTCCAGATAGCTTCTCAGCAGCCTACACAGGTATGGAGGGAATATCATTTTGTTGAGCGCCACTGCTATAGCCTCCCAATTTGCTCTGTTGAACGCGTTCTTTACGTCAATTGTATTGACCGTGCAGTATCGTTTTCCCGTCCTCTTTTTGATGAAGGCGCTTCTTCCCTTTTCGATAATGTCAGATAAAGCGTCCCCAGTTGAACGTCTTTTCTTAAACCCGAATTACATGTCAGAGAGTCGCCCCCTTGGGGTCCTCAGTAAAGACATCCAGCCGGATTAGTGTCAGTATCTCTAAAGCTTTAGCCATATTATCGATTACTCCTAAAGGCCTAAGAGCTGAAGGATCACCGGGAAGCTTCCCTGGCTTCGGGAGAAGGACAAGCACCTGTCTTTTCCAGATCGATGGAAAGTGGCCAGTGTCGAAGCAGTGCTGAAAGACGACTTGAAGTGTGTGTGTGTTTTTTTTACAAGGAGTTTGAAATCTTAAAAAGACATCACTAAGATTGGGATGGGGAGCAGTGCTGTGGCACTCAGTGTACGTAGGATACACGCTAGCAACTAAAACACTAACGAACACGCACATTTTACGGACGCTAACTGTACACACTCAGACGCGACCATTCAGCATTCAGTGTGTGTGTGTATGTATGTATGTATGTATGTGTATGTATGTGTATGTATGTGTATGTGTGTGTGTGTGTGTGTGTGTGTGTGTGTGTGTGTGTGTGTGTGTGTGTGTGTGTGTGTGTGTGTGTGTGTGTGTGTGTGTGTGTGTGTGTGTGTGTGTGTGTGTGTGTGTGTGTGTGTGTGTGTGTGTGTGTGTGTGTGTGTGTGTGTGTGTGTGTGTGTGTGTGTGTGTGTGTGTGTGTGTGTGTGTGTGTGTGTGTGTGTGTGTGTGTGTGTGTGTGTGTGTGTGTGTGTGTGTGTGTGTGTGTGTGTGTGTGTGTGTGTGTGTGTGTGTGTGTGTGTGTGTGTGTGTGTGTGTGTGTGTGTGTGTGTGTGTGTGTGTGTGTGTGTGTGTGTGTGTGTGTGTGTGTGTGTGTGTGTGTGTGTGTGTGTGTGTGTGTGTGTGTGTGTGTGTGTGTGTGTGTGTGTGTGTGTTTGTCCTGTGTTTTTTCTACTCCGCCATACAAACATGACAAAAGTCCTGAATCCCCAATTCATCACCATACACACCCTCTTTATGCCTTTACTTCAGCTTTCTTGTTCCGTGTCAGTCGCGGTGTTTATAATCGAACGGTCGCGCCTAAGCTGAATATCAGAACAAGGTGGTTGATGGGCTAGGTGATCGTTTGCATTCACGTTCGCAGCTACACAGCAAGTTTTTTTCCTCCTCTGTCTCTCATCCTTACCAATCCTTACCAACACTACATATGTTCTACTTATCCTATTTATGAATCGAAGCATACCTAACAATATGGTCCAACAGGATGAGGATTTATTTTAATGTACACCACGAACCATCCTTATCGTTGCTCGACTAGACTGAGCTCACATACTAAATTTTAATAACATAAATGTAGGAACCGGTATTATCGAAAATGCAAGTTCCTTTTATTTTAGGTGCATCCGACATCGGTGAGTTCTCGAAACCGACCCCGATCCTCGCTATCCTACTTTTTACAACCGTGTTGCCAGCTCTCGCCTCAACTGTCACAAGGACAGGGTGATTCATTTCCTACATAAACATACACCTGACATACACATTACGGTAGTAGCGGATGGTGTGTTTGTTAAAATTTTGTAAAATATGTCAGAAGAGGTTTTAAGTAGCATATTGTTAATAAATATGCATCCAACGCATTTCACTTGTTAATTATGTAACAGTTGAGTTCATTGGTTTTTGTTTTAAAATTAACAAAATAAGTTTGATCACATACATATTACATTACAGTAACTATGTCTACGAACCCGTTTCCCAATTGCCTGCATAAATTATTCCATTTCGCTATTCGAAACACAAATTCAATAGATAGTCCGTTTTAAGCCTCCTGCAAAAAGTAAACTCACAATTCTAGCACAATTCTAACATTGGACAGGTCGTTGTCAATCATAAGCATTCCTTCCTTCGTCCCCTGAGAAACAACAACAAATAAGGGGGAAACTGTTTCCCTTCCGGTTTTTAAAGACCGAATGGAACCAGTTTCGCTTTTGGTTTCGACGAACTTCCACGGGATGTTTTGCCCGGTGCGCAAGGGAAAGACAATAAAAATGTTAATATTTGATGGCATTTTCATGTGAACATGAACGCGAGAGCGAGAGCTATAGTAACACAATCTATGTGGTTCTGTTCTATGTGACCGACGATTCAACCCGACTTCGCATCGACTAGTTCGAGAAGGAATAGTAATTTTTCATCCATCTAATGCTATGAAAACGGATCTGTCGAACCCTTGAATTTGGAAGACAATTGTGCAGACTAAGAATGCGGAAAGGCGTTGGTGCTGTAATTGTTTCAGAGGGTAACCTAATTACTCGATACTGTTATTTGTTTGGTTTACCGTTTATGGAACAGCATAGTTCAATGAAGCTATACATTTAAAATCATCATTTGTACGCTCCCAGTTACCCGTTTGTTTTGGCCTAAAACGCATTAAAGATCCCCATCGGACAGCGATTGAGAGAAAACCACACTTTATCGTGTACAACAAATCATATATAGAACAAAGAAACCGAGCGGAAATAAATTCAATTAGTGTGAACATGAATATTCCATGAACTTTGAACTTGAACCAACCAGTCCCTTTTTGCTTCACCTAGAATAAAACACGTGAAAAGAGCGTTTTGACTGCCAACATACGTGCGGCCTAGTACGGTAAATTACGGTTTCAGACGAATATCCGAAAATAACATCAGTATGGTCGGAATGAATTCCTAATGATATTTACACAGAACGACGGTCACTCCTTTCCTTTCTGTACCTTGCGTAGCCTACCATCCACTTTAAGAATTTCTCAATATATTGTATCATAATAATGTTTTTGTTCATACTACTCAAAATTTTAAATCTACATCCCGAGTTCTACTTTTGTGTTTTTTTTTGGTTTCTTCCAGTTACGGCTGTAAGGTGGGCAACAAAACGGAATTTTTGTGGTCGGCAACACGCACCGAGGAAGCGTTTCAGGAAGATCCCATCATCAATTGGGACGCGATCCTATGGGTAAATCGGCCTACCGAGCTTTGGGCCGTACAGTTGGTGCTGGCACTTGTTTCACTCACAGAAGCGCTGCTCATGGCGTACCTAGGATATAAGGTACATATGCTACATACATTTCATACAGTTCGAGATAGGACCACCGAGAGTGTCCTAATGAGCAAAATTAAAGCGAAATACTATGTTCGTTTGCTGGGTCTGTCTGACTAGTGATTCAAAATGATCAACACTCTCAAATCTTCTTGTCAAATAATCAAACCATTGAGTAGATGTTTAGGTGAAAGTCAGATTTTTATAAACAAACAAATTATGAAATTATGTTTTCAACTTTCATACGACCAAGCATGTTTGAACGAGCAGAGCATAATGTAAAATCATCGAAGAATTTTGCTAAAGCGTTTTGTGAGTGCGCCAATATTATCCAAAAATAATTCAGACGTTCAACTGCAACGCCGTAATTGTTTCCATAGCGTATTATTGTTACTACTCCTATCCTTATTGTGAACACAATTTTTTCATAGTGAACAAAAGCAAAAGGTTCTTTGCTGGGCTATATTACATGCATTACTCACTATATACATAATCTCTTATTGCAGGGCAACATCTGGCAGCAAATTTTATCGTTTCATTTTATTCTGGAGCTCGTTACAACGATCCCATTTGCAGTGACGGTAAGATAAATGATTCTATTGCTTCTCGCACAAACAAACGATCCTAGTCAAATGTCGTTTATAAACCTTAAAAAATGTGCAGTTTGCTTATGCGTGCGTTTGTGTCTGTGTAACTTCCAGTATTTTTTTAAACACCTGGACCTTGTGCTTTGGACACATGTTTTTTAATTATTAAAAAAAGTACCCATTTTCCAGCTTATCTAGTTGCCCATTCGATAAAACTGTATCAAATTGGAACTATGCATATATTTCAGCTACCAGGACATCACCTAGTGCACTGATTCAATTGAGGATTAAGAATAAATGAAGTGTTTTCTTTTATCTCTCTCTCTCTCTCTCTCTCTCTCTCTCTCTCTCTCTCTCACTCGACCGCTCTCTTTCTCATTCTTTCTTTTTTTGTGTTTCTGGGTTGTCTGGCACCTCTGCATACGCATCCACCAGATTTTATGGCCTCCGTTCAGGAACTTATTCATTCCAGTGTTTCTGAACTGCTGGCTCGCTAAACGATCGCTGGAAAACATGTTTGTAAGTATTTGACTTGAACCTTTTTATCACCATTATCTATCTTTCTTACTCTCCTCTCTCCTCTTTTCGCCGGTGGGAAAGTCATCTCTGTACCCTCCTGTTTGTTTAACCATTTTATCCCAGCCAACCAAAAGGACACCATGTTTTCCCTAGTTCTCATGCTTGAGAAAGGGGGCATTGCTCCGAATTGACTCTACGACATGAAGATACGATAATTTCACTAACGCTTCTTGCTGGCACTGCTCGGAAACTTTTAATACTCATTGTCTTTTCTGCTAGCTACACTCCCCCTCTCTCTCCCTTTCCTGATTACCCCTTCAAAAAATCATTCCTCAATATATGGATGTGTATGATGGAAGGACCTATAGCTACTCCAGCCACGTTTTGATAATGGTTCATTAATTTTTATTTTATTATCATATCACATTTTTACGACCACCTCAATCCTTGATTCTCCGGGCGCACTTGGAGGGTGTATTATTTCATAAAACTTGCGAAGCGATTGTCGCCAGCGACTGGTCATTCCACATTAAGCATTGCGAGAGTAGTCGTTGATAAAACTAACATAGTATGACGCCTGGCATGGCGTTAAACGTCATTGGCTTAAGGGCATAGCTCGTCATACTCTGAATCAAGCATAAAAAATCGCTATACGAAGCATTCTACTGCAGTCAGCGCAAAAATCGAAAACAGCACGGCGTGCGTTTATTTCGGGTGAAATGTTTTTCGGTACCTTCCTCATACGTAGTATACACCCAAACACAAGCGCTACAGAGCCCAATATAATGAGCCTCGTTAGTTCGGTCTAAGATCTGGGTGCAATTCTGCATCGTTGCCTAATCATACCCGAAAAACTTGAAACATGACAAAGTGGCCTTTGATAATTCTTTCATGTGAGTCATTACTGCTGAAAGGTTGTGACTTTACTTTCCATACTTACATCTAAGAAAAAGACAAAAAGAAAATATGTGGTGTGAGTAAATGAGCGTGCGTTGGCTGATCAATAACAGTTCGAGCATGCGAGTGCGATACCCTGGCGATGTAAGAATCATTTTTCATAGAATCATTTTTAGAAATCCTTAAGGGAGTAATGAATGGAATAAATAGAATAATAGAACCTTAATTGTAGTCCTTCTTATATTTGTAGAATCCACTATAGAAGATTTCTGGGCTTTCGACCGTTCTTTATATTGGCATAAATAATCTAATATCCTGTCTCTCTGCCTCGCAGAATGATCTCCACCGAGCGATGCAAAAGTCACAATCAGCGCTATCGCAACAACTCACGATATTGTCAGCAACTCTTCTCTGCCTAGTGTTCACAAGGTAAGTTTCTATACAATAGTTATCTGGTTAACTTCGTAGTAATAGCCCATTACTAGCCTTAACTTGGTAGTACCAGCGCAAACCAATAGTAACTTGATTTGCGAATCCAAACATTCCTTGGCCTTCCCGAATTTCTATTCTATACGCTGAATCCACTTGATGGTCCACTGTTGCACACCCAAAACCTACCTTCTGATGATGATTTCCCACAATCCAAACTTTGCATAATTTATGTAAAATCGTTAATATCTGCACTATTAGACTTCACAGAGTTCCCCCTGTTCAACCACGTTCTTCAACATGGAAACACATTATGAAAATCAATAATTAATATGCGGCAGAATCGGTTTCTGCGATTTAACTCTAACCCATCACCTAAGTGTAGCTTTTCCTGTTCCGTTTCCCAGCGACCACGCGTGCTTTCGGAGTAAAGAATGCAAAGCGAACCAAATGGAGGTTTTTCCTTTTTTGTTACCATTTCAACTTGCCTTTGTATCATTGCAGCTGTAGAGCTTCCCCCTTTTGTACTTTCCATAGTTGCTTACTTTATTCAAATTTCCTTCATTTATGTTAATGGCCGACAGGGTCACGGACGGGACGGAAGACGCCCTGTGACAATGAAAGCAAACTTGTCACCCAACAAGCACGCAAAAGTGGACTAGATTGTTGTTCTAATGCTCCTGTGCCGAACCGAAGAATAATGGAATGGAGTACGATGTTCCTCCACATTCCCGTTCTTAGTTTTTTTTTTGCACTATCAAAAACCATACGGTTGGATAGAGGATATAATTTATATATATATATAGAGCTACTCAATGTGTTCACCGCTTTTCCGTTCAACTGTCATCATCGTGTCGTTAGTATTCACGCTTCGGCTTTCCCGAGTCTGCGTTCTAGCACAGAGATGAATATTTTAACTTGTCGTGCGCTTCACTGCAATGTCTCTCGTGTAATAATTTAATCTAAACAATCCATTTCCATCAGATGAACGCCTCTGTCCACAATTCGATTTTATTCCACCAATGCATTACAACCTGACTCGCGAACAACAGCAAGAGTTTTCGTGATTTAGAAAATGCAGCACACTTCAAGTAGATTTAACTTTGTGTTCTCGTTATAATAAAACGTGTGCTTCCAGACATGGTTTTACCGATCATTCTTTCCGGAATATTTCTTTTCTTTCACACAGCGTTTGCGGTATACAACACTTTCAACGGGCTGGGCATCGACACCTCAATCTGTTTCAGAGCACCTATTACGTGGTGGTAACATTCTCGACTGTTGGATATGGTGATTTTGTGCCGGATATCTGGCCCTCCCAACTGTTTATGGTCATCATGATTTGTGTAGCACTGATAGTACTTCCAACGCAAGTGAGTAGCCTCGCGCAAAACAAAACGCCTTATAGAAAATACTTAATTAATGTTTAATAAAAAATTAGTTTTTTATACCTATCAGTTTAAAAATTACAGTCTTCATGATCTAATGGGTACATCCATAAGTACATCAATATTCATAATAAATTTGTATTCTGCGATAATTTTCTACAATTTATTTTGAGCTACTTCTAAAAACAAAACACACACACACACACACACGTTGTATCTCACTATCTCGCTGATCCATTCTCTTTTTGCATGAAAGTTTGAGCAGCTGGCGTTCACGTGGATGGAGCGCCAGAAGCTAGGAGGCAGTTACTCCTCACACCGGGCGCAAAGTGAAAAGCACGTCGTTGTCTGTTCGACTACGCTGCACGCGGACACTATCATGGACTTCCTGAACGAGTTTTACGCTCATCCGTTGCTGCAAGACTACTACGTCGTACTGCTCAGCCCAATGGAACTCGACACCACCATGCGAATGATCCTTCAGGTACCGATCTGGGCTCAACGCGTCATCTACATCCAGGTACAGTCATGATTGCCCGTTCGTCTGGTGCGAAACGTGACTCCTCATTTAATTAAACGAGAACGATCAGTAGTGCACGCTTCTCCATTACGATAACGATGTTCCGAGGGGAATGCTGGAGGTATTCTAAGTTGCTTCGAATCGGTGCTCGATTTACGCGTGTTGCTATTAATTTTTACCTATAACACTCGTGAGTTTTTTATCTCCGTTCTGTTAAAATGCTCGGAGAGAACGAAGGACGTGCGCTTCTTTCTTGCTGTTTTTAGATCTATTTCCATTACACAGTCCAATTAGTTCATTTTTTACTCAATCAAAAAATCATTTTTTCCAACCAACTAGTCCCATATTGTGTTTTCATGGGGGTTTTCTTCCTATTTTCAGGGCTCTTGTCTCAAAGACGGGGATCTGGCGCGTGCCCGTATGGCCGAAGCTGAGGCGTGCTTCATACTGGCTGCCCGCAGTTACGCTGACAAGACAGCCGCGGACGAACATGCTATTTTGCGTTCCTGGGCCGTGAAGGACTTCGCACCCAATATCCCGCAGTATGTGCAAATTTTCCGGTAAGTATCCCTTTCTATTTTCATTGGGTATTGGAGTACGAAATATGCTCACCGTCACTCGTTGACTTTCTACATTCTTCCGTTCTTTAGACCGGAGAATAAATTGCATGTAAAGTTTGCCGAGCATGTCGTCTGCGAGGACGAGTTCAAATATGCATTGCTCGCTAACAACTGCACATGCCCCGGGGCAAGCACACTCGTCACGCTGTTGCTACACACGTCACGAGGACAGTAAGTATGACAAAATAACAAGATCTGAAGAGGTAACAAATTAGAGGAAGTTAAAAATCTACTAAGAATGTTTCAAAGGTCCTGTCAGTGCAGTTACTACGTATAACCTTTTTGGCTATTAACGTAGCTGCCACCGTACTTCGCGTTCAAAATTTTCAGTAGCAACAATAGAATAAAAATTCCGCTCGAACTACCTACGTATGTTCTACAGCACGCAAGCAATTGAACTACAGTGCATTAAAATAATCATCTGCATTAAATTCTTCTACAGAGAAGGCCAACAGTCGGCGGAAGAATGGCACCGGTTGTACGGCAAATGTTCAGGCAACGAGATTTATCACATCGTGCTCGGGGACAGCCGGTTTTTCGGCGAATATGAGGGGAAAAGTTTCACCTACGCCAGTTTTCATTCGCATCGCAAGTAAGTAGCGGCCTGCCCGGGAAAAAAGTATTGACAGTTGCATATGGTTGCTCTTCGAGATATTCTACCATATACCGTTTCTACCGACAGATATGGAGTGGCCTTAGTCGGAGTGCGACCCGCAGAGCTGCCTGAGTTCTATGAAGAAACGATCCTTCTCAATCCTGGACCTCGTCACATCATGAAGAAGGATGACACTTGCTATTACATGAGCATCACCAAGGAGGAAAACTCGGCCTTTGTAGTGAACCAGAACCAAAATCAAAGTCCCGATCAACCTCCGAAAGAAGGTAGGTGGTATAGGAAGTGATCCTGCAGAACTGTTTCCTTCGCTCTTTTCTTCTTTCTCTGTCTATTTCGTTATGTTTCAATTTCTTATCTTTTTTTATCAATATTTCTGCCTATAACTCTTTCTGTCTATCGCTATCGTGTTTCCTTCCGTGCGGCTTTAAATGGGACTCATGCTATTTGCTTTTTTGTTGGAAGCAAAGAATTAGATTTCCTTTTAGCTACATTTCTTCTCACTCTTGTTGTTGGATACCTTGAATTTTGTGTGAGTTTTCCTTCCATTTGTCTACAGCAGGGGTCTCATGCATGCGGCCCTCAAGAGCCTCCAGCCTCTGTGTAAATGTCCCGCAAGTTAATGTGTTAATGTCCCCATCTACGGAATTTTTATCAAAAGCGGCCCGTGGAGTGAAAATTTGGAGACCTTAGGTCTACACGATCCTTCCTAAACGTGTAAACATTCCGCAATAAACAATCAGTACGCAACTTTTTCAATATGAATATGAAATTCGATTTCTCTTTGATTGAGTTTTCTTATGTGTTTGTGTGTGCATGAGAATTGTTCCTACTAGTCTAGCTTTAAATATTGGGTGCTTTCTGGGACGCTATGTTGAACAGTGTTTCCTCACCTCTATCCTTGCTTGATGTCATTTGTCAAAGACGACTCGACTAGCGCCAAGTCACGACAAACTCGATTCCATAGTCGTCTCATTTTTGCTCGTACAGTTTATGTTTTGGATGTTGTTTATGAATAAAAATATAAATTATAGAGACGAGACCAATTATTAGCGCATTCTTTCGTTATATCCTTCTTTCGATCCTTCTACCTAAAAAGGAGTAAAAATTCAGATCCAAAAAAAATAGAAAGCTGAGAAAGTTCAACATAACTCACCGGTTTCCTACTTCTTTATGACACTCTTCCTCTGATTGTCTCAACGTACCAGTAACCGCGAACAACAACAACAACAGCAATAGTCACAACATCAACAACACCATCGGTGCCGGGGGTGGTTTCGTACCGCCAATGGCCCCAGTGCCTTCGGTCTGTGTACGGGTGCCGCATAGTCCCAGTCTCAATTCGACCAACTCTGACAGTCCTGGCTCACCGCAGGCCATTAACAAGATGGACGGTCACGACTACACGACTCTGGCCGTGCGTGAGTGTTCTTTCCCCAGTTCCAAACTGTTTTCAACTAAATCCAGCCCTCCAACCTTCTACCCGTAATACAATATCCGCTATATCCCCGTGTCTGCAGTCGTTGCTTTAAACTACAACGCCTTTGCGCTGTAATTAAGTCCCGACCAAGTTCAAAATTAAGAATCTTGAACGCTTTCTTGACTTCACATTTTTTACTTTAATTGTGTTACCTCAGTTACGTTGGCTTCTCACATCTCTACGTCTTTGATCTTTTTCTAGCTCTTCCTCTCTTGCTCGCTATCTGTAGAAATAAATTGTTCGGTGACTTTTTCTGATGCCTTCAAAATTTTCTTTCATATCTGCATGGTTGATAAGTGAATGTTCTCCTTATTTAATGTGTTTAGAGCTCTTGTACATCGAGGAATCACACTTGACATTTTCATCATTTGTCATACTTCTTCACAGTTTTCCGCTGTGCGATGTACAATTTTTCAGTTAGTTTTATTTTCAGTTTTCCGGCTAAAAGTTGAATTTTTAAATCATCCCATTTTTACATCATATAACCCACAAAGGATGGCATTCATAAATATCTTATAAAAATATATGTAAACATGCATGTATAATGTAAATAAATCTGTCTGCTCATGAAACTTGATTTGCTGTAGTTTTACAATATGTTATATATACTCTATGATATCTGTTTATACTCTTTAGTCTGGTGCAATGTAAATGCAATTATGTAACATGTAAAATGAATTCTTCTATTTACTCGTATTTGCTCAAACGTGCTCAAACTTTTACTACCGAACCCCCTCGCTCTCTCGCTCTCTCTCTCTCTCTCTCTCCCCCCCTCTCTCTCTCTCTCTCTCTCTCTCTCTCTCTCTCTCTCATTCACTCACTCACTCTCTTGTTGTCTTAACGACCTACTACTAGGTCATGTCAGCCATTTTTGGCTTATCTGGCATGTTTTACCACGTAGCCGGATAGTTAAAGCTTTTGCTACTGGGGATTAATCCGGATTGTATTTTGGTCCGGTTGGTTCATGTAAAGACCGGCGCCACTACCATCATGCCACCATGCCGCTCCCACTAATCGCACTACCGTACTAATATATTCATTTTATCCTGCACAAGCTGCACTATATGAAAAGTGTAAACACCATCATCCACAACAAAACAAATACACAGATATGACAGATATGAATTATTAAATTATTATTTATCGAGCCTCATTTCTCGCAACCATTTAATAATGTACGTCACCAGGTATTCAGTAATTAACCATCGATTCTCGTAGGTTTATTCATGTTTAAACATTAATATCATTTATCACCATTGATTCTCGTTTGCCTTCCGCCGAATCAACGAATCGCACAAAACTGCATTCTCCGTCATACACACGTACCCGTGCGAGTTTGAATGTAATTTATTTGTGCATGTATGTGTGCTACGTTAATACACATTCGAACGTAATAATTAATCCCTAGTTTATTATTGATTGCCTTTTTTCCAGTCGTCCTTGTCATATTGGATTATTTCTTAATTTTTAGATTTTTATTTCGATAAATAATTTAGTTTCCACACGGTCAGTTGGTGTATTTTTGCATAAATTTGAAGCCAGCGCAGAACCATTCTTGCTTTCATCAGTAGCTATTTTTTGATAAAACAAAATTAATGGATCAATAAAAACATCTTTTTGTCAAAACAATACACATTTATGTTTTCATAGAGTAGCTGGAAGATGTTATAATTAAATTAATTCATTCATTTAGAGGCTTGACCCTAACTAAGTGCTTCTTTGTGATTGTTTGTCATTGTCGTTTGCATAAACAATACACATTTATGTTTTCATAGAGTAGCTGGAAGATGTTATAATTAAATTAATTCATTCATTTAGAGGCTTGACCCTAACTAAGTGCTTCTTTGTGATTGTTTGTCATTGTCGTTTGCTTTCGTTTATAGCCTAATGAAGTCTCTGGTTGAATTTGCTAGCATAAAATTTGTATAGCGATTTGTATATTTGACATCTTTTCCGTTTTCATTTTTTTTTACATCAACAACGCCTTGTGTACCATCTATCTATTCATTCATCCACCCATCAAATTGATGTCCATTTGTTTAGATGCATTTAAATAAGTACCGAACCAATGATAAGAATGTTTCACGACCTTCTCCACTACTACCGTTGCAGCAACGACCTACACGGAAAGTGTTACTACTGGCGGAAGCAATGCAGCGGCGGGTACTACAGCTGTCACCAGCGCCATCACTATATCGGATTCCAAGTCTTATCTCAAGGAAAGTGTGGTAGTACCCTTCGCAGGGACTACTCATACCACTACCGCAACCACGACCACGATAACCCAATCAACATTAGGACCTCCAACCATTTCATCCGCAAACCATCTAGAAATACCTAGTGGCAACAATCCAAATTTGCTCAGTCCCGATATCCTCAATCAACGAAGAGGTACACGCATGAACTTACAATTCATTCATTACTCCTTTGTCATTACAATTTAACCCTTCTTTCCTTGCTGAACGCACCTTTCACAGGCAGTCGAAGACCATCGATTCTACCAGTGCCGGACATGTTCACATCGTCATCATTTAGTATCTCCGGTGAGGATGGCATCGACGGTGAGGACAATGAGAGTGACGACGAAATCGACGATGACGTGCCGTGGCGATCACCATCGGAGAAAATTGCGTAAGTACTACTACCGTCATGCTTTACTGGTAATTTGCTATATCTGGGACGGTAGCTTCAGCAGGGGAAGAACTAGCATTTGTCCATTGGTGACATTTTCCAACTACTTCACTATAACACGGTTTTGCGTCCAAAAAGCTACTCTCTCTTCCATTCATCCTTCGGTCAGCAAACCGGCCAGAAAGATTTTATCAGCATGAAACGGAACTAATCTCTTGGGAGAGCTGAGAGCAATATTCCTATGCGATGAGAAACATCGCACGAAAGAAGACCAACATCCATCTGTCAGATGCAGTTGCAAATCCGGTGTACTGTGGCAGATAGATACGGGCTTGCATAAACTGTGCAAGCACGGAACCTTCTTTTTTGTTTTAAACTAATTGTTGGTTAGTGCTATCTCTCCGCTTCCATGAAACTATAAATAACACATCTTGTCGGTCCGGCAAATTGTTCCCATTATCCCATCCATCTACGAAATGAACGGGAAGTACGAACTCCCATATGATTTGTTCTATCCATTCGTACAAATTAGTTACATACACACGCGTAAAAATACTACAAAGCATAACTGAGCTTTAACAGTTTATCGTTAGTCTTCTATTTCTTTCAAAATTTATATTCCATATGACAGTTTTTATTTACTTTAAACTTGAACTCCCTGGAAAGCGGCTTAAAACAATCAATAGAATAGTTTTTTTTTTATTCCGACAAAGGTGTTAGACGAATTTGTGGGGTTAGTGTACTAATGGTCAAGTTTTAGCAGTTTCTAGAATCATTTCAAGTTTAAAGGGAATGCTAGTTAGGTAATTGTGGAATCTTTTGATCTTCGCAAGGAGAAACGTATTCTTTGAAAAGTTTTCTCAATTCAGAAACTTGCTTAGTTTCCGACACAACGGATAAGTTAGTCGAGATAACTTGGTACAGAATAAAATTTAGTTTGATGAGGCCCGGTGGCATGATGGAGCCGGTCTTCACACGAACGGACCGAACCAAAATACCATCCGGATCAATCCCGCGTACCAAGTACTGACTATCCGGCTACGTGGTAAAATAAGTCGATACGGCCAGGCCATTCTAACGAAACAAAAAAAAATAGTTTAAAACAAAATCCAGAAAGTGTAAAGGAATCTATTAATATCTATACATAGTTTTGATCATAGCAGATTTGTTCTAGATGTTCTAGAACTTGCGAAAGAAGAAAGAACGAACGATTGTTGGGGGGCTGTTATTGCGTTGGTGTCGTACATATATTACTAACTTTGGTTGACTCCTATGCAGTGGCGGATCAATTCACTTGGAGGACCCAGGCGGAATGATAGTTGGGGCCTCTAATTTTGAAAAGGTTGAGGAGGGGTTAATTGAAGCCCCTCAAATGAGACGAAGTAAAAGGCGTAGAGAGAAGGGGCCCTTTAACTGCCTCGCTTTGAACAGGTCGATGGGGGATTTTTGTGCATATTCAAAATTGGTACCAGGGAGAGGGAGGGGGGGGGGAGCGGATAGTGGGTGCAAATTTCTCCTGAGTGCTCTTGTGGTTTCCTTCATGGCCCCCTCTAGCATACGGAGAAGGTTCAAGCTTCGCTTTTCGAGCACTTTCCTGACATAATCCTTACACCTTTGGACCTCACTACTAAACAGCTTTCTACAGGGGCCCCCGAACGGCGAGGCCCTAGCTGGCCGCCTACTCCGCCCACCGTTGGATCATCCATTGCTCCTATGGACTGATACTATGGTATAGATGCTATACAAATGCAGCGTAGAACAATGAAAACCCCAAAATGTCGAACAATTTATGTAGAAATCGAAAAGGATGTATTGTATTAAAACCGGACTCAAGGCAGTACAAAAATCAAACTCTTCCTTTTTCTTCTACCAATGCAGATAAGCTTCTTGTAGAACACAAAAGGCAACTAGTAGAATTTTGTATTGAATCTCTATGTATGTTTTACCTTGTTTGAAGTATTGTTTTTACGCTCATCACATATATTTGAACCTTTCTTTATGATTATCTACCATTGCCTGAACATTCCATATGTTTTTCTATTTTCCCTCATATTTATCTGCACGTCATCTTTCTTTTTCTTTTTCTCTTTCTCTCTTTCTCTCTCTATCTTTCTCTTTCTTTTTTCTTTTTTTTCTCTCTTTTACACCCTTCTTCAATCACTCTGCACGAATGACCTAACTAAAAATTTACTGACTACGATACTTTCTCAACCTTCTTATATTTGCACACATGTAATTTATGTATATAATACATAACGTACCATGTATCCCTAACCTTGGACGGAATTCCATGGAACCATGCAAAACGAAATACAAACACATCATCTTGTTGTCGAACTCATTGCTATGGATTCGATTTCGATGTAATCTAAACAATATTCGTTCTTGAACGCACATACTATACACTCGAACGTACACCTTCACACAATCTCATACTCATGCACCGATGCACACGCACCTCTCTCGTATTATCTTATCCTCATCCCATCTTCGTCACTTCTCCCACCGATACACCACCTACCTACATACAACTTACGTGCACACTTTAGTTGCGGAAGTGCAGATCTTTCGCTCCTGCAAACGGTTTCGCTCGTACTGAGCTCATCCGGCGATTCAAAATGTTGTAGTTCGACATCCGATACCAAAGATTCAACTCACACACCCCCTGCATGGCATACTGACTGTTCCCGGTAAGTGTTATTCTTGTTTTTTCTCTTCTTAACGCTCCAGTTCATTTCGACCGTTTAAGAATTAACCGCTTCCAGGGTTTTGATTTTTTGGAATAGTTTCGTGTGGCTGCTTCTGCTGCTACTCTTTGTTCTGCTACTATGCTCCTTTTTTATGAATGTTTGAATTTTGTCACTCTAATCGTTCTTATCTTTCTCCTTTCCTAAACGTTTCATACAGCCTTTCATTTCATATTTTCCAATCGTTACATCAGTCATTGTAATACTCTGATTTTTCATTTTTACGTACACCGTATTGCAAACTTTTTCAAGTTCAGCTACATTAACAATCACATCTTAGGCATTTGTTATTCTGCTTTGTAATGCTACTGCTCTTCTCAGCCCCTAAAATGCATGTCGTTCGTTGTTTAACAAATGTCAGTTTTATTGTGTTACGTTATTCCAGGATCAGTCGATGTTACTTATAGAATCAGTCGATGTTACTTGTAGAAAATTGTCGATACCAAATCATGCTCCCGATGCGACGCGAAACTGTGATAAGATATTAGGAACGATTAGGAACGAACGAGAATCAATCGGACGAGCAGTCATCATGCTTAAAATAGTGACGCTCTGCGACTAATCGATCTGTGAACGGAAACTCATTCGTGTCTACTGTTTGCCGTGACTAGCAGCAATGACCAAATCGAGCTGAAGCTCCTGTTGCCAAAGCAGAAGCCTCAGATATTCGTTCGTATGCAAGACTAGAAATATAGCGTGCATGTGCTCTGGCGATGGTTTTTAAACGCTTCTAAGCCCTTTTCTTCGGAGGCCATAAATTTAGAGGCATTAAATGGCATTCAGAGAGTGGAAGCCTATTTAAAAAATACCAGTTTTCTAAAAAACCAAGAACGATTGACATTGCTATGGTCGTTATATCTGATGCTACCTTCTTCCGAATTCTTGTATTCATGAATTTCCAAATTCCTTTTCTAGTTTATAGTACCGAATTTAATAACGCTAACGTTCTCGGCTAAATGCATTGATACAATGTGTCCAGTCACTACCGTGATTGCGCAGTATTCGCGAACCAACCATCTCATCAAATGCAGTGCAGCATGAATTAAAACCAGAAAGGAAATGATAAAAAAGATTTGACAATCATTAATACTCATCCACGGCTCGCATCACGAACGCTTCATAAGTAGCGCGCGATATCCATGTATCGTATATTGGGATTATTCTTATCTATTCGGAATTATGACGTTACATTTCATTTAATTGCATGGTTTCAGTTTATTAATGTTTGGATTGTACCAAATTTACCTCGTGTTTGTTTCTCAGTCAGTACCTGGAAACGGTAAAACATCCACTAATAATGCCTTCATAAGCTGAGTATCATCAGCAACTAGCAAGATGAATGTTCAACGCTGTATCGAATCAATATTCCTGCTGCTTTAAATGAAAACGGAGTAGTGTTACAATTACTGCCGAGCAGATGAATGAAGCTTCGTTCAGATGAACAATTTTCTAATTATTTCTTTCTTTTACCTTTCATAGAGTTTAAACGACATGTTTTATGGTGTTTAAAGTGTTTAGTGTAGTGTTTATCACTTCACTAGACTTACATCTCATAATATTGCCATGTGTTATATTTGTGTCTTTCTGGCTACTTCGGATTTTTGTTAAAAGGAACTTAATGACATGTAACAGGACAATAAAAAAACAATGTATTAGCAACAATCAACAAACGCGATTAGCAGACTTTAATTAATTTTCATAAAAGATACTATAAAGTATGCATTCCGTCTAAAAAACGTTCAAATGCCCCCGTTATTTTCGATATAAGTTGTCACGTTCGCTTGTGCTAAAATCTTCGCTTTATTAAAATGTAATGTATGTGTAGAGCGTGTGTTAGAAGATTCGCGCGCCTGCTTCATATAATCATTCACGATATGGCGCTCATTAACTATAACGATATTGGTTTTACTCCGTATATTATTGTCATAAGATTCTATCAGCAAGTTGACTAAACCATTAGCATTCTATCGGATCAATGGAATCAATCGAACATTTCATTTACGCACCATTCAACGACGCTTGAACACCGTGGCGTTTTTGATGCTCTTACCATGATAGTGGCACATTTCGAACTTAAATGGAGCTTCTTGTCTTTTTTGTAGGATTGTGAAAGGGTTTCCACCGGTTTCACCCTTCATTGGCGTAAGTCCAACGTTGTGTTTTCTACTCAAGGAAAAGAAACCTCTCTGCTGCCTACAACTTGCTCAAGTAAGTGTGAGGAATTGGGTAACATAAGACATAAGACATAATTATAACTTATAATTCATTTCTACAGGTCTGTGAACATTGTAGCTATAGAAATGCAAAGGAATACCAATGGCAAAATAAAACCATAATTCTAGCTGCCGATTATGCATCCAATGGCATCTACAACTTCATTATTCCGTTGAGGGCTCACTTTCGCTCGAAAACGTCACTCAATCCAATCATCCTATTGCTGGAACGACGACCCGACATTGCCTTTCTGGATGCTATCTCCTATTTCCCACTGGTAAAAAAGCTTGTACCTTCTAGATTCCCACAAAATTTGACACACATCATTTGCTCACTTTCCAGGTGTACTGGATGTTGGGTTCAATTGACTGTCTAGACGATCTACTTCGGGCCGGTATTACCTTGGCGGAGAATGTTGTTGTCGTAAACAAGGAGCTATCAAATTCAGCCGAAGAAGATACTTTAGCTGACTGTAACACCATCGTTGCTGTGCAAACTATGTTTAAGTATGATTATCAATCTTCAGGTGTCTAATAATTCAGATGGCAAGATTAATTGCACTTTTTCCCTCTCTTTTTTATTCTCTCGCTATCTCTCTCTCTCTCTCTCTCTCTCTCTTTCTCTCTCTTTCTCTCTGTTGCATTTCCATTTTCTATTCCGCTTTGTATGCTACTGACCAATTTTGGCAGATTTTTTCCAAGCATCCGTAGCATTACCGAACTGTCCCAGAGCTCAAATATGAGGTTCATGCAGTTCCGCGCCCACGACAAATACGCCCTGCATCTCAGTAAAATGGAGAAGGTACTGCACGGGCAATCCTGGATGAGCCCATCTCTATTTAATCCTATTACCTGAACAGGGATACTAACGAATCTTCTCTTTACAACCTCCATGACTCCGAACCGTGCGGGGACGTACAGCGAGAGAAGGAGCGAGGCTCACACATATCATACATGTTTCGCTTACCGTTTGCGGCCGGCAACGTGTTCAGTGCTTCAATGTTAGACACGCTGCTTTATCAAGCCTTCGTGAAGGACTATGTGATAACATTTGTGCGACTGCTGCTCGGCATCGATCAAGCACCGGGCAGTGGGTTCCTCACTTCGGTAAGTGAATTGAGCAATCCTGCGTTTTAGGTCCACTTAGCAAACCATTAAATGAACCCATCCTGAACATCCGTTCAACAAGAGCTACTTTATTAAATTACAGTGATCAGGTCGGGCTGAGATCAAACGACATACGACAGTTTACTGATAGACTCACCTCTGCCTGTTCCGATCAATGAGACGCCGATAAAATCATCGAAATCGATTCATTCCCCTATACATTGATAATTATTTCATCTACTTTTTTGGTCTCGTCTAATGCTATATTCTCTACCGTTTCCCATTTTTAAGCCTATTTTTTATCATCCCTCGTTGCAGATGAAGATCACGAAAGATGACATGTGGATACGAACATACGGCCGGCTGTATCAGAAGCTTTGCTCTACCACGTGCGAAATTCCGATCGGCATCTACCGTACCCAGGACACGTCAAATGCGGATGCATCACATGTGAGTAATTCGCCAATCGCCGAAAAATGGCGACCGTTTGGATCTTTCGGGACCTTTAAACATTGTGTGCGGTTGCGACCATCGGTGAGTCCAAACTTTAAAAACCAACGCCCAACAGAGCTAAATCACGCAAACGCAATTCAACATTTGAACAAAATTAAAACAACTGCAAAACAAAACAAATAAAAATAAGCGAATAAGATTTTCCAGAATTATGATTGCTATTCACTAAATCTTTCGCTTTCGTTTGTTTGTTACGTTCATCTGCATTTTGTGTTCCTTACTGTTTATGTCTTATTAATTTTATCAGTTAACAACATTGCTTCCTCCTGCTCTGTTCATAAGCTTCCTTATTTATATATTCTAGGTTCTCCTTATTCTTACATCAAACACCTTGAATAAAGGAAAAGTTTGCTTTTCAATTTCCACTATGTCTCCCAAGTGTTACTTCGACTCCCGACTGCTTCACACTATGCCTTGTTTGGTTTTCTCTTTGTCTCGCTATCTTATACAACTATATGCTTTATCTACTCTATACCCTTTTCTATAAACGTTTCTTTATTAATTTTTTCTTTAAATTAGTTTACCTTCATACGTACAATCATAATGAACCTAAGTGCAACTGGCGACCATCTTTATTTGAGCGATGTACAGTTTGTTTCATTCGGTGCATTTCTACAACGTTATAAAACCCCTTTTAATATTTCTACACCGTTTTACAACATTCTGGAAATAATATTAATAATAATAGTGTATTTGTCATTGACGTCGTCATCGGTGTTTGATGAGGTAATCGCAGGTATATCAAAACATCATCGGTTTCAGTGACTCGCACACATTAATGATCCCGTGACTATCCGTGCGTGTGTTCAAAACGCTCCCAGGATAAAACGAAACAGTGTCGATTTTGATTTTTTTCTTCTTTTCTTCTTTTCATTGTTTTGTTTCTTTAATTTCCACCAATAAAATCGCTTTAATACCCAAAATCAAACGAATAAACGCATCATATTTCGGTGCGGCTTCGTATGGCACTTGATGCACAAACAAATATGGCTACTATCACTGCCTAGCGAGGACTTTGCCAAGCAAGCAGCGCTTCGAACCTATCAAAAGTTAGTAGAATTTACATCAAAACTTTTTCTTATTACTCTACTTCGTTTCAATCGCTGCCATTGACATCCTTTTTTTGTTATTAACATGTCGCTGTTTATAATGTTTATGTTTATGATAAGTTGAAGTTATATTAATTCTTACTCTCTCTTGTCTTGCGTTGCTTCTTTTCATTGTTTCCTAGTATTGTTTATATCATTCTGTCTTACCATCGCTCAAATTGTTATATTTCTACAGTCGCCTTTTGTAACTTTTCTAATGTTTCTTAAATAAATGCGAGACCTACTGCCTCGCGTCTGTAGCTTATACTATTATAATGGACTGGTTTGCGAATAAATTTACCATCTTAAAAGTCAATGGTTTTATACTCTATTATTCTCTTTTTATTCTTTTTTACTCTATCATTTGTACTACAACTTCTCAATCTATTCCTATATATCTCTTATTACGTATTATTCTCTTATGAAGCTATTATTTTCTTTTCGTCTATTTACCAGCTTCCCTCCTTTTTATTTCTATTGTTTCTATTGTTTTATTTCTATTGCACCACTTTCTTGCTATTTTTTTTTCGTTTTGAAATTTTATTGTACTGCTACTTATCTGTTATATCTATTTGTTCCTTCATATATTTGTTAGATTCTAACACTGTTGAATATTCTTGTTTTCTGTCGTTTATTCGATTTTTAAACTATATGCTATTGATAGTAAATACACATAAATCGAATTCTTTCTGCCAACTACAAATTATTAATATTTAAAAAATCATAGCCTCTAAATAGATAATTTAAACAATCAAAATACACAGCAGATGAAAGCAAAAGTGTATCTCTTTACAAATTTGGACGAATTATTTGATCGCACACGCACACAGTGAGAAAATTAGTAGACATTATTTTCCGCTTTGAGTTTTGCTTTCCCACTTTTGCTACTTTTTAAAATGAGTATTTGAAAAAATTTGACCGTAATAACTGTACGCAATCAATCGCATTTGAAAGCCTTCTGTCGCTCTCCCAAGTAGTTCGTTTCATCATTTTGGCAATTTCAACTTTTGTTTTGTAACATGTTAAGTGCGATTTAGTTTGGAGTTCTTTGTTTCTTGATATTAGTATCTGCAGCACATAAAGAATTTTACTGCTATCTTACTTGAATTTGGGACTGTTCTTTAAACTGAACACCAATTTACTGCCATGCGAATGACCATACCGTAACTCCTTACCCAATATCCCAAAATGAACAGGAATAAGCTGAATAAACGCTATACGCGTGTGCATTTTCTTGTCCAGATATTATTCAGTCTTGTTTTTCATACCCTTAAATGTTTTGCATGAGAAGAGCCGAAATTTCACTAGATCTAGCTAGCCAGTTGAACCGTCGGTTTTCCATGTTCTTCAACTCCTTCTGGCATTCGTTGAAAACAGCTTTTCATGTAAGTTTCGTTTGGTGCTAGTTGTGAATCAAAAAAATTGCTATGCTTTTTGCTGTTACCTTTACATTCTCAATATAATATGTTGATACGATATTTAATATCTTGTTTGTCATCAATTTTAGTAAAGTAAGACAACACCCAATTCAATAGCAACATTTGTAGTAGCTTAGGAAGCTTTTGCTAGTTTATTATAGCAATAACAATTTTTTAATAGTTGTTTTTTTTGTTTTTATTTTAGATAGTATGTTTTCTAAAACTAGTAGAATTAATGATCCAAAAGCTGAGCACGTTTAGTTGGTTCTAAATGTTTATTTGAGTATGGCTTAAGGCCATCCCAGGGTAATAATCATAACCCCGAGTAAATTTTTCAACCGTACTGGGATCTTTGCGGCACAATTCACTACCCATAAAATTGGGCGCTGAGTCATTCTAACTCTATGGGGTTTCATCTCGACCTGTGGGGGTACCCGAAAAAAGCCGTTTAGTAGTAAACGGTGTATAGATTATGCCAGGAAAAGGTCCGAAACCGTTTCAACCCTCTCCGTATGCTAGAAGGCCCCTCAACAACTTCAGAGAAGTACACTTTAAGGAGCCTCTGAAGAAAATGGAACGCGAACCATCCTCTTCCCGTCCACCTGTTCAAAGCAAATTATAATTTTTGAGCCTCGAAGGCATCCCCCCCCCCCCCCCCCCACGTCAGCAGTTTATTAAATTCGAACTTAAGAGCTCCCCTGCCGTTCATCCTTTTTAAAATTAGGAGCCCCAACTATCATTTCGCCCTTGCGCCTTGCCTAGAACAAGGTGTATAATAGTACACACTTATAGTTACACTAAATTTTAGCCCAGCATCCAATAGATATTTGGAGTTGTATACTCTATGTAGTGTTTTGTACAAACTCTGACCTTCCTATCGTGCAGATGTTTCGTACCGAAAAAGCGTCATTAAGTCGTCAAAACCATTACGCTGAAATGTGTTCTCTATTGTGTCACTTCTTTTAAAAACCAAATTCAAAATGATATCCTTTGTCGTCATCCTTAATCGTACCAAACTTTACATGCATTTATGTTACTGTCATTTCGTCTTTAGCTTTGGGTTTTTCTGTTCGTTACCTCTCACATTTTGGCTTGCATTGACCGGTTGGTTTGTGTTGAACTAATTTGTTTTCTCATTCAATTTGGCATCTGATTCACAATCTACCTACTACTACGACGATTATTACTACTTCTACTACTACTACTACTACTAACTACTACCACTACTACTACTGCTACTACTACTACTATTACTACTACCACAATCACCACTACCTTCACTGCTCATGCTTGTGAAACTCGCGCATGCTGTAATGAATTGAAATAAAAAAAAACATGTTCGAACAAACCGAGTAGTATGAAGAGGAAGTGGTTACAACCACCGCCACTGCTAGCAGTACATCGGCCAGTGGTATACCGATCAAGGGTGTTGCGGAAGCGAACCTCAAGGGTATTACGTACCGGCCGCCGCCGGCCACAATCCGCAAGTCATCGTCCTGTTTGGGTGGATGCACCGCCCGTAAAGGATCGAGCGTAAGTCCTATACTTTCTTCATTGTCACTTCATTTTTCTTTTTCTCTCATTTCCTCTTTAAACGACTCACAACTACGCGGCCACACGCATTAAAATGTTTACTATTTTTCTATATCCGCTGCACACTACTACACTTCCTTATTGCTTCCAGTTAGATATCGTATCTGTCGTTTTTCATCACATGCTTGAAATCCAGATTTAAACACATATCCACATTTTTTCTGACATCGTTTTTCTATTTGTGATATATTCTCTCAGGAGTTAACCTTGTTAAGGAGAAGATGTCATGTCATGCGAGCTCATGCGAGCCGCATGACAGTAATTCTCTTCTAAAAAAAATTACAAAGCTGTCATCTAGAATGTTATATATATATATATATATATATATATATATATATATATATATATATATATATATATATATATATTTATATGTATATATAATAATAATTATATAAATATATATTTAAATCAATCTACCAACCTTTGCATGACTTTAAAAGTTGTGCATCATCCAATTCAACGACACCTTCACAAACCAAAATTTTGAAAGAAGTATTCGTCTGCTATACGTTTCATATCTTTAAATTAGATATCTTTAAACATTAATACCAGCTCATGTACACCAGGCCAACTAGTGTGATACTTATTTCTAGTGGTATATTTTCACAAGCACATTCAAATTCCTCGTTCCTAGAACATCTAATTATGTTATCCTTTCTCCCTATTCACCTAGACTTATAGGTCACTTATAAGTGTGTTTTTCTTGACTTCCTTTTCGCACAAAACCGCTTAGAGACTTTCTTGGCAAATACGCTATGGTAATATCCCGGGGTATCAGTTTCTAAGTATATCAAGACTTTCTCAATTTAATCAACACTTGGGTGTCGCTTAGAAGGCTACAAAAGAATCTGAACATACTTTGCAAAATACCCACCTCTTTTCAAGTACATTGTGTCATCAAAGGAGCTCCAGCTACATATCCAAAGCAGTCATGTGTGGTCAGGCAGCATTGGTACTTGACTCAATTTGCGTATACAACACTGAAAATACACACATATGCTTTACACAGTTGCGTTCATGAATAATACACATATACCCTGCATTATGATTAACATTGATGATTTTAGAAGCTCTCTTAAGTACGTGAGACACCAAACAGGTAAGTACATTAGTTTTCTGTTTTTAACAGCAAACGTCTTGACGGTTCAATTTTTTTAAGCAGTGGTCATCCACACAAAATCTTCCAAAAAGTCGTGCTAAGTGGTAAATGTTTGCAATCACTTTTCCAAACGTTCAGAAGCGGATTGCCTATATTGTGTTGAACTTTGCGACACAAACAAGTACTTTCAACAGTTCCTGCAGTACCTGCGATCGGCTGAAGAACTATAATAGATCGAAATTTTGTGATCTCAAATTGTCCAAAAGGTTCAAATTATTGTTTTGTATGTCCTACCATTATTTCAACTCCTACCCGATCACTTATTAAACTGGACATAAATGTACAGGCGTTCCTGATATAATAATATATCAGAAAATGTTCAAATGATATGTGTAAATGACAATCTAAATCTCTTATCATCCCCCTACGATTGCCAGGAGAGTATCGACAAATATACACTACTTTACACAAATATACACTTACGTGAAGTATCACCAATGACATGCAACAATTTTCTTCTCTTCATGTGTTTGTCTACCGCTGTGTCCAAGCACTTGTTGGCTTACCAAATTTCCATAACGAGCACTAAACATCAGCAACTTCATAGCGCGCCAACTGCATTGTGCAAGTGTCCACGGTAGTACCCGATTTGCCAAGACACAACCAACAATGTGCAATGTGCTCCAGCTGTACACATCTGTATATGAAAACCCAAAAAGTAATGTTTCACCGGAATTCTAACGGCACTACCTCACCTTCCAATATTTAACCCACCACTGATTACCACCATTTACTTTAAGGCACCGTCCTTTCTCTTTTCATATGATTTGTATTGTGTTGATTGTGTGTTGTTTATGCGTTTTTGGTGTACGTGTGTTTATTGTTTGCTGCGTGTTTTTATTGGTTGTATTTTAATGGGGCGCAATGCTTTCGGATCCGGTGCTTAGGTTGTGGGAATCATGACAACATAATTTCCTTGTCACTAACTTCAACATACACGTTCGCGCAAGTGCCCGAGCACGAAATCAACTATGAGAGCGAGACAGGGGCAGTACATGGCCACCTGGACGACAAAGAGTGTTTCTAATTTGAATTTGGATTGCTCTATCTTCTTTCTCCTCCTTTTCTTTCTATTCGTTACCATACCATGCGCATTGAATAATCGTACAACACGCTCGACGTCCTTCGTTGTCCCTGTCTCTGTATCTGTCCCCACGATCGATACTGTCTTGCATATGCGTAGTACTCAATCAATATGGCCGACGAGGCACGCGATAATCATGTGCAGCAAATTGAACGGGCCGAGATCGCTAATTTGGTGCGCAGTCGGATGGAGTCACTCAATCTCCCTAGCATTGATTATGACGACGTAAGCGAAAAGCGTAACCATTTATCCTACGTTATCATCAACCCGTCGTGCGATCTAAAGCTAGAGGAGGGCGATATCATGTAAGTGTAAAAACTTGTTCGGCCTTTGTAAGAGCTTTAGCTTCCTTTTTCTAATACCTTTCCAGTTACCTGGTGCGACCCTCTCCCTTTTCGGCCCAGAAAACTTTCGAGCGGCACAACTCGCGAAGAAAATCAAATATATCATTCTGCTCCAATATCAATCTGGCGGCGGCGACGGCCGGGTCACGGCGCGGGTCAGGCATCGGGCTGAATAACATCGGTGGACCTCAGCCGATGTCAGGTTACGTAACGCCCCGGGCGCCTCCGCTGGTCACAACAAAATCGAATTCTCTATCTCTTCCAGATAGTCCTAATGCAATGGGACAGATGCGGGGAAGGAGCAACTCCTTGAGGGTAACGACTAATTTCATAAGATTGGTTATAATATAAAACATTTTCTAAGGTCGGTGGCTTTAATTGCACCATTCTTTTCGTCAAATACAGATTGACAGTGATATTCTACTTAGACGGTCCAATTCACTGCGTCAGGGACTACCGAATATCGGGGCAGCGGGACGTCGGAAATCATCGTTGGAAGAAATTGGTATTAGCCACTTTGCGACACTGATGCAAGCTACAAATCACTCAAATCCAATCAAGATTGCCCTGAACGGAAGTATCGGATTGGAGGTAAACCATCGCTAAGGTGTCTAAAACTTTTGGAATGCTCTGAATTTCCATGTCCATTTACTTTCATAAAAGGTAACTCCTCCAGAAGAACCATTACCCATCATCGGGGTACCTTGTCTGAGCGGTGGCATTAACCCATCCTCTCTCGGTGGACCCGGTTCCGGACTGGGAGGATCGACACTCGGCGGATCCACACTAGGCGGTTCCACGCTCGGGCTATGCACCGCAATAGATACAAATAATAGCGCCTCCACGCCGAACATCCAGATGCAGAACGAATCCTCCCAGCAGCCGCAACATTTGCATGGTACGATAGTATGATATAACTTAATGTGGGGCCGCAGGCTCCGCTCGGCGGTACGCAGCAACAAGTGGATATAGAGCTAGCCAAACACCCGTCGCTGTAGTCATAGGTACTAGAAGGCACGCGGACGGAGGTACACATTCATACTTTGCTTCAGCCTCGCCAAGTCACTCCATCGTCATCAGATCCGTGAAGCCTTCGCAGCCTAGAGATTTACAACGAGATTTAATAGTGCCCTGTATCCTGTAGTGATTGGTATCATCTAACGTGGGTTATTGGAATTGAGAACTTGAATCTACACAAATGACCAAATGTACCGAATCGACAAAAAGGCAACGGGTTCGTTATAGTGCTATAGCATACGCAGCATTGACAAATAACATTTACCGTAAAATTCATGATGAAAACTTACTAACAGCTGGACAAAAAAGTGGACCGAAGAAAACACAAAAAGGTAAATTTTGTACTTAAGATTGTTGCTAATTTTAGTATTCCTATTGAAGGACACTACAAACTACTACTAATAGTATTTCTAAAACGATTGTTTGATAGTAAATCTGTTACATTTAGAAAGAGAAAAACCCGCACATGAGAGGGATGAGGGGTGAGATAGAGGGAACAAAATGCATATAGAAACTAGGTTCAAGCTATTGGAGCATTCTGTACATATTAGGCCAATGGGAAACGAATGGAACACGAAAACAATGTCAACCAAATTAACAAAACCGAGCTGCGAGAGGTTGTAGAATACTCCGTGTTACTTCGACTACAGTCGCAGCACCTCATCAGATAAAAGAGATAGAATGCGATTAACGAAGTAATTAAACATATCCATTGCGAACATATTATCCTGTACATATATAGCTATAATGTAGTATGCATATATCAAATTTACTTAAAGTTGCTATATATTTGATTATTTCTTTTGCATCAATATAAAGCTTTGAGACGAACCTTATAAAGCTGCTCATGACGAACCTTAAGCGAATTTGCGCCTATAAATCCAATACCAAGCGGTCCAATGTAGTGGTAGAACAGTAGATAAAGACGCACACCGCGCACTCCGAGTATGACAAACAGTAGTAGTTTAATGACGATTGATGTCAAAGCATGTTAAGAACTAGTATGTATTAATCGCGCATTAATCGCGAGCAGAGAAACGATCGGAAGAGGCATAACCAGTTCATAACTGCTGTACATAAAATGTACGTGCGTGAGCGCTTAAGTGAAATGAAAGTCACACAAAACAGTAGAAGCAATGCATCGAAATATTTAGCTTCAAATATTGTTATTACATTTTAAACTGTTGCAACTCATCTTAAAGTAATCAGTATTGATGATGGTTCTGCTTTGTAGGGTATTTTTTTTTTGTTCATCTTTTGCACTCTTTAAAACAACCTGTAAGACAGCAGGAAAGTGAAGAAAATTAGACATAGGACAAATTCTCCGTACCCCATTTTCCAGCCCTTGTGATAAATGATCAAATTTAGTAATATCCTCGCCGGTCATCGTTCGGGATTTTATTATTAAAGGTAGATTTAGGACCTGCAAGAGTCGGTTACGTTTATCCTCCGAAAGCTCGATTTTAGTTACTGCTTCGGAAAATGTTTATCATGCCTTTAGATTTTTTATACATGATCTTGATAGTGACCAGAGCATACTTAAACCTGAAAGAAACAAAACCACGTTATATAAAATGAGTAGGTTGGATACAAATGGATACAAATAAATGTATATTTTTGTAGTCCAATCGTGTACAAGGTCACGAAGGTAACTTTGTTGTTTTCATACACACGAACGTTATATTTACGCCAACGTAAAAAAAATATTATATACAAAAGTCACAAACCATGACCACATCTAAAACGATTGCGAAGATTAAGATTTACGTAGGATATGTTAAGCAACTAGGCAGTCTTGTAGCAAAACAAATATATACAGTCCTAATCATGTTTACTAGTAATCGTGTTGGTAGGGAACAAACTATGTTGCTGTAACTGTAATATTTTGCTATAAAATTATCGCTCCTCTAAAAACAGTTTACTGTTCATTAAATGCAGTTCTAATGTGTTTTTAACAGACTTTTCTTAAATTCTCATATATCGACAACTTTATCTGAAATATGAATGAATCAAAAACCAGTTTACATGATCAGAAAATTGGATGTGCAAGAAGGCAAACTGACCCGTAACCCATAATCTGTTTGATATTATTTGTAGTTCTTTTTGTCTAAAACTATTCCCTGATACTCTGAGGAATATAGAAAATTGTACAAGCATTATGATTACGATACTTACCAAAGCCCCAAACCCAAGATCTATTTGTGTCTTAAATGTTGATGTAATTCAATTATAGACTTTTCAAACGTTTTAAGCTGCTTGGCGCTTGTGTTTTAATAAATACTCTTCATGTGAGTTATAATTTGCTATGTTCATTCTCCTTTCGAAAAAAATATAAGTAAACTTATTAATAAGTTTACATAACAACACTACCAACATTACTAGTACACAAGAAAAGAATCACTGTAAAACACACGCACAGCTCAAAAAGTCAAAGAGAGTCAAAAACCAAAAAATAATGTCAGTGAGTAATGTGAAATTTTGTTTTACGGGGAATCAATCAAAGAAAAAGTAATTTTTCGATTTTCTGATTGTTTTTCATACGATTTTCAAAGCGTAACCTTTAAAAAAACTAACAAAGCATCACAAACAGACGAGGCGGATCTTAACGCTCCAATGGACGTAAGAAAAAAATCATCGCTTTGGTATACCATAAACGCTTTATAAAATGACATGAAAGAATTACGAAGAGAGTTAAAATGGCAACTAGAACGCACCAGAATGAGTTTGAGCTGACGGGTGTCGAATTTTCTCAGGATAGCCTTCAGGAGCTGGAAATGCGTGAGAATAATCGTGAGAATGATCGCAAGGATAACCGTAAGTATAATTGTAGACCTTACGCAGAAAAAAAATAACGGGTGAAAGTATCGGGACTTGCAAAAAAAAACACTTAACTAACTAGTCATCAAACACCCCTAAACATGTGAGCAAGGGGACGAAACAGCATGATAGAGATTGAAAGACAGAAAGACAGAAAGAAAATAATAAAGAATCATAACTGCAAGTACCAATAAAAATTCGTGATTAATGAACTTAACCGGAAAAACGGACAAGGGAATGGAAGAAGCAAGCTTAGAGCTACAGCGATCTCTCCACATCCGGTTGCGTTAGTTACACGTTAGGCATGGAAAATATAAGGTGGAAAAAGACGGCTCCTAGCAAGGGGAGTGCATGATAAAATAAGAGAGTTCCCAATACGTTCGAATTACTGAGCTAAATTCCATACTACTTAACACGTTCAGCGCCGTGTCAAAAACGTTCAATGCGATTTCCATAGAGCATCACCCAAATTTCGGTAATGCGGCGCTGAGCGCGTTAAAGAATTTGAAGTAAGGGACAAAACCGATACAACTACTAAAAATGCCTTAGCAATGGAATTTCAAGTTTCAAGTATTGAAATGTATATAGAAACAACTGTAATCCTTTAATCGTCACAATCAAAGCGATCGAGTACGATAAAGCGAAACCAAACGAACGATATCCAAATAAATAATTACAGTATTGTATAGTCAAAATCCCAACAAAAAAGAACGATGCTGTGTTGTGTAAGATAGAATGGATAAGGAGTTTGTAATATAAACGAAATGTAAGATGAAGAGACAGCCTCCAACCAGCATCGCACACGCTACCAACCCTTAAAAGAATGGGTTTTTAAGGCCTCAAATGGTGGAGGCACAGGCAGAGTTATAGTACTTACCCACAATATCCAAATAGAATTGGAAACAAAACGCAATTTACGATAGGCTTAAAAAGTTTAGATTTTGATCTCCTTTTTCTATAGATAATCGCACATTTGAAGAAAATCATCCACATTCATGTGCCGCAGTGTCTAGACAAGCGACATGTTTACATTGTGAATATTGAAATGTAAATTTTGTCGTTTCGTTCTCGCACCAAAAAATCTTTCACATTCACTTTATATCAGATTTTTATAGTACGAGTCGCACTTAAGCAAACGTATAGGGTGCAATTTTGACACAATAGGACCTCCTGATACGAAAAACTCATCTTTAATACAGTGCTTACCATTCGAATCCTTTTTTGTCCATACTTTAACTCTGACTCCTGTACAGTATGTTCCCGAGTAACGCGAATAATGCGTGTCAGAGAAATTCGCTTAACTCGAAGTCCTTTTAAAACATTTTTTTCATTTATTAATTAAGGATCGATTTCTTCTTTACACATTGCTGTAAATTCTTACCAAAATATATGTTTATAATAATGAAATGAAACTTTTTTTTGTTAAAATGAAGATTGACAAATAAAAAATCCTATTCCACATACAAAATTACACGAACTGTTAAAATGTAAGAAACCCTTTTAGCAACCAAACAAAATGGAAAATTACGGAAGGAAGTAATAATAGACAAGCGAAAACAAATCTTTTATTAAAACCAGACACATAAAAACATTTATTATTATCTCTTGATTGATTCTAGAATAAAGATTTGACTAAAACAAATGGTCTGTGGGTGATGTTAATCATTAATGATTGGATAAAACTTACAAGATTTTTACGATACAACTTACGATTTTTGGGTACCAGATTTTTGTGGACCCCTTTGTAGAAATTATAATTGTTTTCTTTAAGAATTTGAGCTCATTTGATCATATACATTGGGTCTTTCAATTCTTCCGTCAATAGTGTTGTCGGAATGCTTCTAATTTCCTTTGGAACTGTCATTTCCGAGATGCACGGATAATAAGACACCCTCTTAACCTTCAAGTAGGCAACCGGACACCCGGGTATGTTTTTAACTTTAAACTGCAATTACTTTTGATTTATTACTTGTATTGACCTGAACATTT
Source organism: Anopheles moucheti (assembly GCF_943734755.1). Lineage (NCBI taxonomy): Eukaryota > Metazoa > Arthropoda > Insecta > Diptera > Culicidae > Anopheles > Anopheles moucheti. Next base: position 92,566,218 of record NC_069141.1, read on the forward strand.
CAGTAGCCTTCCAACTTTTTATTTCCCTATTGCATTGCATACTAACAAATAATAATACGTGTGATATAAAAAACATTATATATTTTTACACTATAGTATACGTTAAAACGTATGGAATACCCTGGTATGTCGGTCGCCAACTTACGTGTGTAAATTTGGTTGACAACTCTACGGTTAAATGGCACCCGGATAATCGGCGCACCAATGTACAGGCAGTCCCCGAGATACGCGGTACATCTTAAACGCGGATTCGGAGATACGCGGTTTTTTAAAATTTGACAGATGAGATAGTTTATAGCACAAAATCTAAGCAAAAAGATGAAAATTGGTCGAAAATAACGTTTTTTGTCACATAAAACATTTCTTTCTAACTTATTCTAATGTATTTTTTCTTAAAATCACCTGATTCGATGAAAAAATTAACTCCAGAGAAGGAAGTCGACTCTGTGACTTTGAAGTATAAACGAAATTGCACCAGGATTCGACTTACGCGGAAATTCGAGTTACGCGGATTTTTCCCGGATTATAGCGGTCCGCTATATTAGCGTTTCTCGGGAACTGCCTGTATAACATTTTTATGCTGTTATTTATATTATAACCATTGAGATATCATCAGTATTTTAAAAGTTTATCGCTTTAAATATAATTTTGAAAAAAGTATTTCCTTAATTTGTCATAAAACTTCATTTACAGCATTGTTTTTTTACTATTACAGCAACGGAAACAAAAATTTAAACACCCCATAAAATTTTAAAATATTCCATTCCATGACCAATTCGAACCCATCGTGCCACAAATATCTCCAGGGTAGCTTCAAACCCCAAAGGGAGGACTATAAAAATCTTTTACCCCTTTTGTTAATATCTAAACCCAAGAAGCTTGAAAGACACAATCCGTCTCTCTCAGCTATGCCAATGTGGCCGACTGAAGTTTCGTTATGAGCCAACCTGCTGTGCGCGCGTACCTGTCGTACAATTCGTAGCCGTCAGTCAGCTGTCAAATGACGACGCTAGAGGAATTCGAAAAAAACTTCGAGCATATATTTGTTTTTCTCCCAGAACGTGTTCCTTTTGTCCATTTCTAATTTATTTAGTTTGTCTCGCGTGTGATCCCTCAATCTTTACACTTCTGATAATTTCTGTAAGATAGCCTACTACTGGGTCAGTGATAGAGACAATCGTGGGAATACGAATACGCCCGTGGTGTGTTGGCGTAGTTCATTCACAATTGGAGATTCCTGTTCGTCGCCGTCGTGTGTTCTCGAATGGAACCTTGTGTATCACACACACTCACCTACACGCACTCGAATCAGACCTTACCGCGGTAAGGGCTCACTGTTGTTTCGAACGCAACAAACGTCCAGTTTGTTAGACCGCCATTGGAAGATTACGTTGCAGCATAAGAGAGTTGTTTTTTCAAATCAATTGCAGCTGTTTGAAAGGCCAATAGCAAACATATCGCTGTGGTTAGGGTGTGTAGCAGTGGCTAGTGCTTAGGAAACGCACCAAAAAACAGACGTTTTTTCAATCAGAGTGGCAACGCAACCTGTACCCAAACTACCTTGATGTGTATCAAAACGCATTGGAGTATATGAATGTGTGCGCGTGTGTGTGTGTGCAAATGATAGTATGTACGAGTGTGTGCAGAGGTTTGCGATGGTCGTTGTGAACTTGTGGTGTTGTCCAATTGTGCAGGTAGTGAGAAAAAACTAAAAAGTGTGTTGCTGCTCGATCCGATCCGGATCCGGAAATTCCATTTTCCATACCTTGGTACCTCTGGATGTCGGAGATCGAATGAAAAGATCCCCGCTTGGCCTCGATTTTCCCCTCGAACAATTCAGTGTGACGTTTACATTTCGCTAACGTTGTAAGAAAAGATGAAACAGAGCGAAACAGTGTGTGCGAGAAAGAAGAGTGAGTACTATCGCGATCGCGCTTGATCGTGTATCCGAAAACAAAAAGAAATGAATTATAATCGACCTTTTTGCACTTTATTGAAATCGGGCGTATAAGTTACTGTGAGTTGGGTGTGCATGTGTACGTTAAATTAGTTTTGTAACATAAAAAAACTTATCTAACCACTTATGCGGATCATATATGTTAAACGGTTCAGTTCAAGTGTGTTTTTGTGCGTGCAGTGCGGTGGAATTCTCGGGTAAAGCGAGAGAGAAATCAAGTGACCGATTAAGGAGTGAACGTGACAGAGTATCCGCAGCAACTCGGAAACAACACTCATCTCAAAATGGCGGATTCATATTATCAGGTACGATCGGACATATTTTCTCTGCTCTCTACTCACAGCATGTCGCACTACTTGTTGCTATCGCGGTAAATAAAAACTCACGTTACGGATAAATTTGCTTCCGTTGGTTATACATTCACAAGATAATTCAAAGTATTACAAACGTTAGTTAAAATAGTTGTGCCCGGAAATGGGTAATTAAAGAGGAGGTAGTTTTTTTTCAACTAGTGTTCAACCAGTGCATTGAATGTCAGACCTTTGTCGGGTCAGAAAAAAAGGTTTTCTACGGTTGTTTTGGGCCGTTTGGTTATGGTTCTATTGCCTACAACTCATCGCAAGTTCGAGAGTTCGAGAAAAAATTGTAACTGACCACGCAATGATTTTTGGAAAGGATCGTGTTGTTGAGTCATGTTCAGCTGAACGTGCATCCCCAGGGTAGCCTTTTGACATGTTCTGGTTGTACCTTGAATTTAAATTTACAAATCGCCCATCCACATAAAATGCCCCAGTGGAATTTAGACTGACCGAAAGAAATAATTATTCGTTTAATGCATTTCGTACTAATTGTTACCCTCAACGGATTTTTATTTACATTGAATACGAGGATCTCTTCATCAAGATACTGACAATGTACATCTGTGCTTCATCATTGTGTCATATTGTCAACAAATGGGTCATATTTGACTACATTGACTACATCTTAAAGCTTACTAAACTCGCTTCCATGCGAAGATCAGTATGTATATAAAGAAGGTAGCTGTGTTTATGAGGTGTTCCACGCACAAATTGAAACCCTTGTGTTCATAATGTAACGATTATCGATACCATGTGACAGACTTTTGTCATTGATTTCAAAATTCAACTGATTAGCGCCATTTTGTCACATTCCGCAAATATTCTAAGGATTTTGAGTCAAGTAACATTGTCAAAAAAAGCAAAAAAAGTTATACAAAAAATATAAAACATTACCAAAGCACTGCAAACAGTTTGCAATCATAATTTTGAAAAGACGTCCATGTTCCAACAGATCCGATACAACAACAATAAATTCATTTGTCTAAGAATTCGTTTGAAATGTTCAGTCGGCAGATTCAAAATTATGTCTACCATATGGGTTGTATTCGTGAAAAATGTGCTGAAATCTGGCATAGAATATCGTTTACCTTGAAACTACCGATCAACAACGCAAAGTAAGATATAGTCAGTGGAACAAATGACTTGGAAAGACAGTAATGGAATCGCTTTTGGATGATTGCTTTTTATTCTTCGGTTAGAATCATTTGAGATTAAAACAGGTTTTAATATCGTTCCTTCTCTTCTTGAGATAGATGCTGCCGCTCGTGTTTTTTTCGCTGCGAATTGTAAGATAATGAAATTACACACGGTAAAGGAAAACCTACACACTCTCACGCCAGGCAGACCAAAGTTGAAAACGCGAAAACCAATCAATCGTCTTTTTGATGTAACTCGCAAATAAACGATCCACAAACGCGAAACGACAGTTGTACTTCCACCTGACAGACCAAAATTGACATGGATGAACTTGTTTTAATTGCAAGGCGATCCCTAGCCAAAGTGATCTCCACTGAAACACCAACGCGTACTCTCCTCAGAATTGCAAAAACAAAAACAAAAAATTCCAAATCGTAGCGGAATGTGTTTATAGTTCTACTACTGTTGGGATTGTGACATGAACGTAGACGAGGAAGTATAGAACACTTTTCATAAGGAATGATTTACGTTGCATTTTTATTCACGTCAAAACACACACACCCGACAGGATGAGTGATTCCGAATCGTAGTACAATATTACGGGGGAGATAAGAATTCGAATGTGAATAGTCACTTGCTGGACACGACGTTTGCTGGTTCCCACAAGTCGGCAGCTTTCTATGTGTCCTAATGGTTATCACAATCGTCATAACCTTTCGATACGATAGCAGACGACACTTTGGTTAATCTCGACACTATATTGGACATTTCCTTCGGGCGTTAAAACCTACAATCGAAATTATACGGAAAAAAATGCTGTGAGTGTGCGTGTTCTCATCGTCATCGGACGTAGCGATCGATGCCGGATAGGGAACGTTTATTACTCTGGGTTCGATGAGGAAATTATTATCAGCTTGCCACAATCTCTCGAAACGTAACCTGACTAATACTTACATAAACCACAATTTCCACAGTTATATCGCGTAGATTTTGTTTTTCGTTTTAGATTTATTATGTTTGTTCTATTTTTTTTTTCATTATACGAACTTGGTCCGTTTCCGGTCCTGGCTCAAATCTCATACAAATTGTGTGACCTACTCGGTGAGGTGGTTATACATGTAAGGGTTATGAAATGTCCGAATGAAAAAATGGGATAGAATTTTTTAAGTATTAATTTCTTGCTAAAACCAATGCAACTTTGCCCGACATTATACATATTTCAATACAGAAATGTGCAATTTCCCGTACCATATGTTTGACCTATCCGGGTAGGTGATTATAGAAGTAAGGGCGTATTTTTGGTCATTGAAATAAAGGTTAATTTCACTGAAATTCATTAAAATTCTACTCTGTACATAATATATGTTTAATTATCTTTTTGTTTGTTTATGGAACAAATCTTTTATTCACTTTCTCATGGTGAAATTTAGCTATCGACCCAGAGGTTGGCAATTAACGCACAAGTTGAAATTTAATAAAAATTCAATTTAGATAACCAGTGATACCTAGCAATTGAATTTCTTTGTGCCATATGAGTGTTTCTCCAAAACCTACGAAACTAGAATTATGTAGAAACATTTTAACAGCTCCGCCTAAACATACTTTATGAACACTATCATTTCTTCAACATATTTTTCAACCAAAGTTGTTTCCAAACAAACCTTTAACCTTAGTCATATTTGCTCTCTCGCAATTGTGGCAATGTGGTAAAAGTATTGAATCGAGTTTACATTTTCCCATTTTTGTACCACAACTACCAAATAAGTAAACAAGTTAGGCACACACCGCTGACTGAAAATAATTTAGATCAACAGTTCACACAGCGCGAACTGCTATTGTTTACCTTGCACACGAAAGGTCTAAAATTCCCATTAGGTACATTGAACTCTCCGTTTGGTGGCTCTTGGGATCTACTAAACTACCCTGCGAGTGCAATGCATTCGTTTAACCGCACCCTTATATTGATAAGTTTCTCAGTGAAATGAGGTCCGATTCAATTTAACTGTTCCATAAGTTTTTTTTATCTTCTTATATTAATATCTTTTCATTAGTCTTATTAAAAAAAATCCATCTAGCAAGCAAAAATTAGTTCACTCTAGCAAGCTTAAATCACAAAACCCTTTCAAAAAGGCGTTGCATTCGTTTAGCCGCACCACCAAAAAAGTCAAAGAAATAAGCCAATCTGACTTGAAAACATATGTTTTAGTATTTGGTCCAGTGAAACGCCAACGCGTACTTTCCCCCGAATTGAGCAAAAACATATTATTCCAAATAGCAGTCACATGTGTGTATATTTCTAACATTGGATAGGGGTCATAATCCCTGTGTAGCCGAGGAATTATAGAACACATTTCCTAAGGAAGTGTTTTTTTTATTATCAGTAGAACGGCCGGCTTTCCTAAGGGAGTTTTGCGTATCACTTTCACATCAAAACACACACATCCGGCAGGATGAGTTATTCAGATGCGTTGTAGAATATTACGTGGAAGCTAAGAATTCGAGTGTGAACAGTAAGGGTTAAAAAAGGGTGTTGCTTTCGCTTAGCCGCACCTCCTAAAAGGTCAAAGAAATAATTCAAACTGACTTGAAACTATATGTTTTAATATTTGGTAGCTCCGGTTTGGATTTTTATTTCTGTCAAAGATTTGTTTTAACATTGAAGTAATAAGGTGTTTGATTGTTTATAAGCCGATGTGATATCAGCATTCCCATATGCACAATTTTAGGTACTTTAAGGTGTTGACTGAATTCCTTCCCCTGGAATTAGCGTACCTGGTGAATCCCGCACTGTTAACCGGTTGGACGGTGGTTTACAAACGCTGAAGGCAACCGTATCCACCCTGCTCTTACGTGTTCGTCTTTTGAAGATTCCGTCCCCGTTAACAAAGGGTGTTGACGTAAAACATGGATGTCATTATTCCCCAAATGTTCTCAATAGAGTCACAGTCCAAATCGATGATTTTTTTTAACTCCAATCATACTTTTAATTGGTGTGATGCATGATTAGACATTATATTACTTAATCATGCATCACACCAAATCATACACAGCAAAACAGCCAAATCATACACATAATCCTCCAAATAAAGAAAGAAAACAACTTTCAGGAGCTCACAGCAAGTGTTCGAATGCACTCTCGTAGATATCCAGTAGCGTGTCAGCTGTTGCAAGTCGAAACCAACCCCATGAGGCTAGTGTTAGACTTAAAATAATGCAATTACATTTCAATTATTAATACATCAACACACTCATTAAAGGATACATGTTAAAAAAAATCCTCTTCAATAGTCTCTCAACACCCTAAACCTTTACGCGTTACGGCTTTTACGATTTTTATCACACTGTGGATCCTCTATTTATAAATAATCTGTGCAGACTTGGTCGCCGCGACCTATAACGCAAACGCTATACTTTACCTCTGATAATACTTATGTTTTCATTTTTGAATTCTTGCTATCGACCGGAGTCCGCCCGAATATGAATCAATGTTACTTAAATTAACACAAACCAGCCCGAACTTATGCATGTCATCAAATGATTAGTTTCACACGGGTATACGTAGTTCGATGACTGTCGATGAGTTTCGATGACTGATTAAATGTCGTCTTCTTAGCGCACGAATAAAACGCGACCGTACAGGTGAATGTATTTAATTAATTTTTTTTTCGCATCACATTCCAGACCTCAACAGCACTAGCCGTGGCGCGTACTCCGTCGATCTCAGAATACTGAAACCTTTCCCAACGGTTTTCTCATATCGTTGCTTCTTGATATCAACGTTGCTCTTCTTCAACGAGAGCGAGATCAATGGATGACTAATTGATCTAAATTTATTATTTAAATTCCGATGCGAAAACATCAGTAAATGTCTTTGCTAATTATGCTTCGGGAATGACTTATCATTACATACAGAGTGGAATTTCACATGATGTTTATGATTACACAACACCTTTGATAAACAGCTTCGTTCTGGTTGCGGTGCAGGCTGGACAACATTTTGATGTCTCGGATCGTTTTTTTTTTATTTCTTCAGGAATGGCCAGGCCGTATTGCTATGTTTCAGGTCGTATTTGAAGGAAAAAAAATCGGGAAAACATTGACAGTAAAAATCGGGAGAGTAAAAAGCGTATCTAATTTATTTGCTTATTTTTGTTTCTTCAACTGAACTTTAAAAGAGTTTAAAATTACTACTGTAGACCGTAAAAGGAAGATCTTATGTTTACTGCAAATTTCAACGGGGGATGTAGTGTACTGTAATCTTCATATACAGTAGCGGAAAAGTTTCCGACGATTTAAAGCATTATTTCTTAATTTTGGTCATATGTGGGGCCTTCGTGTTTCCTTAATTTATCGTAATTTTCATGAACAGCATTGTTTTTATCTATTAGAGCGACGGAAGCAAGAATTAAAAGAACCGCCTAAAAATTTAAATTATACAGATTCCATGACCAAATCGAGCTCGCAGTGCATCAATTATGTCTATGGTAGGTTCAAACTCAACCTACCATACGTGCGCGTGTGTGTGTGTGTGTGAGGGGGGGAGCGGTGATCACTGTAACCGTTTTTGTTTGATGTTTGATGTGTGCCAAAAGTCACTTTTTTCAGTATGTCTGTTTGCTTAAACGGCACATGTTATTTAGCTGATAACCCTTATCTGTTAAAAAACATTTTTCTTCATGATGTTTTGTACGGTATTTTTCCCTGTTGATCACTACTCTTGCCTACCTAGCCTTTCCTTGCTCGATTCACAACCGTCATGCAAAAATCGATTATCAAACTTATATTTTGTCTTTCCCTGTCAAACTGACAGTCTTTTTTTCCTCAAAGTTCCGCCAGACCTGTGAGCGAATCCGAAGGGAGAAAGATAAAGTTAAATTAATCTGGTATCGCAACAGTGTCCAAGGGTTGTATATGGATTTCCCGGAAAAAATTAACACCAGCTATGTTTCTCTTTAGTATTTTTATTCCCCACAAAGTAAAACTCTGTGAACTATTATTTTTTACGCTTGACATATCTGTGTGCTACCTTCCATAGTGTTGGTAGAAATCATTGGAAATTTTGGACCAAGACCAATCAACGTTGTTGTATCTAATGAAAGAGTAACGAAGACCAAAAAAATGACGTTATGATGTAGAATTTTCACAAAATACCCATTCCATTGCATTATTTGTGATGACGCTCGAAGATGGTTTATTAAACTGGTAATTGAGGATCATTTGTAACAAAACCAAAAAAAAAAGTAGTTTCTATAGGTTAGTTCAGCAGGGGTTTTAATAGTGCTTCTGAATCGAATAATTGTAGTGGTAGAAGTTTTAGTAGAAGTTATTAGTAGCAGCAGAAGTGCATTTTGTTCATTATTTTGAATGACAATTTTAATTTGTTAATGGTACTAGAGATGAAAACAATCACTTTTTTCAGTAAGCTGAACTAGAATGAAATAGTGGCTTTTCAGATTCGCAGCCTTTACTCACTCTTTAGAGATTAATAAAAAAATATTACACTACCCTATTCTATCATTATTATTTCGCGTTTGTATTCATTTACTCTGTGCGCCGACTAGTGACTCACTCTTAAGAGAGTAAAAGAATTTTGTTACTCCTTTTGAATTGATATATTACTATTGGATTGATGAGTTATGGCATATTTATGTTTTATTTGTTTGTTTGTAATAAAAGCATAACAACACTTTTTCACTCACTAAAGAATAATTCACTAGGCGACGCAGTGAGTTAGTGAGTATAAACTAGTGGTGGGAAAACCGTGGAGGAGGGAATATTCATAGAGAATCCATTTCCTTGTTCATGCAGGAGGCGCCATACCCAGGGAACTGCCCGATTTGCCGAAGCAACCGACACGCAGATCCGTTTGCCGACACGCAGATCCTATGCCGGATGGTCCGTTCGGACATTTACGTCAGCAATAGCCCTTTTGGGTACATTTGTCCTTCCTAAGAAGCTAACGAAACCCCCACCCCTCATCCATGCAGGCAATCACCAGTAGCGACCGTCTTTGCCTCAGCCTATTCCCGACAAGTATAGACAAGTACGATCCACGTGTAGACTGGAGGATGGAAGGTGGCTAAACCTCCATGCCTCAAAATTACCTTTCTCATGCATTCGTCTTACGAGTCTGTGTGTACATCCCTGCAGCGGCTCATACCACGTGTCCACGAACCGAGAACTGCCCGCAATGAGCTGTAAACGACCAAGAGTCGGATTGCTTAGAGAGCGCACCGACAGAGTTCAAATAGCGTGGACAGCGATTTGTACACTTGTCGCACAATATACCAGCCAACTACCACTGTTGACTTTTAGACGTTGACCATCCGAGATGGTAAAACTGTAAAACGTCAGCGTTCAAAGCCGGTATGTGTATTTGCGACCACCCCTCTTCTGTGCTCCGAATACTGTGAGGAGTTAACTGTGAGGATTATAGGTAGTTAAAATCTGAGAAATAAGAGGGACACCAAAGGCAAATTTCAGTAATCCCTCCCTACTCAGGGTTGAGACCATTCATCTCACATGTGTTACCTCGGTCATGACACCTTGACTGAAATTTAAGTCACACATCAGTAACCTTCACACTTCGCTTCATGTAAATCAAGGTCGTAGTTGCGTGATTGGCCTCTCATGGTGATACACAATCACGTGCGTTCAAAACAACTATTCACAGAAATTGCAAGTTTCTGCTCCGGTAGGAGCCATGATATGGCTTACTTTAGTGGTTGGTTGGGCATCCACTATTTCGGCCCCACACTTTGCAGGACACACCTGAGTTTAGCGTTAAACTGTATGGTCGGGTGTTGATTCAACAGTTATGCATGAAGAAAAGGACGTAAACAATCAGTTTTATTTACTTTTTTGTGTCTACCTATTAGAGCAAAATAACAGATATTAAATTAAAAACCACCTTCCTAAGGTATGTTCATGCAGTGACACCAAAACTGCAACGATTTTCGTGTGTCACAATCATCATCGCTTGCTCTTTTCAATGTTTTTACTGTGACCAAAATTTAGGATAATTCACGTCAAAGAATATAAAATTTTCTGAGTGTCTTACATTTAACATTGGCTTGTTATTCGTACCAGCCAACGTGAATGTTGTGTTCTATGTAAATGCATTGCCATTTGTTTTCTATCCTGTATGGGTTTGTGAAGGAAAATGATAAAGCAAACAGCAACAACCATTGCGGTAACGGTGAAAATTGAGTGCTTCTTACGTCTCGATCTCTCCGCTTATCTTGGATAATGAGTTTCCTACACTTGTCTTCTTCGGGCAGAGATGATTTTGCTGCAAATTATACTTATATTCCAATCATTGATGAATGAAACGAGCGTACGTGAAGCCTATTGGCAGTGAAGATATTAACAGCTGACGGTTACTTAAGCATTTTCAGAAATTGTTAAGCCGGAATTATGTACCAATGTCGAAAACGTGAAAAATGTATTTTGGTATTTGATTTCTAACGGCAATTTTGATCGATTATACGTTTTCTCCCTATTTATCGGCTTCCTCTCTTGGGAATTCGATAGAAGCAATCACTTTATCTAGAATCAAATGTAAAAAATATGACTTCTATATTTTTTGTATGAATGCCTATTCTCTTACTTAGCTACTACCCGTATATAACGACCCTCTAACTTTAATATATAATTAACGATTTATAACGATCTAATTTTGGCATTTTTTTGTAATAGAAGAGGGTCGTTATACACGCACAAATGCGGTACATCTTTAGAAGAATTGGATCATAATTGGGTCTTATCAGTGTGACCTGGATTGAAGATTGAATTTGTTTTCATTTTCATATTTTGTTTTTCGTTTTTTGCATATTACCTATTGGTGATTAGGTGCTTCTTGCTATTGCTGATAATAAATTAAAATTGCGAATGGCTACCTGTGTACACAAAGGTTTGCTTGATTCCTACCCTTTTCCCCTTTTGAGCAGTACATCTCTTTTGCAATCACTGCGTGACGTGTGGATTGCTCTCTTTAATTTATTTGAGTCGGATCATAAGGATCATATGTACGTGAGCTTGAGTAAACAAAAGATCTTTTCCATATATCTCGTTAGTGTGTAGAGCAGTTATGTTACGCGTTTCATGTGGCGGTATTGTTACATTCTGGTTAAACCGGTTAATCCAACCGAGCTAAGCGGCTATGCAAAAAAAGACACAGAGTTAATATTGGAAAATCTTTTCCATTGGACCAGGGGTTTATGATTCCTTACCGCAAGATATAGAGACTAAGTTGGAAAGCGAAAATAGTGAAACAAAAACAAAAAGGCGGAACTAAACGCAATGACTAGACACATCGAGCATACTCAGGAAGAGAAATGTCTTCCAATTACAACATCTCTGGTTGTAGAGTAGTATAAATAGAGTAAAAGAAATAGCATTATATACATCGGACGAAATATTTTGTGTGCCGCGTAGAGAGGTAAACAATTAGAAAGCAAGATGTATAGTGCTTACAAGTCGAAACCTAAAGCAACATAATGAAGGGAACCATTTTCTCATGCACCGGAGCACTGAAAACTTGCTTGTAGTTGCTGCGTCACACGCGTAACCCCGAAAAGCTCTCTTTATTTCTCTCACCACTAGTAGTAAAACTCTCCCGAAAGTTCACTTCAACGCTGTCAGTTACGTATGTTGGATCGATCAACGAGCACAAAACATCGTCGAGTAGGGCTTTTGTATCAATTGAACTTTCGTGGCGTTCGCAGCGGTTCCGGCGTGTGCGCTTCTTAATTGCGTTATTACGTGTAGATAGGTTTCAACTTTGCATGTACTATTGTGCTGGAATATCGAATATTTTATAATCCTGAAATTACCGTAATAATTAGTGATTGTGTTGTTCTACATCAAAACAGAAATGCAGGAATTGGAATTCCTGGAAAACAGCAATTTCCGGCAATTAGCAATTAAACCACTGCGGCACTGTAGTGTATATAGATTCAAAGTTAAACAAACCTTCGAACGCGTGAAGTCGCAAAAATAACCTAGCACCAGAAAAAATAGTGACCAAAACGCGTTCCAATCAAATGAATATTGGTGTCCTATGCGCCAACAGGAAGTACCACAAACAGCCTTCACGATTCTTGAAAATCATTATCGCAATACCAGTGCCGGAAGTTAGCCGGAGCAGTGCTTCTGGGATTGTTGTACTGATTCTCATCCTCCATAGCAAAGTACTTAAAAAATAATGGTGGAGAACAAAATGCTGTGCTTCTGCACTTTACTTTCGAGTTGAATGTACAAGAACCAATGTAGAAATGAACTGAATCACAATCAACCATAACATTGTAGTTGTTATTGTTGTTATTGTCAAATCCCTTCAAAACAGGTACAATAAAACCTTTATTTGATGGGAATATGCGCGATACGTAGAGAATAGAGGTTTTTTGCGCATACCAATTTTTGAACCGTTGCTGTCTGTATACACAATAGAGACAGTGCCAAATATTTGACTCCGCAACAATGCAAGAGAACGTAGCAGAAGAATAAAAATAGCCATATATTAAACGCGGTCATTTTTGACGACTAATGAACCACTTTTTGTTGCTATTTAATGTAAAGTGTCTTTCTGTGGTTCACCTTTGTCGGTGCTGTTTGATTTACATGGCACGAGCACATTCCGGATTTTTTTTTATATATCATATCGCATCCTGGTAGTAGAAGAGAAGAGTATCGTTCCGGCAATGAAAAGATACTCCTGAATATGATGTGACATAATTCAACACTCTGCTTATCCTTTTCTTCGGGACGCCACCGCCATCCATTCTAAGTGTACCACTATCGCTAATCCGATCATTATGGTGGGAAAGGAAACATAAACTATTACCTAAAGCTATTTTGGAGGATCATTAGTCGAATTGAATGACCAAAACACCAAACCAAACCACCAAACCAAAAATATTTTGCGGTCAATATGTTCATTGATTCGTTCCTACACTCTTAAGCTTACCTTCCCTCGGGCAAACGCCACGAGCTTTAAACAAAAGTAATGACATCTTCATTGCCATCTCAGATTGTTATTCCTCTAGTTCAAGACGGGCAATATCAGTAAATAAATACGTATCGCAATAGTTTGTCGAATGGTGTCTGCACATGATGGTCAGAGGAACGCTATTGGATAATGTCTATGGGTGTTATTTCTTTTTGCACGACGTATACAACGTCTTTCGAGGGATATGCGATTCAAATGCAGGTGTTGAAGAAAGAACGGACGTCTCGTTTGCGTCAAGTCGTGTGCCTACTCTACCAAAAAAAGCAGGTTCGGTTCCGAGCACTATCTTGCACTGGCGCTTTATGCTCTGCCGAGTTATGAGATATGAGTTCTGACACTGGACTATGTGATCATTTGTGAAAATGGCGAATGATGAGATGAATGCGGTTTTAAAAAACTACTGTTGTGTTGTTGTTTCATCTTCAAGTTGTGGTTGTTCGTGTACTTGTGATTCTGTACGGGGGAAGTGTGAAAATGCTATTAATACTTAATATTATAATCATAATCAGTGTGCTAATTTATTATGTTCGCTTTAGTGTTTCGTTTTATTCTTCCAATAGAATAAAAATATAAAGTCTATCGTGTGTTCGTTCCTTGTAATTACATTTCCTATAGTTTGCCGAACGTTTGTTTGATCAGTGAAAAAAAAAATCATTTCCGATTGAACTAAGCCGCTACTGTCGCATGTTGTGCTGTCTTATCAACTAGAACAAACACGAACGAACCATGTTTCCTTTGTGTGCTGTGGTTTTCTGTTTTATTTTAGATTTATATAAAGTCTATCGTGTGTCCGTTCCTTGTAATTACATTTCTTACAGTTTGCCGAATGTTTGTTTGATCAGCAAAAAAAATCATTTCCGATTGAACTAAGACGCTAACGTCGCATGTTGTGCTGTCTTATCAACTAGAACAAACACGAACGAACCATGTTTCCTTTGTGTGCTGTGGTTTTCTGTTTTATTTTAGATTTATATAAAGTCTATCGTGTGTTCGTTCCTTGTAATTACATTTCTTATAGTTTGCCGAATGTTTGTTTGATCAGCAAAAAAAAATCATTTCCGATTGAACTAAGACGCTAACGTCGCATGTTGTGCTGTCTTATTAACTAGAACAAACACGAACGAACCATGTTTTCTTTGTGTGCTGTGGTTTTCTGTTTTATATTAGATGTATATTGATCTCTGCACTGATGTTGTCCAAGAGGAAAATGAATAACGTCATAGTATTGATTTTCCTATAGTCCTGTAGTCCTTTTTTCATCTATAGTATATTATCGATAGAGGAGTGAAAAATTTGTGAAGTGAAAATATGTATCATTATTTTAATTGGGTATTTGTGTATTTGCGTGAAAACTAAGACAATCAGTAAAACTTCATTTTTCAAAATGGATGAAAACCTCATCTTTATGTAGGGCCCTTAAGTCGTCATAATTATATTGCAAAAACACTGAAAACACCGTCACAAGATGAGCGTCCACGAACAGCCAACCGATTTCAGTTTCAAATCTAGTAAACTGGTTATCCTGAAGGATTTGAAGGCGAAGCTGAAGGGCTACCTGTTTACCGTATGTAATTTTTACGCTACTTACAATTGTACCTAATTGGTTTGACATTTTTTAGTTATTAATTAAGATGAGTTTTAATGTTATTTTTGAATGATGATTGGAACTATCGTACTGTGTAGTAGGCAACGTATATCACAACAATAAACCCGTGTCGTCTCGTGACTAATTATCTATCTAGTAAAGTACCAAGCTTAGAAACAACCACCTCTGTAGAAATCAAATAATTAAAAGAATTTTATGTCATTACATACATTATAATTATTAGATACAAAATAGAAACATTTTTAAGTTCGATGTTATTTGCAATGCTCACTCCTGATAGCCGATAAGTTCTATCACAAATTACGTCATAATTATATCCATGATCTTTACTTTTGCTACTTTTTTTACTTTTACTTTACCTTTTTTTGGAACACAATTTGAAAATTATTTTTAACACTTTTATGAATAATTTTGAAATATTTTCGTTTCATAGATCATCAGCAAATGTATCGTTGGCCTACATCAAATGTTTGAAAATAGCTTCGCCTAGATATGTGTATGTGGAATTGTAGTTACGAAAGAACGGAATAATCTCGTAGTGGCCGAAATCCAACGGTAAATTACCCTCCCTCGCTCAAGGATCGTTTGAATGATACGAATGATCGTTTGTGCGCCGCAATATAACGTTGCTGCTTCGTAATGCGAACCACATCAACATACATCCGTTAAGAGCTTTCCAGCCCAGATGGTGCAAAAGAATTGAGATCAATTCCTCTCCACCCATTCATAAAACGACCTCTCTAAAGACGACTCTCTAAAGAAAGTTTAAAATTCGACGCGATGTTGATGTCCCGTGAGTTCCGTTATAAACGCAGTGGGTTCAATCACCGGATAAATTACGGACTGTTGTTTTGCTCGCACAATAAAAGCGCTTACAGAACACTAACGCCTTCTATCATAACTAGTTTTCTTTTTAAGGCAGCTCTTATTTCGACAATATAGGGAAGAGGAGTTGCAAGATGATCGATAATACTTGAACTAATTTTGTGCAAAGAAAGGTATGTTGAAAAAAACGAAAGCTCAATGGGTCGAACCATGACAGGGAAAATCGATTGCCGCCCTTAATTTTAACACTTGTTTGTTCGTGCCCAAATTATGATTGTGATTTTATACGTAATCCCGGTACAGTTTGTTGGTTTTGTTTCTTTTTTCTTCTTTGCTTACCAAAATTCATTCATGCCTTTTTCTGTTAGGCATAACAGAGTGCACCACTTCGGATGACTTTTCTGGGACAACGGTGTACAAGTGTGTTTTCCATGTGTGGAAAGACATAAAATGCACAATATATAACCTTCATTGATAAGATCATACGGCCCTCGGCCGTCATAATGGAATAAAATAAAAAAATAAGCTTCATCGGTATGATGCCTTCGAATGCAATGCAAACGCGAGCGCATCCTTGGAGTAGGAACAACTAAGAAATGGTCAATTGCAATATAGAATCAATGTCAACCTTAATCAATTTAGCGTGCTTAGGACAGAATGGGTTGTGTGTGGATGGGATCTTTCGCCGTAAACTGCCTTATATTTTTACATTTATCTGTTTGGTTGGATCAATGTGGTGTAGTTTACTCTATAATTTAAATTTAAAATGATTGATTTTAAAGATAATATTTTTCTGTATAATATTTTAATTGTGATCATAATGTATACATAAATTTTAAACGAAGTTTTATAATGCAAAGTATTATTGTTGCTCATAACAATTGTATTTAATTCTATATTATATTTTGGACAATAAAGGCGAAACGAATTCAAATAAAATCTTTCGCAAGCTCTATTTTCGATATATCAATTTATAATTTTTAACAACCTTCCCAGAAAGAATATAATTCTTCGAGACATTTGGCGGAAATTGAGATCCAACGACTCAATCAGGTTTAGTGTAAATGAATTTTTTTTTTTAATGGGCTCCTTTTTCATCCCACATTTCAACACTGTTTATCACAAAGTAATGTATATTTTCGCGAAACTAATTGATCCACCGTAATATAGGGGTTATACTTCTTCGAACAGCATTGTTGGCAGAAAATTGGCAAAGGTACAAAGTCCCAGTAGTTTTATTGTGCACAGTCACACAAACGCAGACACCTTATCTCATCCCAGTAAGAGTGCTTCTCAGGCAGCCTCCTCTTTCACGTTTGTTGATTTTTTTCGTGTTGTGACGGGAAGTTGCAACAAACAAATATAAACTAGCAGATCATAGTGGTATTTGTGTGGGGCTCCTTACAACACCAACAGAGCAGTGAAAGGTTAATCGATTACTTTGGTTGTCACAAATTCTTTTCCTTATGCTCTTTCTGCAAAGGTAGCTTTTTCTCTCGTCTTTTGCTATATGTTCGCCTTTGTTTGCTGAGTGTTTTTTATTTTTACTGTGTCGGTTTCTCAGCGATTTATTCGTGATTTTTCTCAGTCCGATTTATCCCGCATTAACAATCAAGTGAGGTGGGAAGAATTTCTACGCAATTTGTCGTTTTTTTATTGCCGTTTTTCCGCAAAAGGCTTTAGTAAGTGATCACGGCTTGTTCGTTATCGTGCCTATAATACAGACCTACTGAACTGTGACATTTCTCGTGCCTGAGAATTTCTTCTCTGAGAAATCTCTTTCAGCAACCATCGTTATTGCACGATAATATTGCATCTCACACTCCTTAAGCAGAATTTTTTTTTGGACTTCAGCTATATTATGCAAGGTGTTATGAAACATTTGAGCGGGGAGCATCTCTAGAATACCAAATACTTTCAACCGATGTAAATAGATATGAGCTTACAAATTACATTTAATCAGAGCCCTTAGATGTCGTATCAAATAAATCCGGGTGATTAGTATACAAGGATTGGATATAACACGCGAGTCCTTTTTTGTTGACTTTTGTGGCATTCACAAAACAAAAATCCCGATTCTTTCTTTCTTGCGGAGGTACTAGCGATATAACCCAATTAGTCATAGATCCAAGAATAAAATAGGAATGGAATGTTACACTTTAACTTAAAAGTTAGGACTTCTAGCGCTTAAAAGACCCGACGAACGCCACGATATGTAGATACAGATGTATACACACTATCACGCGTCTTATTAATATTTTGTGCGGTTTTCTACTACTTTCAAAGGTGCACGGTGTGGATAACGCGTGAGTGAACGTCCTTATGATGGTTGGCCCCGTTTGCCTTCAGAAAATATATCATAATTGGATTGTCGCAACAAACAGACAAACCCTCGATATCAACCATGCAATGTTGAAGGTCTGTCAGTTTGATGTTTGTACTTAACCCTGTATGTGAGTGTATGTACTGCTACGAACGTGATGCTCAATTTAGTTGCGACTACACATTCAACTAGGCCTCACGCAGATATCAGTTATTCCAACACCGTTTGCATTTTTGGGATCGAGTTACAAATTCTTTTCATTTTCACCCCTATGGTTTGTACTCTTTTTCAGAAGCGTGAGTACCAGTACATGAGTGATTAAAACAACAGCTTAAGTCATGATGGTGAAGAATCTCACTGCTCCATACCATATGCGAAACTTATAACCGAACAATGGCTTCTCGATCGATACGGAATTCTAATGACCGTATTTTAGGTTGCAACCCCTAGTATATAACGACCCCCCTCCCCCCCCCCCCCCCCCCCGCCTCTCCCTTTGATGAAGATTTTTTGTTAGAAAATAAGTTTTGTATTTGTAATTTTACCTAATGTAATAAATATTATTATTACAATACAAAAGTAACATTACAATTCACAATATTTGTCTTTACGGCCTGGCCGTTCTAACGAAACAAAAAAAAAAGAAAAAAATTCACAATATTATTCCATCTCGTCCTCACCCATGTTTTTAAGCACATTATCAATGTTGTCTTTCTCGTCATCACTATCGGCCTAAATTGCATCAGCCTCAGTGCCAAAAACGCAAAGTTATTACCGGTGTATAACGTCCCACTGAACCTGGTTTTGGTCTGTTTGGAAATTTTTTAAAGTGGGTTCATTATATACGCAAAAATACGGTACATTTTTTGTGAATTCTTTAAAATATATTTGTTTAAAGCAGAATTTTTAGTAACATTAGTATACACTCGATGCCTTGGTTAACACATATCTCCCTGACTGCTGGATCGTCATTCCTTGGCTTTGCTAGTTTTCGAGAAAGTGTGTGAGTGTGAGAGGGTGAGTGGGTTGAGCAAATCTAATTACGAGCTTGCTCTCTTTCATAGCTTTTTTACACGATTGCTATTGAATCATTTTTTCAGACTTGTATATAAGCGGAATGATCAGACCGTATTACTCACTATGACTTGGAAGTGTTTAAATTGCTTCCCACATTCGAACAACGGATAAAAAAGAGCGTGTTCTTGCATGTGGTCATGAAACATCTTGCATGTGACCATGAAATTTGTTCGCCGGTATTAGATTAACAAATATTGTTCTGCATAAAATTGGTCCTCTAAAATTGCACCACGTTATGATCACCCGGAATAGCATGTGAATGAAACACGATTGCTATTGAATTATTTTTTCAGACTTGCTGACACGCAAATTCGCCTTTTTTTTGGTGGATAGCATCGCATCCGCCGGAGGGTTTTTTTGGTGGATAGCATCGCATCTCCCGGTGGGTTTTTTTTTTGGTGGATAGCATCGCAATTCAGGTCTACAGGTATATCGCACGGAGCAGTAGTATGTGGAGAAAAATCAAAAGAGTTACCTTAACAAGAACGAAGCTTATCTAGCATTCTCTTATGGATTTCGTTTCCTTGCAGCAGTAGCCTGTCTGCTGTAGTAGGAACTTGTGAAAAGATGGGGTTGGAGCAACTTGCCGAACATCAATTAATTTAAATTTTAAGGGTATCCTACCTCATTTTTTCACCACGCACCTGGCAAATATTATATTTTCACCTGGCAAATATTATATTATTAAAATTGAAAAATTCATGAAATTGGATTATCCACTTCACCAAGCCTTTTTAAATCATCATGAACTAATATCGCTCTATGGTCAATTGATTTTTTTTTTTTTCAAAACTTCGTGGTGAGTTCCACCAAATGCTAATTAATATTGCTTAACTATGCTAATAATTGTGCTTGATCTGTTTCTCTTCACATTCGAAACATTTACAATAAATTCATTCGATACATGTGATAAGAATTGTATTGCTTAGGCTACCTACCAATCATATTCGAAAAACCGTAAACCGATACATGTGATAAGAATTGTATTGTTTAGGCTACCTACCAATCATACTCGAAAAACCGTAAAATACTTCCAGTATGCTAGTTATTGCCTTACGCACATTGGTTGGTCTGCTGTCGGCAGAAAGTGCGCGTATCTTTCATTATCTGCTTATCGCTCTTTGCCTCCTTACCAAATGCTGTATTTGCACTAAAATTTGTATAGCGATTTGGTTTTGATGCTATTGGGGATGCTCGGTTTCAATAGCGACGTTTAAATGGTAATAATAATTTGTGTATCATGGGTATGAAAAATTATGGCATCATGTTGTCTTTAAAGTTTGTGTTGCTTTTAAAGTTTAAGATATCTGCAATCTGCCGGTTTTTAGATTCACATATACCAGACATGTGTGTGGCATGTTTCAGTAAATTATTGGCCAAGACCCTTTTCCTGAATGAGATACTAAATCTAAACAGTAAAGATTTCATCATTATTCCCAGTGCAAAGGAATGGGATGCGGTTTGAAACATATTATACAAACAACTGCAAACAGATCAAACGGCTTTTACAATGCTCGGCGCTTGATTGTTGCAAAGATTCATTAGGAAAACCCTTGGTGCTCGTTCGCATAGAATCGGTCCAAACCAAACAGATAATGTTTGGTAATGTCGCGAATGATAAGATAAGAATGCTCAATAAAGATGTCCACCTGCAATAGCATTCTCACGTGGGGTTGTACTTAAGCATTCTCAATAAAGAGATAGGAATTTCCATAATTTGGTTTAAAGAAACGGCAGAACATGTTTAACTTTATTTAAAATTAACAATATGTTAGTTTTTATTTGAAAAGCACGGCCAGGCCGTATTGCTTAATACCAACATGTTTTAGATGTTAGTTCGTTGCAAAACGAATAGTTCGAAAATTTTCACCAATCCACGAAACTCAATATCTCCTTCGAAAACCGGCTCAGCCCGAATGCTATTTAACACCTCCACGTGTAGAGCAGGTTGTGTACAAATGCTCCCATGTTATTCCTGCGTACGATCCTCCGACAACAGATGAACGGGAATAAACACGAAGGCTGCATGGCATTGGCCAGAAATGGCGTTCGAGGCCAAGGGCCGGAATTCGACATATTCTTCCTACTCTTCATATAATTTTTTTTCTCTGCTACTTCCTTACTACCATTTTATGTTTTGACTGGCGAAGCTGAGGTGTAAATAATGTTGCGTAAAACGGCGATGGTCCTCACTGTTGGGCACGCTTGTGGGCATGCACGATAATCCTGTGCACACTAGTATACAAAAACTAGCGGTGGCAACTGCCAGCGTAGTACACCTTAATATGCCTCGACAGACCTATACCGTCCGCGTACCGTCGCGTTTGTGCCTAACTTTATGCATTCAAGACACATACGTAGGCAATCCCCCGGGTCTTTACTCTACTCCACTTAGCTCTCTAGTGCTCGATTATGTTTCTTGAAAAGTGAAGTGGTATTTATGATGGCTTAGTTTTTGCATTTTGAAAAGAGTAATCAAGAGGCTCTGGGGAAGTAAATTTATAGCATAATGCAAACGTGAGTACATTAAACATCTTAGGGTGATGATTAGGCACAAACAATCTACCTGAAGAAAGTAATTGGCTGAGAAATGAGAAAAAAGGCAATTCAATATGTAATCGGCAACACATTCTACACAATAATGTGTAATTTTTTTTATTTATGTGTTTTTTGCGAATATTTGCGATTCTCTTGTACTCCCACGAACCTAGATGTGCGTAGTTATCTCCGGGTTCCGGATTGACGCAAGTGGTTTAATTTCGATAAAAGTAGCTAATTACCCATTCAGTATAGTTTCAGTTCCTCTTCGTACGACTAAACCACCGTTACCTTACCTCGGTTACCTTACGCCGGAATGTTTTTTTTTTATTTTATGAAGGGTGTATGTTACATCGATGTGTACATGTAAAAGTGTGACTCACAAGGAAAAGCGAATGAGAAACCCACGTACAGCGTCGATGTATGTACAGTGTACACTAAAAACAACGACAAAGTTGCTATAATGTGGTTGGTGGGAACACGTAACAAAAAGTAAATCAAGCAGCAACATTAACTGTAAACGCAAAGTGGCTTAGGTCTCGCGGTGTTTCTTGCGTCGTGTTTTGTGCATCAACCCTGCAAGTAGTTCAGTAAACTCCGCTTCCCTACTACTGTACCGGCAGTAAAACCATGGCACTGTACATAACGGAATACAAGAACCGCTTTCGGAAACGGCGACGGAGACGCTTGTTCGGCACCTGCGTCAGTGCGGCCGTCGTTGAACAGGTAACGGAAGAATTTGCCCAGACAACACACACACACACACTCACACGCCTGTGAGGTTCCCTGCGTAGCTCTCGGTGGTTGTTTCAATCATTTCCCGATTAATGCTTGCAGTTACCTATCTATCGAAATGTTTAAATGCTGCTCCGGTGCAGCGAATTCCTGCTAGTGACGACGCCGCGAATGACGATCTAAATTTGCGTGATGCAAGAAATTTTAGACAAAAATACGTTCCATTTCCTTGCTCCACATCGTTTGTAATGCTTCTTACGGTTGATTCTTTATTTTAAAGTAAAAAAGTATTACTAGCTAGGTGATTGCATCTGCCAATTTCTAGTGGTAGTGCTGATAGTGTAAGCATCGCAAGCAAATCCGCTTAGTTCCAATTATTTTTCCTCTCTTCTTTAACGAACGTAAAGCGGTTTGATTGTGATTTGGCTGTAGGAGCATACAATTACGTAAATGTTTTAATGTGCGATAGACTTTTAATTATCACGGTTTTTGAATTGTAAAGAAGCAAACGTGTCAAAATTATTTGAGCAAAAACAGACATAAAACAAGCATTCATAGTAAAGGGTGTCCCCGAAAGTAAAAGCACGATTTCTAAATGACGTATCTAGTAAACGGATGGCGCAAAACAGCTGATTCTTGATATGCTTGATTGTTTACATACATTCAGAGCTACTAGATAGTGCATTAAAACTATTTTTTTCAATAGCGCCTGTAAAAATGCGAGGCATTTCCGTCGAAAAGCGCAAAAGCATTATGCACAAATGGTGCCTAACATTTCGCTTAGTCAATTAGTGAAATCGGAAGGTGTGAGTATCGGAGCCGTACGAACCGCCATCCAAAAGTTTCAGGAGGAGTCCAGCTTCGAGAATACGCCGAAAAGTGGCCGAAATCCTGGTCCTGTCGATCAGCGGTTGGACCGGGACATAGCAAACCGGGACGTGCCAAGGCAAGATTGAATTTAAAAACGTATAAGAAAGGAAAGAAACCGAAACGGAGTACAAAACAGGCCTCATGCGTTAAATATCGGGCTCGGAAGCTGTACGACAAGATGCTGTGTCGCCAATCCTCATGCATCGTGATGGACGATGATTCGTGCGTAAATTTTGACTACAAAACTCTTTCGGGGAGTCAATATTACACCATTCGTCGAATCGACGTTTGCTGCTCATGATACGAAATCATACTGGTCCAGTGTTGTTTTGGCCAGATTTGGCCTTTGTCCACTATGCTAAAGACACGATCGCATGGTATGAAGAACATGAAGTACGGTACGTGCCGAAGAAAATGAATCCCCCGAACTGCCCTGAAGCCAGACCGATTGAGTTATTTTGGGTGCAAACCATGGCACAATTGAGAAAGCATTTTAAAGCTGCTGAGAACATCGACAGTTTTCAAAAAGACTGGAAGAAAGTGTCGAAAATCGTCCGGGACAAGTCTGTGCTGAGCCTGATGGGAGGCGTCATATCAAAAGTGCTATTATTGGAACACGATTATATTTTTAAGTTTTTTTTTAAATAGTACAGAACACTCCACCAATTCTATTTATCAAATAAACATTAAGTTTCGGGAACAGGCTTTTTTTATCTAACTTTTAAATCGTGCTTACACTTTCGGGGACACCCTTTATTTAATTGTTATTTAAAACCATTAGCTATATTTCGACACGATTATGTATGTGGACCGTTCCATAATTCTATCCTTATTGAACATTCCCCTTTAGCTAAGGCTGTCTATCCGACTACATAGTAAATAAATCTACTAAGCCAGAAATGGCAGGTCGTCACACCAAGAAGAGACATTTTATGTTGCAAACGCATTATTTTTTATTGGTATTTTATCGGAATATCCGATAAAATTTTCGATTTTTGTAGTTAAGACATATTTTTCGTCGAAATTCAAAATTCTTTGAAAGTTAACTCATTACAAAGCTTTTTACAAAATAGCTTCCAACTCTAGTTGAAATTGATGTTCGAATATTTTTGAACCTCTCTCGTTCTCTCTTTCATTGCGCCGGTACATAAATATCAATTTTCTTCCAGAACATTCTTTTCGAGGTATATGTGTTTCCGACGAGGTATTTCGGCGATCGCGGCAGGTGATTCTTATTTAACCTTGCTTCTCACGACATGGATAAGCTCTATCAATGGTAAGCAAGGGTAACTTCGGATGTTGTTCATAGTTCTTACATCGGGTTGCGGAATGAATAATTTTGTTTAAAGAACTGCATCCCAATAATTTGACTATGTCGTTTGTTCACAAATGTATTGCAACACGTGCTGGACACGTGCTAAAACCAAAATTATCCGTAGAGTACATGTCCCTGATACACTGAACTCTGCGCTCTGCAGCGATTATGTGACCGTCCGCCAATACGAAGCCAAATAGGCGCGGCTTCGTATGAGCTAACATTTATTGTAGCTGTTCTTGTTTGGTACCAAAAACTGTGTATTAAAGTTCTAGGTAAAAGATTTTTGTAATCTTCCCCCATAGGGTTTGAAGCTACCTTGGAGATATTTGTGCACTATGGGCTCGAATTGGTCATGGAATGGAAAAAAGGAAATTTTATGGGGTTTGTTTAAATGTATGTTTCCGTTGTTCTAATAGTTAAAAACAATGGTATTAAATTATTATGATTAATAATTAATAGTGATTAATTATAGTTATTAATCTTAATTAAATTATAATAAGTGAAGGAAATTTTTTTTGAAAATACTAAATTTTAGGGATTGAACTTTTACAATATTAATGATATAATGGTGATTATTATTTAAATAGCAACATAAAAATATTGTTATGAATATTTATAAAATTATGTTAAATGGAAAAACATTGTTATAATATATTTTAATAACAAAATGGGCACAAAAGGTTTTATTAGGTAAAAGCTTTCAAAGCATCAACCAACGGTTTACCTTCGGCGTAGTTATCGGTTTTAAGATCACGCGCTTGCTGTCATGCTAAAAAGCTTGTTTTGATTAATATACTCGCAGATATTACCGAAAAGCAGAGATTAATATGCTTTAAATAGACACATCGTACATTGTAGTAATCAATTTACGTCGTTCCTTATACAAAACAAAATTGTTAACCACATTTATTTGTACTTCTCTTGACATTCACAGGGCGACTACATCAAACATCCTGTACTGTACGAGCTGAGCCACAAGTATGGCTTGCCGGACAATGTGTCCGACCATCTACTACCCGATCGGCTTGAGGAGATTAAGGAGGCAATCCGTCGTGAAATCCGCAAAGAACTTAAGATTAAGGAGGGGGCCGAGAAACTGCGTGAAGTCGCTACGGATCGCCGTTCGCTATCCGATGTTGCATCGATTGTTAAGAAAAGCAACAACAAACTGGCCGAACTCAAGTCAGAACTGCACGAGTTGGAAAGCCAAATAATCCTCACTCAAGGGAATAGTGTCAGCAATAATGGGGGCCATGGTAAGTATACACAGTTGGGTAGTGATTTTAATTATCTTTTAATACCAGTTTGAGTTAATAATGAGTTATTAGTAAGATGTTTTTGAAGAGATTGCTTGGGATATCTCACAGCACCTTTAAAATTTTCCAAACATGTACAAAAAAAATGCGCATCACTAAAATGTACGAAAAGTTTGTTATTTATGATGTGAAGAACAAACGTTAATATTCCATTTTCTATGAAACTAGCTATATCGGCCCGGCTACAGGGCTACGCAAGAGAACTATGCAGTGTACTCAAACTTCTTCTTCTTTATCGGCACGACATCCTCAGGATGTTTAAGCCTACCATTTTTAGCTTTTTGACTTTATTTACCCAAAGGATAGTCAGTGCTGCGTACGTAGGTTTGGTGGTCCAGATAGAATTTTCCCTTGGTCGTGTCGTGTGCAGACGGCGGCGCTACCAATACACCACCTGGCCGCCTCGTGCTCAAACTTCTATGTTCACTTTTACTTCAACGTATTCATGTATTCTATTACTTGAAAGGGATTTCCGACCTCAAGATTTTCATATTTTTTCATCTGTTATTAAATTATCCTACCGCTAGATGCTAGAAAAGAATTTAGGCTTGTTTTCACTTCCGTAATATTCGCCAGGTATTACCATTGCGATACTCGTGGTTTGATATTGTTTTCTTTCACCGATTGAACCGTGAAAATGTCCTGCCTGCGTATTTCGTAACAGTATTGCGGTGAAGCATTGTGTTTAGTATTTCGATTGTCACAATTTTTGCAAGTTTGCAAGCCGATAATGATGTTATAACCGATACAATCTGTCAGTGTACTACGACATAGCTCAGCATTGTCATAGAATATGAATAACATCATATTGCAATCATTAGAACTCTCTTTTCCGTTTGATATTACAACCTCATGGTTCTTGGAATACCATTTCTGTCTTCGGAACCCGGACCTAATATCTTCGGAAAACTGGGGACAATTACGTTCAACTCCATGAGAAACTGACCAAATACTTTATGATATCCCCGTGTAGAATACTGTTCAAACTCAAGGTCTGTGTAGGATAGAGGTCGAGTAATATAGAGCAATTTGACAAGTAGCCAAAAGTTCGTTACACGTGAAAATGTTTACAATTCATTTAAATGTTTTGTGTGTAGTTATGTTGATTAATCGGGTCGGTCATAGCAACAAGATTTTTATTGTTTTAGATTTGGTTGGAAATTTGTGTTGCTGTTTTTCGATTTTAGTCCGGAATAAGATCTGCAGATCTTATTGGCGATTGGTGTTAGGTATGATTGTTGTTCAAGGCAGGTGAAAAGGCAGAAAATCGGATTTTGTAAAGCGATCATTTGGCAACGAGTAGGTGAGGCTCTTCACATACGAGGAAGAGGATGAGGCTCATCATATCTCCCGGTTCACAGTACGACGTGAAAGTCCGGTACTGTGTAATCAACCCTTGGTTTAGAACACTAATAGGTGATGACCACACACCACTTTATAAAACCATCAACAGTTTGCTGTTTTAACTAAAGGCATTCAAAACGAAGGAAAACTTTAACGACCAAGCTAATTGTGAAACTTCGCGATATAGTAAACAAGTAGGCTAGACGCAAGGAATCTTGCACGGGCGACCAAACGTCAAATGAAATCCAAAATGGCGAACCCAAGGTCTGTGTAGGATAGTGGTCGAGTAATAGCCAAGATAGAGGTTCGCCATTTTGGATTTCATTTGACATTTCGTCGCCCGTGTAAGATTCCTTGCGTCTAGCCTACTTGTTTACTATATCCCGATTAATCAACACAACTACACACAAAACATTTGAACGGAAAAGGGCGTCCAAACGTCAAATCACGTGTAACGAACTTTTGGCTACTTGTCAAATTGCTCTATATTACTCGACCTCTATCCTACACAAACCTTGGGCGAACCTCTATCTTGGCTATTACTCGACCTCTATCCTACACAGACCTTGGTTCAAACTACATTGCTGTAATCTTGGTAACATTTGCATCGTTGTTAGACTGAAATTGTTCTAAAAACCATACGGTAACCAAACCAAACATAACCAAA
Source organism: Anopheles moucheti (assembly GCF_943734755.1). Lineage (NCBI taxonomy): Eukaryota > Metazoa > Arthropoda > Insecta > Diptera > Culicidae > Anopheles > Anopheles moucheti. The sequence goes on from NC_069141.1 coordinate 92,594,299, forward strand.
CATGAAAAAAGATACTTGAAGAAATCAAGTATGCGATAGAAAAACGATGTGTTCAGTGAAGAACCTATCAAAGTAGTCTTGCTAAAACATTGTTGGCGTGTGCTGTGGATGGCTGTGGATTGTGTGTGCTGAAAGCGGTCTCGTTTTTTTGCATTGATGCTTCGTGGGGTTATATCCCTAAAATTTGCTACTGACGATCAAATTGTGCCTGAGCAGCACATAGTGCGTTTCATACAATGCCATAATTTGTTTCATACTGATGTAAATGTGCAAGTGTAAATGTGACGAAATGATCGCAAATGTCTTCACCGAAGTGGTTCAAAATTTGCAAGAAACTCGGCCAGGAAATCGGTCTAGAAATTCCTGGATTTCTTGACGCACGGACAACCGACCTAAAATTGGAGCATCAAACTTGATATGCGAAAATCAAGCGTACGATAGAAATTCACGTTAATGGATCGAAGAATGCTATAAAACATGGTCAATTATAGAAAAAGTTCCGTAAGTAAAAACTCACCACAGAAATCAACCGTTTTTGTTAATCGCCTAAAACATCAACATGAACCTAACGGGCTTCTACGAAATTTCGCTGATTGTTACCAAGCAGCAAAGAAGTAAACCGATTGAAATCTGTACATTTGGTGAAAAAATCGTAGAAGGCGTTGGAGTATTAAGAAATCGTAAATGTACGTAAAAAAAGTGATCCAAGTAGTGGCGTTATGGGTTTCCTTAGCGCATACAAACGTTTATATATAGAAGACTAGCTTAACGGCCCGGTTACAGGGCTACGCAACAGAACTTTAAAGTGTACGCAATAGAACTTTGTTTCCGAGACCCGAGACTTTGCTCGTGTTTGTTCGAACATGGAGGTAGTCTTTCAATGAAAAAACTTGACCTAGCATTTTAGTTTTCAAATGCTAAAAGCTGTGCAAATCTAACTGGCTGTGCCACACATAACTCAAATTAATATTATTGTATAAAATTTGCGTTGTTTGCGTTGCGACAGGAACCGACTCTTGCACCAGGACTTTCATAAGACAATTGAACAAATGTGGTTGCAGATTTGGTACGGTTTGTTCAGCACCAGCAAGATCTATCAACCCCGCGAAGCTGTGCCTAACGTTCTCGCATATATTTCAAACGCTGCATTGCATACCGACCACCTTGCTGAACTTGTCGACACGGTACTGCTGGAACAGTCACCCGGTACAATACATCAAAGAATAAGCGATATCCTGCCAGGATATGCGATATGCGGCATATTCACGTGGAGTAATTTGATTGCATGAATTTTCCTCTGCATACGACTCCATCTGTTAAAAAATCCCAGAAATTTCAGGCCAATATCTCTTGATGTTGTGCTTGTGTAATGGATTATTGAAGCACAGACGACTTGCAAATAAAAAATTTACGCGGCTAAAAATCTTCTTGTATCGCAAAAACTCCAAGCATAGACGGCAACAATTCTGCAATCGCAAACCTGAAATATCCGGTGAAGTACAATGATCAAGATGATGATGGAAGCCAGTTCTATTGGCTGATATGATTTGAATTGATAATTGTTACATATGATTTTACCGAGCTTTTCATTCAAAAGAAGTTTCCTATTTGCATTTGATGGCGTTTTAGCCATTGGGACTTGACTCCACAAAATTCTGCGTTTCCAGAATCCTGGTTACCTGTTTTGGTAAAATTTTCTCTATTTCAACAGTAAAAAACATAGCACAACAACAAAAGCAACTGCTCCTGAAAGAGTTTAAAGAAGAGATGTGAAATTAAAATTGCTCCACACAAATAAATGCGCTACCGTCGCTATCATCTATGCGTCGCTACCAACTAAAATTTTTATAGCGATTTGTATGTATTTCCATGATTACTAATGTAAGATTTTTTTTCAGATCCCATTTTATCCACAGTCATACCGAGTGGACCACAATTAACCGCTAACGATAAACTACTCATTTCACTCGAGAAGCAGCTTAGCATTGAAACGAAGGTGAAAAACGGTGCCGAAAACATGATCCAATCGATCTCTGGTGGTCACCATGGTCGCGATAAGAAACTGTTAGCAGAGGCACATCAAATGTTGGCTGACTCGAAAGCAAAAATAGAATACCTGCGGCTAAAGATCCTAAAAGTGCGTCAAAATAAACTAAATTGCAAAGTTTCGGAAGAAAATGGCGGAGAATCAACGACAGCGATCAAACAACCTCAAGAACTTGAAACGTCACTGGATGATCGAATTGAGGAGCTGCGTCATCGACTTCGTATCGAAGCGGCTGTCGTTGATGGAGCGAAGAACGTTATCCGTACGCTCCAAAGTACAAAGACGATTGATAAAAAGGCACTGCAAGAGGTATGTATCGTTTTTTTATTGCTCTTGGCTTAACGACCTAATAGGTCATGTCTGCCTTTTGTAGCTTACTAAAGTAATTTTACCACGTAGCCGGATAGTTAGTTCTTGCGATGGGTGAACGTTTCGGATGGTATTTTGGACCGGCCCTGTCGTGCGGTTCTGGCTGCGCTACCAAATATACTATCCGTATGTATCTGAAGAGGACGAATTGCATTGTCGATTTTTGTTTAGCTTTAAGGCAAGCATTCAAGTAACAACCTATCTCATCTGACAAGTGTTAAAGATGTTTTAATTGATTCAATTGAAGATTCAATTGAACAACTTAAAGGTTATCTGCGTTTCAAAAACAATCGGAAACTCTTTCTTATGTTTTGCGACGTGCTTTCTCATATCTGAAGTTTTAGAGTTAAATTTTCAAGTCTTATTGATTGTACCACAGTTTTGGTTTTTATTGAACCTTAGTCTTACGGGATGATTTAAACATCTTTCGGCATGCTAATGTTATTATCAATTTAAAAACTTTTGTAATTGCATAAAAGATCGCTAAGAGGAAAACGAGCACATCCAGAGATTCGCGCTGGATGAAATTCATATCTGCACCTGGATAGTGTAGCTGAGATGCTCCTCTGTGTCGGGCGACATACTCCACCCAATAGCAAGCAAGATCCATGGCGTTCTGCGGTCGGTCTCGATATAGGTCAGAAAGAGTTTTTGCTCGTTCCGCGAACCTATGCTCCCGCAGCATAATGTTGATAATACGTGAAAATGATTGCTCGTCTAGCTCCTGGTAATCTAACTTCATTGCAACGCCTTCTTCTACCATGGATTGAATGTTTTGGAACTGCTCCGCGAATATGGGAATACCCAAAACCGGCACACCATGGTACTTGGCCTCAGTCATACCACCAAGGCCACCGTGTGAGATGAACAACTTTACTTTTCGATGCGCTAGAACATCATCCTGCGGCAACCACGCTTTCGAAAGTACATTTGAAGGAATATTCGGAATACGATCGCTTTCCCACTTCCACAGCACGCGTTGTTTGAGTTGAGCAAAGGTCTTCAAAATTGCATTTAGCTTCGCCTGGGGAAGGTCAGCCGATTTGAGATTTGAACCAAGACAAAAGTAAACGACACCATGCTCTGCTCCGTCAAGCCACTCGCGAATATCTTCGGGGAGTGGTTCTGGTTTGGACTTGATTTGTAACCCACCTACCTCCACCATATTTGGCAAGTACGGGCGTGGTATGGTCTGCGAGAAGTGTGTATTGAGCAGGACGAGCGAAACATTACGACGCACTTCCTGGAACGGTGGGTAACGATCTGGCGGGAAGTTACGTTCGTAGTATGAAGTTTGTACATATTCTGATACCATGGTGACCACGTTTTCGAAACCGGCGAAGAGTAAATTCTTTACACGACCTAAAAAATCCATCCTGTTCTTTCCACCGATCATAATATGCGGAACTGTTGCAATGGCTCTCGGATTGCCCACAAAGTCGGCCGTCATTTTCGTCATACCGGCTGAGAACAACACTACCGTCGGTGCGTTAAAATGCGGCCCAAGTCCCAGGACAAAATCGACCACAAAATAGCCAACGATCACCAAATCGAAATGCTCGTGCTTAAGTGCCTGAACCTTGGCGTCTTCCAATGCCATCTCTGCCGTACGGAATTGACTCTGGAAAAGGTGCATCATACTGGCCATCGAGTGACCTTCATCATTTTGCAGGAAGTCCCTAGTCATCTGCCCAAGATCGATTTTATGTACCAGGATCTCCCGATAATTGGGTACCGGTTTGGAAAGTTTAAACGGGCTCACCATTGTGACCTGCAGGAATGAATGCGTTAGTTAAGAGTCGCTTTTAGACAGTCTTACTCACATCATGCCCTCGCTCTGCCAATCCTCGCAGTAACGCCTGCCCGACGAGCACATGCGATCTGCTGGAACTTGGATAAATGCACAAGATTCGATATGCTGCTAACTGCGCAAAACAGCAACACAGTATCAGCCAAGCGATCGCAACACTCTGTCCGAACTTCATTTTAACTACAGTCTTTGTGGACAGTTCACACGCATCTGTAAATGCTCATTCATCGGACGTTTAATGCAGTGTCCGAACGCTACATCGCTTTTTGATTTTTTGCTTCTTATCGACGAGATAGTAGTTGTGAGCAGAATCGAAAAACCGATCCATGAATGGAAGCTTGCATTGGAATAGCTGCGTTTACACCAATACACTTGTACAAAGAGGTTGTAGAAAACATTGAAAGATTTGTTTATCTCCACATATTGTTAATTGTGTTCACAGTTTTAAGTGTGTGTGTGTGTTTTCAACATACGCCAAGCCTGATGAGCTGTAGCATCTATCATCAGTGCTCGCATAGAAATTTGCTGTATCATCGTTTGTCATTTCGGTTGTTTATCAATTCCTATCCAAACAACAGATAAGATAACACATAGTCAAATATCTAATGAAACAATATAGCTGACCAGTCTAACCGTGGATCATATAGTATTTGATGTCATCATTTATTTTTATTACATTATTGTACATTTGATTAGTAAATTACATTATTTTAACCAGAGAGGGTTAATATACTCCAGCATTTGAACTATATTTTAAAGTAATAAATCAACCTCTTAAAGAGTTTAATGCAGCTACCATCATGCAACTAACTCTTCTTATGTTTTTTTCGTTGATTTCTGGACCGATGCACCGAACAAAGCATTTTTTACAACTCGTCCTATGATTAAAACCAATTTGTACATCATATAAAGCACAACAAACAAAAATGCATATACATCCAGCAGTGCCGACTGAAAAATGTTCAGATCTGCCCCTTGATAATGTAGATGTGGCGCCCCACGATGGCGAATGACATACTCTATCCAAAAGACTCCGGTTTCGAGGGTTCCGATTGGACGATCATTGTACAGTATGGAACGTTCCTGAATATGGTCACGGTATTTGGGATCACGGAGCACTTCCTGTACAGCACCGCTTAGCAGCGGCTCCGTTAGATCATCGAAACTTACCGAAAGACCCCACCTTTCCTTAACGACCTGAGCTACATTACCGTCCTGATCACCAAACATGGGAATACCGACGATCGGTACACCGCAATACATTGCTTCAGTGATACTGCCTAAACCTCCATGCGTGATAAATAGTTTGAGGTTCGGATGTGCCAAATTCGTAACCTGCGGCAACCACTTGCCGATAAACACATTTGATGGCCGGTTTGGCATTTCATCCTGGTCCCACTTCCAAATGACGCGTTGTTTTAATCCACGAATCATCGTTAGAATAGCATCCAGTTTATCCTGTCGCATGTTCGAACTGTGAAGATTAGATCCGAAGCTTATAAAGATAGCTCCATCACGACCGGCGTCGTCAAGGAAATGCTGCAAATCTTGGGGCATTGATTCGGGTCTGGAGTTTATTTGAATGCCACCCACCTCAACCATATTGGGAAGGTAAGGTCGTGGTACGTATTGCGTGAAGTAAGTGTTAAGCATCACGAGCGACACATTTCGCATTGCCTCATCGTAGCAGCGAAACCCTTTTTCGACGGGGAAATTCGATCTCCAATGTAAACGATGAAGTTATTGAAGACAGAAAACTGTTCAATTCCTGTTCATACTTATAGTAGGACAGTTCCTTGTGTCTTATATACATGAGCATTATGTTCTCCATTCCATGAATTACAGTGTTGGCAACACGATCAAGGAATGTCATTGAATTTCGTAGTAGCATGTGCGGTACGGCGGCAACCTTGGCTGGATTGCCTATAACGTTGATTAAACCCGATGCGGAAGCAGAGAAGTAAAGCACCGTCGGACAACGGAACAATTCCCCGATGCCGATTATAAAGCTATTTATGAAAAAGCCAACGATTGCCAAATCAAACTGCTCCTCTTGGACAAGACGAAGAAATTCGGGTGCATTAATGGTAAGATTGGATGAATCTTGCGCCGCTCGGAAAATCTTGGGCAACAGCTTCATCATGTTTCGACTTCCTCATTGCATAAAGTCTTTCATGATTGTAGAAAAGGCGTCCTCGATTGGCACGTACACATCTCGGTAGTTCCTCGGTGGCCTCTTTAGAGGAAACGCACTGACCATGGTGACCTTTTGGAAGAAGAAACATGGTACGGATCAAGGTTTCATATCAAACATTACAAATCGTTTTGTCGGTGCATGGTAGAACTTACCTCATGTCCACGGAGAACCAGTTCTTTGAGTAGTGCTTGAGCTCCTAAAACATGGGATTTACTCGCGGTCGGAAAGACGCATACAATTTTTGCTGACTCAGCGTGACTGATCAGCAACATCAGGGTTGCCATCACCACGGAATTGAAGGTCAATTTTATCATTATTCCACTTTTTTTCTTGTCACCTCACACGTACTATTGAGAGAGAGAGAGGGAGAGAGATAGAGAGAAAGAGAGAAAGGGAGAGAGAGAGAGCGACACCGGATCACATACACAACACACAATAGCCTAGATCCGCAGAAACGCAAACACGATAGAGAAAGAGAGAGAAAGGGAGAGAGAGAGAGCGACACCGGATCACATACACAACACACAATAGCCTAGATCCGCAGAAACGCAAACACGATAGAGAAAGAGAGAGAAAGGGAGAGAGAGAGAGCGACACCGGATCACATACACAACACACAATAGCCTAGATCCGCAGAAACGCAAACACGATAGTCGCACGATCGCAAACGATGCAATGCTGCTCCAACTAACGATGGGCAATGGTTTTAAACGAATAGAACGTTCGATACAGCTCTACCGATCCCAGGTATGATGGAGATCCGCATTTCGGCACCGATAGAATGAATGTCACATGCTTGTTCACATGAGGAGTAGCAACCTTCTACCTGTTTTATGTTCTCTGTTCTCTTTTATGAATGTATGCGTCGACGGACGGAGTCATATTACAAATACTTGAATACGGAAGGTAAACACGATTACTCAAGAAAACATGGTCAGGGTAGAACACCGCTGTAGATGTGTCATGATTGGCACACATCCAAATACTATCAGACATCAGATTACGCAACATGTGGATGGGTCCGATTCCATACCAGTGAACTGTAAAATATCTAGCAATAGAGGTAGTGCCTTCCCACACACTCACACATACATACTGACATATTAGCACCACATTCAAGCAGAGTTACCCAAGCACCGTGCATGTGTGTTTGTTCGTTTAGGTTTTCGTTATGTTGTGTCTCGTTTATCCCCGGGTTGACAGCGGCGGATCAAACGGCAGGCGGTGTAGGCGGTCGCCTTGGGCCTCGCCGTGTTGGGGGCCCCAAAAAATTTGTGCCGATTGTGCGATTTTTGAAAATTTAACAGCAGAGTTAATTTATAGCTAAAAAATTAATTGAAAAGGTAAAAATTTATCAAAATATCTTCCTTGGTCATATAAAACATTTGTTTCTATGTGATAAATTAAATGTAGAGAAGAATATCGACTTTGTGACTTTAAAGTATAAACGAAATTGCACCAGAATTTCCGAATGTATAGTACCAGGAGAGCATCCACGGAAGAGGTAGAACCTAGTACAGCAAAATTCCGCCCTGGGCCTAACAAGGGGATTGATCCTCCACTAGATATGATGTCACTTCTTAAACAACTTGCTTATTCGCAGTTGTTTTTTCCTGTATCGTGTTTATCGTGTTCGTATTGTAATTCACTTTTTCACTACCCTTTGCTATTTAACGTAACAAACACCACTTTCGATGCTGACATTTCGGTTGTTGGGATTTATTTTTGACGTTTCATCGTAAGCTGAAATGAGAAACCTCGTCTAACGGTTCTGTTGGTGGTAGAAAATGGCAAAAAAATCACAAAACACTGACCACTGCTATGTGCGTGTGTTGTATTCTTGTGACGAACTGATCGGTTATTAGTAACAGAATGGCGCTAGTGGTCTGTGGTTTATGTTAGAAGCTAGATGAGGCGATCGTCTTTCTTGTGTGTTTTTGTACTAATTACATTTAACTGATAGACAGATCAATTGATAGCGTGAAAGGTAATGGAAGATGGCCAACGATATCGTCTTGGTAAATTTAATGAAGTACAGGAAGGTCGCACCCGGAGTCGTACGAAGAAGTGCAAACACGGTCATCATCATCATCAACATAAAAACCACGTCGAAGACGAAAATCCAACGAAGCACAAACAACAATGTCAACACCACAAACGTGATCATCGTCGGCATAGATCGCCATCGGAGGTTAGTTAGATAAGTGTAGCAAAAGCAAATGTAAATCCATCCTCATCGTAAACGTGTCTCGAATGACTTAATTGCAACTTTTCAACAAAATCCAAATAAATCCACTGCTGCTATTGAGAGAATTGTTTAAAATAGAGTCGATTCCGCCATTCGTCAGCTTGGGAAGAGGTACCACCGCCTCGTGAATGGTATCTAAAAAAACACAATAAGCGTAGCTGTATTGTATGGTACTGGCCATTGTATTAGTTTGTTGTACAACGTATATTATTATTCATTGATACATTTTTTTTTTGAGAAATTATAGGAAATGTCAATTATATGTCTTCGATTTCCTGTAGTTCTAACGCTCTCTGCTCTAATGCCGTTCTTCCATTCTTGTTAGGGTGTCTAGCAGTTGTCTTTACATCGACTAGTGACTTCACGACAAACACACATGTTATGTTAAAGATACCACATATTTTTTCGGTCCACATTACGTAATCTGTCAATCGGTGCTAAACAGTTATCACACTTCCCTCACGCATACACAAACAGACAGATTGCACCTAGCATTTAACGATTGTCGCCTGAGATGACTGCCGCTGGGATATTATTTTTCTTCCGAAAAATTGTACAGGGAGTTCCCGATATTCACAGTACCTCCATTACGCAGATTCGTAGATACACGGTTTTTAAATTCTTAATTTGCAAGCATGACGGTGACTCTTGGATTCGACGTTTGCGGAAATTCGGGTCACACGGATCTCTCGTGGATTATACCGGCCCACTTTAATAGTGTATATCGGAAACTGTCTGTATTAATTTTTGTTTTGTACTGATAATATTTATTCGTTCGAGGTTTTCATCTTCGCATCTTCGTGTTACGGAAGGAAAATGGGATGTCCAACACGATTGCTTGTTTATGTAAGCACGCACGTTGTTGGTTTTTAGATCGTCGAAGTCGGTCGTTTGCTTGTTTACCCGTTGTTTAGTTAAGGTAATCTTTAGGGCTCATAATCGATGGGCAACCGCGACAATAATACCTTTATTCGTGGTTTGCTTGGTTGTCCGTCGTTTAGTTGAGACAATCTTTAGGGCTCATGATCGATGGGCAAACGCGAAAATAGTACTTTTATTTTCTCGTTTTGTTTGTTTTTTTTCAATAAATTGTAATTTGTAACTGCTGATTTAGTACAATTACGAAATTTTCAACAAATAGAAAAAATTGTTGAATTTTGGTTTCATCCTGTTGCAACCGTTGACTCGTAGAAATTTCCTATCGATGACTCAATTATATCGTTGTATGTCTTCGTTTAATTTTGCAGTGATTAATTTATGCACTTATTTAAATTTGTTTTGTAACCATTTTTTGTGTAAGCTCATTAGGTTAATATTGGTAGTAAGTGGTGGCTGCTAGTGGTTAAATAGAAAATGACATGCTTTATAAAAAAATAAAAGCTGGTTTAACATTTGCATTCTTTTACATCAAACGAAAATAACCTGTCCTATAACCAATTCTGCTACTCTCTTGTAAGATTGATTTCTTGAATTATTCTGAGTGATTTCAAGCACCATTTGACAACAAGTCAGTAGTTTCGGTACGATTGTATCGATCAGCGGTTTGAATCGATGGCTTTTTGTGCGTTATTTCCTAACAATCGTTCTTTTTTTTACTGATGCTATGATCGTTTGAATACCAACTGAACCCGAAACCATTGTTACGAAATAACAAAAAACGAAACTAGCCAGCTTGTGTTGTTAGCGTCGCGGCTTCGGCCGGTCTAAACGAGCCGAGAATTTAACCGCGAAGCGCCCTACGATCGAGAAGCGTGTGTATGTTTATACCAGTGCGACGGTAGGTGTAAAGTAGTGACGAATTTCCGATATGTGGTTGTAACGCTAAAGAAATATAGTCTGCCATTCCGTGAACGTGCAGTCGTGTCTCAGATTGTCCTATACGCGTCAAGCAACACCATTTACTTGTTTGCTGTTCGGTAGTGCGTGATGAACGTGGTAGTACGTGATCGTGATGAAAGTGGGACGATCGATCCCATAAAGTGATGGTTTTTAAAAGTACCAAACGTGTATTAATCGACCGAACGCTGATGCCCAGTGTGAAAAGAAATATCAATTGGAAGGATCCATTGCGCCACGTGTTCCCAGGAATTGTTTTAATGGAGACGCCCAGTGTTTCACGGTGCAAGTGAATTCTGTGTCAGTGATGTATTATAAAGCAACAATAATCATATGCAGAGTTTCGTCAATTGATATGTGCAAATTTGCCAGGAAAAATATATTTTAAAATTCGACATTAACCAATTGTGTCAAAACCTGCGATGACGGTAGACCGAGATTCGTCGAGTGAAAATCTAACTTGTCTCAGTTCAGTCACGCGTAAGTGTAATCAACATTGAGCTCCAAACCCTTCATCATTCCGATCACTATCTCTGCTCGTTGTTAATTCACACGAATCTCCTCTATTTATATATCCCGTTCATCAGCAGTGTACTCTAGTGGCTAAAAGGGAGCAAAGCAATAAAACCACAGAGCAAAGGGGAAAACGAAGAAATCAGCACGCACGCACGCACGCTCAAGCAGACGGTGTTTGAATACTGTGTTTTTTGTTCTTTTGTACTTCAGTTAATTTTCTCACAACTTTCCTATTTGTGATGGTTTACAAAGCCTCGTCTGTTTTTGTGCGTTGTGTATTGCCGCCTGTATCGTGTCACAATTCGGTTTCATTCTACCGCATAATTGGAATGGAAGATTGCCAACTAGAACGCATGTTGTAAGAAAATCAAACAAACGTTTAACCTAAAGAAGGAAAAGGGTGACAGGACAGGGGTTATTAGTGTACAACATATCAGCTGCATCAACGATAACGAATACGGCATGTCCGCCCCCGGACCACAGCCACCCTCAGAAATCACTGCCGAATGGACAGTTCATGCACAGCTCACGCTTTCCTCGATTTCTCCCGCTACATTCATTTCGGCAGACAACAGCAAACTCCCTTCGGATGTTCCTCCGAGTTCTACGGCCGAAGAATGCACCGAGGTCCAATCGCCAACTCCAGAACCCAACATTTCCTCTCCGAGCGCTCGGGAAACTGGGGTCGATTCGAATGTTGCCCCTCAGCAAAACTTTATAGCCTCGCCTGCTCCTACCCTACCAGCTTCCTCATCCAGCGCAGTTCTGAGTCCAGTAAAGGTTGTTTATAAATTCAGCACGACTGACCATCCCTTGCACCAGAAACAGACCAATTTGTCCTCTGCTGTGCCGGTCGGTGGTAAGAGTAACGTTATTTTTAACACCGATCCATCATCACCTGCCACACCGGTCGCGCTCGCTAAGGTGAGACAGAAGAAACTGCGTGTTTATGACATACTTGCTCTGAATTTATTATTTTTTTCATCGTTGTGCATGGTTGAGTGAGAAATATGTTGGCCATATTCAACTCGAGTGGGTGTTTAGTTGCAAAACGTCCTCTATCGCTATCTTCGCTGGTCTTATGTTGTGTGTTGTCCCCGAAAAATGGGGTAATGCTAAACTTACTGCATTCCATTCGTATACGCAAGAAGCTGCAAGGGCATCAAGTAAGAACTTCCCACTTTTTTAGAATGTTTTCACCCTCGATGGAGATCTCTTTTGAAGAAAATAATTCGATGTTTTTTTTTTTATAAAAGATATGTGTTATTTCAATATTCATCCGAGCTCTTGTTTGTAGCAAAATCTACTGTTAGAACAAATTTTTGGTAGTTTATGATTTCATTTTAAGTTTTGTTTAATGGCGAAGTAGTATTCGACCTATGTTTTTCTTAGGTTGCTTTCAAGTCACAATCTTTATTATTGGAATCGTTTTCAGTTTGAATATCGATTCTTGTCGGTTGCACTCTTCTTGCTGCAAAAACGACTGGATGCAATTTATGATCGAATCTATCTCATAACACTGGATCCCCCCCTATATATACTGTATTGCATATACACCTAGACTTCAACTGCTGAAGGACCTCCACCACCGTGTACAGAAAATACGGTTCAGCTGTTCCCCAAGTGTACCAGCACCTGCAGCATCGTACTGACTGCCTGTACTGATATTGTACCGACGACCGACACACTGCCTTTTACTGTTAACAAGTGCCAATCTACCAACAACATTGTAGTGGACAAAAGTACCAACTTTCCCGAAAAGGTATTGAATGCTAGATTTTGAAAGCTACTTTTTTACCTTGCTGGAGGAATTTGATTGAGCTGCACAATTTCTATGTCGTTCTGAAACAAAGTCTGCCAGCAATTCCAAAGATGTGAGCTGTCAAACGAGTGACTGGGAGACAAACAGGCAAGAGGATAAGGATGGCGCTGTCAAGCGTCGCGGAGTACCCCACAAATCTACCACTGATGGGAGTCTTCTTTCACCGCCTCCGAGGAGACGTGAAGATAGGTTCGATTCGGTTAGTAATCTGCTGCATTTATTGCACTCATTGTTATGAATTTAAATGACAGTGATAACTCTTCTGCTCGTTCGCTCAATGTTTCAGCTTGTTCGCAAATCGATATCCCCGCACATCAATCCACTTGTCTCACCAAGTAATACGATACGATCGCAGCAATCAAGTGTGCGGGATACTTCGGTGGCCAAAAAGAAACCACGTACGGTACACATTGACGTGTACTGCACCGGTTCAGACGCGGAATCCGGATCCGATTGTGATTCGTGCTGTTCCTTCAACGAGGGAACCAAATCGCTACCTTCGTCAGGGATGCGATCAGCTACTTCGTCCAATTCGTCTGTATCATCGGGTAGCCGATTTGACACAAGCCATATGATGGAAATGAAGGCAGCGGCGGTATACCCTAACATCGACCCATCGCATCCAACTGTGTATGAGTCGGAGGAGATAAGGGTGCGTCACAAGCGTGTCGGAAAGCATGAAGTGCCCAGGCGTTTGATGCAGCAAACTATCGGTAGTATAGGTTGTATTTAGTGTAGCTGGTAGTATTGTACAAGTGTGTTTATTTGTTGTAGATCAAAACACGCTTTCTACCATTGGCAGTCTGAAGCGTACTGGCTCGGCACGGCATGGGCGCCCCAGGAGAAACACAGCGATTGACGAGATCAGTGAATCGAAAAAAATCCTTTTCAGCAAGCATCTGGGTGAAGTGCCTCAGCAACAGAACGAGGAACAGATCCAGGATGCATTTAGCACATACTTTCGACAAGATATAAGCGACGATGCAATCAGCTCCAACTATGCCCTCTCAGCTGATAGATCAACACGTCGGGACGTTACCGGGAGCAGTCTCTCAAGTGCATTGGCCTGCGGTGGGTTCTACGAGGATAATGAGGATAGCGATATCCATAGCAAGCTGAATCGTAGTGGTACCACCGCGACCCAGTCGGATAGTTTTGAATACGACAATAGCGAGGATCGGTATCGTATCCACGAAATGGAACATGTTTGGAAGCAACACCACTGGAAATCACCATCGGTAGAAAGAAGACTCCTTCAGATGCAAAATTCTACGGTACCATCGCCATCTTGCCATAGTCCTGAATCAGAGCATAATCTTACCGAGTCGGATCACAGCTTCGTGTATGACGAGGCACCACATCCGCACGCCTCAAATCCATCCCTGAACGAATACAGTGATTCAAGTCCTTCAACAGTTAAGAGTGCTTCCCAACGAGCATCGAGTAGGCCGAACCGGTCAATTTTGTTACAGCAACAAGCCGTTTTTGCTGCAACGCTGCAATATAAACGAGAGTTTTCCCCAGTAGAAGGTTACACCAACGAATACCTGGCGATTGCACGGCGATTTGGCAGTCTCATTACGGGTCGCCGCAAACCCGGCACTCACATGGGACCGGTTCGTAACCCGGAGTGTCCCTGCGAGCACTGTCGACGTTGGGTTCTGGAGCGTGACTCGGGTAGCGACGTTACTCTTTTGCATGAACGTGCACTTTCTGTGGACGGTATGAGCGCACCGAACGGTATCGTCGATATGCGTCGGCAGTTTCACCTGAGAAACACCTATGTCCGTGAAACGTAACCTGTCAGAATGCGTTGTCAGTGCATTTTAAACACTAATCCTTTGTATAATCTTCTTCAACTGTATGTCAATTGTAGGATTATAGGTTTCGTTACAAAGATACAAAATTGTAATCGTGCTATAAATTTGAGTATGCTTTTATTCAATTAACAGTACCATCCGTCCGTCTTGGGTATATTTTCGACAATTAGCACACCCGGTGTCATCTTACCAGAAACCGAGCAATCAACGCTAAAATAATACGATCCGTTATCTTTATCGGTACGATTCGGCTGAGCTGTGCAAGTAACGAGTGTTTCGTAATTTCATATTAATTATTTACTTATCAGCTTTTCGGTAGAGCATATTATGATGCGCGTTGGAATGCAAAACATCGACCCATATGCAAAAGTTTACGTTAGCAATATTTCATTACTTGCATTTTCCCCACCTTATATTATAGTGGAAAATGTTCACACCAAGGTGTACTTCCTAGAGGAATGTTTCTGAAATAAAAGAAATACTTGCAAGAAAATGCCCGATCAACTTCATTTAGTTCAAAAGACCAATCAATGCGTTTTACTACGTATTCAAACGATGTCGTACCGATGTAGGTAACCAATGCATCAGGGGTTTGTTTGTATGATTGATTGCTTCAAATTTTTCGTATAGTATATTTTGTTAACTTTATCTCTTCATTTATGTTTTCTCTCAAAATAAGGCTCAAGGTCGTCTATCGGATTCATCTCGCAAACTAGACCTGCTGCGGAAGGCATTAGATCTACGGCGACTGGAACTTCCTCCCGATTGTCCCACAGCACAACAGCTAAAAGCAGAACTTCAAAATGTACAAGCATCCAGCCCTGGTCCCGTGCAGTACACTATGCGTAACTCCTTTCGGGGAAGTGCACAGGGTCGGCCAACGCAGAGTCATCAATCGTTTATTCGGTGTGCCACCGTCACCGGTAAGCTGGAAGTACGTCTAATGGGCTGCCAAGATTTGTTGGAAGACGTGCCTGGTCGATCGCGACGTGACAAGGATGCTGGTTCATCCAGTCCGGGTGATCTAAAAAGTTTCGTCAAGGGTGTCACCAGCCGCAGTTCTTCGAAGAGCTACAGCGTCAAGGACGAAACGTCGTCAGACATTATGGCGGTGATCAAGCTAGACAACATCACCGTAGGGCAGACGTCCTGGCGCCCTTGTTCACAGCAGGCTTGGGATCAGCGGTTCAGCATCGACTTGGATCGATCGCGTGAACTGGAAATTGGCGTGTATTGGCGCGACTGGCGTTCACTATGTGCGGTCAAATTTTTACGCCTAGAAGAGTTTATCGATGACATTCGGCACGGTATGGCGTTACAGCTTGAACCGCAAGGTGTGCTGTTTGCCGAGATCAAGTTCCTCAATCCGATGATCTCCCGTAAACCAAAACTGCAACGTCAGCGCATGATCTTCAACAAGCAGCAGGTGAAGAACATTCCTCGCGCCAAGCAGATGAACATCAACGTTGCCACCTGGGGTCGACTGCTGAAACGCAACACTTCGGGCAGTGCACCGACAACGTCAGTACCTGGTGCACTTACCAACACACCTTCGCTGGGAACGACGACAGCTATTTCGCCCATGTTAACAAGCCAGACGTCGGGATCTTCAGTGACGACCCTTTCCACGTCGGGATCGATCGTATTGTCGTACGATCCATTGCAGGACGATCCTGTGGAAACATTGGGGGAATCGGCGGATCATAACGTCATCGGCCTCGGTGGCGGTCGTCCACTCGGTATGTTTTTTATCAGTTCAATTCAATTTCGCGTGCACCATCAGTTTAATGGCAACGTAATATTATTGGATGCTTTTGTTTGTTACCATTCTACTTCTGATTTCTAAGAAACATTGATTCCAACAGATGCATGATCTTAGCATATCTTCAATTAAAGCTTTTTTCTGATATTGTTGCATATGCGTTAAACAATTACATTTCTGAAAGACAATGTGTTATTTTTGACCCTTGTTTTTGGTCTAGTAATCTAAAGATTATATTCAGTTTAGGAATAATAGATCATACTGTCTCTATTCTTTTCCTATTTCAAACTTCCAGCGGAAAGCAAACCAGTAATAACATTTTACCGTTTACTTTTAGGTATCCACGGTGTCGGCGTATTGCCAGAAAGTCCGTCGTCCCACTCTCTACAAAACCAGGGAACACCAACGGCGGGACGTCTTATTCCTTCACATCAGTCTATCAGCACGCCATCCAGCTTCCGACTGAAAAAGCAGCCGACACCATTACCACGGCAAGCGACACCACCAAAAATCGACCCCGAGGTAAGGAGCAACACGTCGTCCAAACCTAGTGTTATCGTGATCGCTTTCGGGGTATCTACGGTTGAACTTTTCCAGCGTGGCAGAAGAGCTTGTGGAAGCCTATTGCTGTAGAAATTCGCTCCCCGGTGCAACGATAGTCTCCCTTACCTTACAATCCCTATGGCTTACCGCTTATCGTTGTGTGTGTTTGTGCGCACATTTGTGTTTTATATTTTCTAGTGACATGGGCCATGTTTCAGTAACCTGAGGATTTACAATCGTAACTTTTATCTCTTATCACTCACTGACCGTCTTGCTGTAAAACCGCTCGGGAGGAGAGGAGAGTATGTAGACGTTTCCTCATTGCCTTCAACATTTTTTGAAGCAGTACCAGTACTGTAGCAAGAGCTTGCTTCTTACGTACTGGATTTCCCTCAGTTGTGACAAAGTTAGTGTTGTTTTGGTTCAGTTGGAAACGTTCCAAAGCGAACATGCAGCTGAAGCGAAGAAACGCACTTTATAATCCCGATCGGCAATTGATGCGTGGTAGACCTGTTGTGTCTTCCATTGCCAAGGACCCCACTGTTCGTGAGTCAGAAATTCCTCTGTTTGTAAAGCGTTGGAAAGAACAGAATCGGGTCGGTAGTGAATGCTTCCAAACCATTATTGTGTTTCATTGCGTTGTCGGATAGCACAGTGTTAGTAAGATGTACCAAGGAGGATCATACTTCTTCCAGAAAAAAGCACACACGCTTACAATGACATCTTCGACACTAGCCGCGACATTGCTGATACCCAATGCTGCCAACATTTTCTCTATTTATTTTCTATTCTCTTTGTATTCTTTTCCACCCCTTCGCGCCCTGCTCGTTTTCCACTCGTGCTGGTTTTTTTCTCTCTTCTTATGCACAGTTGGAGTATGCATTAAGCAAATTCGATTTCCTTCACCAGCACGATAGTCTTATTGGTGTTAGTTTGTACGATAACCAGCAGCAGCAGCAGCAGGAGCCGCCGGTACTAGCGATAAATAATTATGATAGCAGCCATACCACCCGTAATGATGTCGATGACGACGATGTGCCACCGTTGCCTTCGACTCCGCCGCCAGCGCTGCGTTCCGTCGGCGAAAGTCACCTGGCCGCGACACCAGTAATATTACAGAAGTCCCTGTCCGGTGATTTGCTACGGCCAGTGTTGTCGATGCCCCCACCGATTCTTTATGGTGGGTATAATCGCGACAGCTACTACAGCACCGTATCGTCGACGGGTAGTCCGATCGTGGAGGAACCGCCATCACCTGCGTCAAATCATCAGCTTCAGCGTGCACCATTCCCGGACGACGATCTTATATTCGACAATATTATTGAGGTCAGAGACTGCAACCGTACATCGCGCATTCCGCTTTCTCATTGCAAACGCCAAAAACATGTGACTGCAACCAATTTTTGTGTGTCTTTTTTTATTGACATCGATGTTTTTTGTATTGGTGTCGTAAACACGTGTTTTAATTGTGCCTTTTATCCAGACTTTCACAATTTCATGCTTTCTATCCATTACGAGTGCATGCTGCATTGATTAACATGTTACATAACAGAGTTTTTTTTATTTGCGTAATAACGGTCGGGCCGTATATTTATGTTGTTTGTGTATATTTATACATGTTTTGCATTGTAGAAACTCTTTCCTAAATTTGTTTGATTTGTTGCATACGTATAAAACAACTAACCTGTATCTTTTGGCCATTTGTTGTTAAATTTTATTCCACATTTAACAAACAGAAACACATGAATTCTAATATTCCTTGAGAAGAAATCACGTGACGACGTTCCTTTTTAATATTAAATATATTCTTAACTGTTAATAATGCTAAAGAGCTCACGGAGCATACTGATAAGCTGTTCATTGAATTGGATTTTTTCCATTTTGTGGTTAAATATTCGATTTTGATTGAAAAAAAAAAATTTGTTGTATGTGTTTTTTATTGTTCTTTAACTTAAATTAGCTTAATGGGTTTTATACATCTTTCATCTGCTGCAGTTTGTTACTTTATGTTTTGTTCGTTTTGCTGACGTGGAATTTTACACTTTTGTCTTATATGCTGCTTTTCTTTTTTAAAAAAAGGTTTTTTTGCTGTACATCACTTCTGCCGACCTGATGCTGCCTTACTTTCGGACATGCTCTTCGTATTATTTTTAATGTTATTTTATACAAACGCTTACTTTTTCAATTGCCTTTCGGCTGCAGGATGCGTCGAGATTGAATCGTTTATTTTAAATACCTTCCTTTTTTATTCCCTTTATATCCGCACAGATCCTCCCGTTTGAACAGCTTACGATCGGTGGGAATCTGGTGCCACCACCACTGCCTCCCCATCACCACCAACCATCGGCAACGTTGGCAGCCCAGCAGGCATCCCTTGCTGCCGCGGCCGCCCTTCAAGTTCAACAGCAACAACAATTCTACCAACAACAGCAACTTTTGTTAAAGCAACAGCAACAACAGCAGCTACCGTCTGTATCGTCTTCACTGTCGCAACATGTTTGTCAAGCTTCGAGTTCTGCCGGTATGGTAGACGTCGGCGGCGTTGGTGCGGTAGCATCGGGCGCCGCAGGACCGCCAGTGAATCGTCGCGCGGGTCCAGCAGCTCGTACCCTTCAGTACCGAGATAGTGCATACGAAAGTCGCCGACAGTCACAAGCACAGGTCGGCGCAGGTATGTGCATGGACAGCTTCCAGCTGCTGAGCGTACTCGGTCGTGGCCACTTTGGCAAAGTAATACTTGCGCAGTATAAAAATACTGGTGAATATTTCGCCATCAAGGCGCTGAAGAAGGGTGATATAATTGCGCGCGACGAAGTGGAATCGTTGTTGAGCGAGAAGCGCATTTTCGAAGTCGCCAACACAATGCGTCATCCATTCCTGGTGAACCTGTTCTCTTGCTTCCAGACAGATGTAAGTACACGGTAATGGTGATAATCCTACTTCTAACAACAAGTAGTATGACGTTTCATTCCTTTTCGACTGCAGCAACATGTCTGCTTCGTGATGGAGTATGCGGCCGGTGGTGATCTGATGATGCACATTCACACAGACGTCTTCTCGGAACCGCGTGCCGTCTTCTATGCGGCCTGCGTTGTGCTCGGTTTGCAGTATCTGCACGAAAGTAAAATTATCTACCGTGATCTCAAGCTTGACAATCTTCTGCTGGATACGGAAGGTGCGTAATGATAGCATATTAGTTTAATTACAGAACCCGTAAAAGTTATGTTTCGTTCGTAGGTTATGTAAAGATCGCGGATTTTGGTCTCTGTAAAGAGGGTATGGGATTTGGAGATCGCACTGGTACGTTTTGCGGGACGCCCGAATTTCTGGCACCAGAAGTGCTCACCGAAACTTCCTATACCCGGGCAGTCGATTGGTGGGGCTTGGGTGTGCTGATCTTCGAAATGCTCGTTGGAGAGGTAAGATAATCTAAAGCCAAAGCCTATAGAAGAACAGCTTTAATTCATTGTTGATCAATGTGGTTTCTCGTAGTCACCATTTCCAGGCGATGATGAGGAGGAAGTGTTCGATTCGATTGTAAACGATGAGGTTCGCTATCCAAGGTTCTTGTCGCTGGAAGCAATCGCGATTATGAGAAGGGTATGTAACACATTTGAGATTGAGTTCTACTACAAAGCGAATGGCTTATGGATGTTTTCTTCTATTGGAATAGTTGCTGCGCAAGAATCCAGAACGCCGACTCGGTTCATCAGAGCGTGATGCCGAAGATGTTAAACGTCAAGCCTTCTTCCGTAACATCGTCTGGGACGATCTATTGCTCAGAAAGGTGAAACCGCCGTTTGTGCCAACGGTTGTAAGTATCGCTATACAAAACAAACTTCCACAGCGCAGCAAACGTTATCAAACACCCCTTTACTACTACCCAGCGCTCACCGGAAGATGTTTCCAACTTTGATGAGGAGTTTACGTCCGAAAAGCCAGCCCTAACGCCGCCGAAAGATCCACGTGCACTTACAGACATCGAGCAAACTTACTTCAAGGACTTCACATACATGGCCGATTGGTGTTGAAAACTGGGTAAGCTAACTAAGAGCCTATCTAACTGGCGAAACAGGGGCAAATCCCTTCGTCGTTTGGCAACTGTATCGTTTGTTAATAGTTTATAGATTAGATGAAAACCGAAAACAGATATGAATAAAGTATATCGGCTCAAGGTGTATCTGTTTCTACGGGATTAAAAGTAGAATAAAGTACCACACAGGCATTAGAATTTGTGTGCAAAGGTCGGGACAGAGGAGATCGCAGAACTGTGTGTGGTCTCTAACAGAGAAAAGGATAAGGATATGCAACTATGAGTGCGTGTGTGTATGTGTGCCTTTAATCTGAAAAAGAGAGTCACAAATTGCTGTTTTATGCTGTTAGGGCTAGATAGTTAGGGAATAAAATAAATTAACAATTGCAAGCAAGTTTAACTGTAAGCAAGTAGCAGTAGTATTGACACAACAGACGGACACATCAACGGGAGATCTCGTTCAGTAAGATGATGTCAATCTTGGGATAGCAGTGGTCAATAGAAGAGATCACTAAACAAAATGGGATGCATTGTTTTGTTTACTAATACTGACATACACTGACTTATTTTACAGCACGTATAAAATAAACGATTCCACACGGAAGTTTTTGTTTCCATGTTGTGCGATATCCTGAGGTTAACATTTTTTATCATGTTCGCAGAGCATTCAGTTCGAATGGCACTCATCGAAATTTCGAAGTAGAGAGAATGCGTTAATAATGAGGTAAAGGTATAAGAAATTTTCCCGAGCGAAGCTAGAAATAACATATAAATAGACTGAAAAATGGCATGCAAAATCATATATGTGAGTAACACAATATTTTACGAAGCAATAGCAAAACAACACCCAAAACAATATCGCAAAGAGGGGATAAAGCACTAAAAGAGAATTTGCAAGCTATTGCAACATTGTTGCTAACAAACGAAGATAGATAGACGAATTAGAGTTATATTTTCGCCTTTGTCAACGAGCCCTTGTTTTCGTTGCGCAAAATCAAGCGTCAGTGCTGCGTGAATTGTGCAACAAATTTTTCAGGAATAGCAAAAGGCTTATACAAAAGGTATAAAAATAAAAATATGAAGGTACACAAAGGTACGCAAAGGATCGAGAAATTAAAACTAAGTGAACCTTAACTAACCCATACGAAAATATCACAATACATTTTTAAACCGGCTTGGCACTGTAGCAGCATCGCTTGAGTTGGTGCTATAATACGGTTGAACACAAAGGGTTAAGTTGAGCACCCTTGCTTATGTTTTAAAAATGGGTGGAAATTGCGAGATTTCTTGGAAAGCTCGTGAAAAGAAAGTCCTTATTAAAAAGCTACTTAAAATTTCAATAATCATTTTATTTCACCATCATTATGATTACTAGAATCTTAAAATGACAAACTATCACATGACGCAATGCATTTCTTTTCGTTTCACACATAAACCTGCTTCACGGTAGGCTGAACAGTAGTGTGTTTACGATTCGAGAAAAGAAAAAGGGATGCCACTCTTGCCTGAGTAGTTCTTTTGTCCCAACTAGCTAATCGGCCCGGTTACAGGGATATGCAACAGAATTCCGTTGTGTGCGTAAACTCAAAGATGTTTAAAAAGAGGGTTTCTTCCCAATTGGTGGACGTTGATATTATTTCATTTAGTTTAATAATTTGTCTAAACTATTCCACAAAGCATATTCCAAGTCACATAGAGCTATTGTTGTTATTTTAGGGTTTTACAGATATTGAGCCTTAGCGGCTTCGTCTCTTAGTCTGAGATAGCCATTTGTCTGATCTGGACATCTTGCATCGTGTTTTAGATATTTGGCAAATGTAGTTTATTAGTCCCGAACCATGGTCAGTTATCACGAATGAAATATAACGTACAAATATACGACACGTCCTGTTTGCATTCAGCTCCCACCTGAACTGTGATGCTCATATGCGACATATCATTTAAACACGAGTACTCCAAATTAAACTTAAGCAGTTCTTAAGAATCTTGCGTCAGATTATACCCCTATCTCTCATCCTGCTTTTCGTACGCACTGCACATAATTTCGTCGGAAGTCGACGTCTTTCACAATTGGAAAACTGCAACTGATTGCATCTGTCTAAGGTCAAGTAGGTATTCCCATTCAGGTAACACTGGTTACACATGAGTTTTTCTGACTTCTTCTACCGATACAGTATATATGAGTCGAACCTTTCCATTAACAGGCACATACATGTTTAGATTTCATACGGTACCATTTTATCAGATGTGCCTGGTAATATATTTGGAAGCGGCAGCAGTCTTCATTCGATAGTACCGGTACAAATTTACATCCGAACCAATCCCTCGTTGCCAGGCACAACTATCCAGGTTACGGGTAAATTAAGTTAAATAAAGTGCTCAGCTTGTGCAATGGATTATTGAAGCACAGGCGATCTGCAAAAAAAATGCCCTACTAAAAATGTTCTCGTCCTACAAAAACTCCAAACATGGACTGCAATCGCAAACCCGAAATATTCGGTGTAGTACAATGATCAAGAAGATGATGGCAGCCAGTTTTCTTGGCTGGTATGATTTGAACTGACGATTGTTGATTATGATTTAACCGAGCTTTTCATTCAAAAAATGTTTTCCTGAAGTTTATGGCAATATTACGTATTTTTCCTATTAGCATTTGATGGCATCTTGGCCATTGGGACTATGCTGCACAATATTCCGCGTCTCCAGACTCTTGGTTGTCTGCTTTGATAAAATATGCTCTATATTAACAGAAAAGTAAACAATAGGGCATAACTACAACAACATCTGATCATGAAATAGTAGTATCTGATGGTACAATTATAAAGAATTGCAGCGAATTAAGCAGTAAAACAGCATTTTAAATACCTATATAATATAAGATGCTGTAAAACATGGTATCCTTTTCTATGCTGCTACCTTTGTGGATTCAATGGTTATTTTGTAGTCTTCCTTGATTTGTATTAATCAGGATAATGAGTCTATGAGTCTAAAAAACTATTTGGCAAAGCATATTCCAAGTCACATAGCGCTTTTGTTGTCGTTTTAGGTTTTAACCGACCTTGAGCCTTGATGACTTCGTTCTTCTCTTAGTCTGATATAGCCATTCCTCTGATCTGTACATCTTGCGTCGTGTTTTAGATATTTGATCTTTGTGGTTGATAAGTCCCGAACCTTGGTCATTTATCACGAATGAAATGTATCGTAAAAATATACGACACGTCGTGTTTGCGTTCAGCTCCCATCTGGATCATATGCAACATATCATTTTAACATGCGTATTCCAAATTACACTAAAGCACTTCTTAATATTTTGCGCCAGAGCCCCAGTTGCTTGCTATGCATTTATACTTTTCGTAGGCATCGCACAAAATTTCGTCGAAAGTCGACGTCTTTCACAATTAGATAAAAGCAACTGATTGGATATATCTAAGGTTAAGTAGCCATCCACATTCAGGTACCACAGATTTTCCAAATTTTTTTTATAACTTTTTCCTCACAGACAGTATATTTGAGTCATGTCTTTCCAGTAACAGACACATACATGTTTAAATTTCATATGGTGCCATTTAATCAGAAGTAGCGGCGCCAGTCTTCTTTAGACAGGACCGGTACAAAATTACAACCGAACCAATCCCTCGTTTCCAGGAACAACTATCCAAGTTGTGGGTAAATAAAGTTAAAAAAGCCCAGAATTTGCTGGCCAATATCTCTTGATGTTGTGCTTTGTCATGGGTTATTGAAATACAGACGATTTGAAAAAAATATTGATCCTACTAAAAATCTTCTCGGTTACCTGGTTTGATAAAAAATTCTCTTTTTAAACTGAGAAGTAAGCAACATAGTACAACAACAGCAATTACTCCTGAAACACTCTCGCATTTCTGTCAGTGAAAAATAAAACATGAAAAATTGCAGCGAATCAAGCAGTAAACAACTATAAAATATTTATAAGCTACTGTAAAGCATGGTATTATTTTAGAAAATAATGCTGCTATTTTCGTGGATTCAACGACCATTTCTGGTCTTCCTTGATTTGTATTAATCAGGATAGTGAGTCGCTCACTTGGCACTTGGAAGCGTTGGAGCGGCCCGGTGGTTTGATGTTAGCGACGCCGATCTTCACACAATCGGACATGACCAAAATCTCATCCGGATCAATCACCCGTACTCAGGACTGACTATCCAGCTTCGGGTAAATAAAGATACAGAAAGCCAGAAATATCAGGTTTAGACCTCTTAGAAGAAGTGAGTGCTGCGTACGGGGGTACGGCTCGAATAGGTCGTTTAAGAAAACGTTCACACTGTATCACCGACCAAAATTAAAATCTTTTTGAAAATCTTG
The DNA here is from genome assembly GCF_943734755.1 of Anopheles moucheti. Lineage (NCBI taxonomy): Eukaryota > Metazoa > Arthropoda > Insecta > Diptera > Culicidae > Anopheles > Anopheles moucheti. The sequence continues at coordinate 92,619,644 of NC_069141.1, forward strand.
TAAAGGATCCAACTGAAAATGCAAGAAAACGAGCGAATACCCAAGGACAACACATAAAAACATTCACAAATTGCGCTTCTGTGGGTACTTGTAAAAACCATTCGCTAAAACCATAGTATACATGGAAAAATAAATTGTTGGCGAGAGGATCATAGAAGGCATAGCGAAAGAAAGGATTTTAAAGAAGAGCAGTGAAATCAAAAATGCTCCACACAAAAAAAATGATCCATGGATGTGGGAAATAATGTTACCATGGAAACGTTATGCGTCGTCTCCAACTAAAATTTGTATAGCGATTGATTGATTGTATAGCGATCATAGCCTAATGGTAACGGGAACGAGGAATGTTTTCAAGTACCTTCGTATGAAACAGTAACGATTCTAGATTGTATGTGAGTAGTACGCACAGCGTATCTTAAAGCTGTGTATCTTTGCATGTTTACACTAAGCTTCTTGAGTACTTCTCATCGTCACACTGCATTCATGATGATGTTATCGGTTATACTACTTGTCAACAGTTAAAGACATGTCGTATTAAATAATATAAAAAAAATATAGACATGTTGATACATTCCAACGCTTGCCGACAATCTAAGCATTATTTTATGGACACTAAAGGAAACAATACATTTTTATACATACATTACACATTACTTAGTATAGAATCATGCTGACGATACTTCAGTTAATTTTATGCGATTTCGAAAAATATTTCATTTCATTTTTTGCATTTCTCGTCTTTCTTAATTGCAAACACAATAATAAATAAAGGATTTATGAATGTTGATATTCTAGCATCAATTTTATAGTTTTTAAACTTGATTCTAGATGTTTTCACTTAAATAATGATTGATGAACAAGACCTAGGACAACCTTATTATACCATTCAACTGGGCTCCTCCATTACATGTTTACACTATGAATAGCCCACTTCAAAAACAACAGAATTCAAAACACAATAATCTATTTTTTATTCATAATAATCTATTCGAAACATGATAATACGGCAAAGGCCGTCATACTGGAAATTAAATAAAATAAATAATCTATCCGAAACAGTACATTTACACTCAACTTTCTGATAAGATTCGTGTTCATTAAGCACGTGCTCACCAGAAAATACAACTTTTTTGCTGGACACACTTTCGTGGTTTGCTGCCTCCATATTTTTACATCGTGTAATAGTTTTACGATTAGGTTCATCCACCACCATAATACTTCATCCACCACCATAATACTTCTAAAATGTAAGGTGATCTTAGAACAGTACCGAGCAATTAATCAATCTTCTCACGTTTGGACTTCCCAATGTAACACTTCACGTTCACGTGCAATTTAAGTGGAACATACTTCAGACGGTGAATATTTACTCCAGCAGTAGTTTTGTGAAGCTGTTAGTAATGAAAAAATGGAAAAAACTACATTGTTGAACGTACGGAAACAATCCTCCTCCTTGTCAGTCTGATATGGATAGTAAATTTATTTTTACACTATCTTGGCATCTTGGGAGGATATCGTACAACATCTAACCGACCAGAAAGCGAACCAGATTGAATCACAATAGTAATGCTTTGTTTTGCTATCTGTGTACTGTGATGAAACATTTTTTGAACTGGATGCATGGTTGAAGTGCGATCTGGAGGAGTTCTAACATCCTAAGGCTGTAAGGAATAAGGTCATAAAAGCGTATTAGGTTTCAACAATACAATATTTTGTAATTGCATTTTTAATAAATTTACTATTGCTCAATCAATAATGTACCCTAATGAACAATAATGTTCCTACGCGATGTTTTTATTGTATTGACAAATATTTCAAAACATTCCCACAAACATATCGAAAAAAGCATGGAAGTAAGATATACTAATTATAGTTTTAATTTTAATAATTCATTTATTACCTTTTTTCCGCTAGAATAGCAAAGAATCAAAAATAATTTGCTTTGTGAATGCTATTCAGATGTGATTTAAAGATGACGAAATAAATCATTGAATCGCGGTGACGGTTCTATTTTTCAGTGTTGTGTTATGATATGAAGTAGTTTTCTCTGTCTACACCGTTTAGTTTCGTTTTATCTACACCCATTTTACACCCATTTTAGCGGTCTTTAAATTTTTCGATACCCTTTTTGTAGTAGTATTTATCCTTAGCCTTAAAAAAGGCCTCAGTTTTGGCGAACACCTCTTTATCCGACGAAAATTTCTTCTCAGAGGATATCCTTTTGGGATCTGATAAAAGGAAATAGTCACTGGGGGCCATTGCTGGGGAATACGATAGGTGGGAAAGCAATTCGTAGTCTAATTCATTAATTTTTGCCATTGTTTTCACTGATTTGTGGCAGGGTGCGTTGTCTTGATGAAAAAAAAAATTATTTTTTTTCTTCAAATGTGGCCGTTTTTTTGGCGATTTTGTCCTTCAAACGATCCAATAACTTGATTTAGTAGTCGCTGTTAATGGTCTTTACTTTCTCGAGACAGTCGATGAAGATTATTCCTTACGAATCCCAAAAAACAGAGGATATAACCTTGCCAGCTGAGTGTTGCGTTTCCCCCCGCTTTGGAGCAGGTTCATCGCGTCCAGTCCACTCGGATGACTGTCTATTGGACTTTGAAATGAAGTGGAGATGCCAAGACTCATCCATGGTAACATACTGACGCAAAAACTCGGATTTATTTCGCTTAAACAGCTCCAAACATTGCTCCAAATCATCAAATCGTTGTTGTTTTTGGTCAAGTGTGAGCTCACGCGGCAACCATTTTGCACAGAGCTTTCTCATATCCAAATACTCGTGAACGATATGTCCAACACGTTCCTTTGACGTCTTTAGGATATCAGCTATCTCGATCAACTTCACATTACCATTCCATTTTGGTGGAGCAGTGTCCGAAAACTCTTCATCAAGTCAATTTTTGGCTTCAACTGTATTTTTCCTCTTCAAAAACTAATATTACTACTCCAATACTCGTGAACGATATGTCCAACACGTTCCTTTGACGTCTTTAGGGTATCAGCTATCTCGATCAACTTCACATTACGGTTGCTTTTAATAATTTTGTGTTTTTTTTTTATGTTTTCGTCAGTAACCACCTCTTTTGGGCATCCACTGTTCACCATCCTCAGTGCTCATTTCACCACTTTTAAATTTAGAATACTAATATTTAATGGTTGATTTTGGTGGAGCAGTGTCCGACAACTCTTCATCAAGCCAATTTTTGGCTTCAGCTGTAGTTTTTCCTCTTCAAAAACTAATATTTTATCATCACGCAAAATTCCTTCTTTCCATGATTACTCAAAACACAAAAGTTGCGTCACACAAAATGCTCTAGCTCATTAGGTTATGGCCCGAGTTAGAGGTAGAGGTATCTCGAAAATACCTCTAGCCATAACCTCTAGCTCATTAGGTTATGACCCGAGTGCTGTCTAATTTGGACAGAATTCGTTTGAAGGTTGGTAAAAACGAAATATGATATGGATATAAATCTTTTAGCGCGATATATGTGTTAGGCCAAACAATTATCAGCCCACCTGTTATGTAAAGCGTGCAAAAGGACTTTAGCTTAGAGACGGATCTCAAATAGCAAAGCTTTTGAGAGTTCGATTAATCTTTAGTACATTTTATAACTTTCTGAAGAGAGGTGTGATAGGATAAAGGAGTCTAATTGCGTTGAAAAAAATAAAGAATGTATGGTTAAATATTAGTCAAGATTAATAGTTACATCACCAATACACACATCACACAATATGTCAAAATAAAGCATAAAAAATGAGATAAATTGTTGTCCTATCCACTCCTAACTTTGTATTATATTTAAGCATCTTATCCCTCACTTTTGAAATGATCCCTGGGTAACGTTTCAAATCATCAAAAAAGTGCTTGAATTTTCCTTATATCCCACTGCATTGATATTTGTTATGGAATATTTGTCTACACGTCAACTCTAACAAGTCAATGTACTGATGGGATGCAACGAAAATATTTAACTGTGAAAAATGAAAACGGTAGTGACAATTGTCTCAATCCCTTTAAACATAAATCCTGGAAATCTAGCCGTCGTCACGTGGCTGTCATATTAGTGAAAAACGCAACATTGTATTCTTTCTTATTATAGTTTCGGAAAAATGCTAAATAAAGACAGAAAAATAAAATGTCCCAATCATGCGGATACGTTATAAGAAACAGCTCGATTTATCGATTTACGTGCATATGAATCAGACAGATTGTTATGATATATGATACTATTCCACAATCCCGATGGTCAAACGGTCTCAATGATCAGAAATGGATGAAATTTACTTCCCTTCAACCAGCTCTTACATCTACTTGTACTAAAAACACCAATCGTGCCTCGTAAAAAGAAAACCCGCAAGGGATCGTTTCCCCATCACAAAAGGAGTAGGAGTTTTGAGGCCTACATTTTATTCTCATGATCATGGGACTTCGATCAATCAAATCACATTGCAATTAGTGTTTATTACACCCGCATAAAGCTTTCATAGATTGCGTTCATTGGGGAAGGATGTTTTATTTGTTAATAAAGTTGCATAGTAAAGCAAGCCGTTCATTTACTTTTTTTTGTTTTGTCGTCGAAAATGAACTTATAATGTCAACGGCATTTAGTAAGGGTTTTATACGTTTTGTAAATTGTTACACTAACTTAATGATGCTCTGGTTGATGAAGTATTGTAATACAGAGCATTTGACTATTGTTCTGAAAGCGTGTGTCAAATTATGTTATTGTTTTACAGTATTTGTTTGCGTATTTATTGCCGTTTTACTTGCAGCGTTAAACAATGTAACGCATAAAGGGCATGCATACGTGTAAGTGAAAATGCTTTTAAAGTTTCTTATGATAGGTAGTAGAAAGTTTCAGCAAGTGTGATTCGTTCTTAGTAGGGCCCATAATACATAAAATCTACTCCAATGGCTTCAAGGCTTCATTACTAAATGTCAATACAGGCAGTCCTCGAGATACGCGATTCCTCTTATACGCGGATTTGGAGATACGCGGTTTTTGGAAACTTGACAGCTGAGCTAGTTTATAGCACAAAATTAAAGCAAAATGGTGAATAATTGGTCGAAAATACCTTTTATGTCACATAAAACAAACAGACACATGCAGAGGAGGAAGTCGACTCTGTGACCTTGAGGTATAAACGAAATTGCACCAGGATTCGACTTGCGCGGAAATTCGAGCTACGCGTATTTTTCCCGGGTTATAGCGGTCCTCTATAATAGCGTATCTAGGGGAGTGCCTGTATCTATTTTGGCGTCAATTGGAAAATTGAAGTGTTAGCGTATCGTGATATTATTTCTGATTTCGTGACTTATTTCTTTATAAACATAAAGCATATTTTTACGAGCGGCCCGGTGGCATGATGGTAGCGACGCCGGTCTTCACACGAACGGACCGGACCAAATCCCATCCGGACCAATCCCCCGTAGCAAGGACTGACTATCAGGCTACGTGGTAAAATAAGTCGATACGGCCAGGCCGTTCTAACGAAACAAAAAAAAGCATATTCAATATTACTGAATGTCAATTCAGATTGCATCATGAACAAAACCGAATTATTTTATTTTTAATTTTGTTTTGGTTGCGAAAAAATATTTCATCGACATACAACGGGTTGCGATCATCATAAACAAAGCCGAAATATTTTATTTTTAATCTAGTTTTGGTTGCGAAGAAATCATTCGCTTATTTTTACTTTGCCTATAAATATTAAAATATATACAATAATGCATAAATGAACATAGAAACATATTCAACACTACAGAATTGCCGCGTCAGATGAAAAATGTGAAGTACTGGCAGTCCCCGAGATACGCTATTATAGCGGACCGCTATAACCCGCGAAAAATCCGCGTAACTCGAATTTCCGCGTAAGTCGAATCCTGGTGCAATTTCGTTTATACTTCAAAATCACAAAGAGGAACCGCGTATCTCGGGGACTGCCTGTATTTATTTAGGCGTAAGCTGAAAAACTGAAGAGTCAGCGTTTTGGTTGCAAAAAGCTCACACTTTTCGTATTTTCTTGCAATTTTTGGTTGCAAAAAAATCAACCAGATATTATTTTCTTGCAATTTTTGCCACATAGATGACGCGCAACGGATTGAGATCATATTTTTTTTTATTTAATTATTATTATTAATTTTAATTTTGTTTTGGTTGCGAAAAAATCCGTCATTTCTTATTTCGTTGGTTTTAAATATTAAAATATATACAATTATACATAAAAAATAAATTTTGCCGCGTCAGAAGCAAACTGTGAAGTATTTTTTTTGGCGTCAGATGAAAAATGGAAGTGTTAGTGTAGTCGTGACATTATTTCTGATTTCGTCAGATGGCGTCAGTTGGAACATTGAAGTCGCAGCGTTTGCGTGATATTACTGGTGATTTTGTGATTTCGTGATTTATCACTTTATAAACATAAAAACATATTTAATATTTTTGATTTGCCGCGTCAGAAGAAAAATGTGAAGCATCAAAAATATCATTCAGTTGTTTTTTGCAATTTTTGCCACATCAGACGACGCGCAACGAATTGAGATCAAAATTCATTCATTTCTTATTCATTTATTTCTTATTTTTCGCCAGATGAAAAATGGAAGTGTTAGTGTAGTCGTGATATTATTTCTGATTTCGTAAAATGGCGTCAGTTGGAACATTGAAGTCGCAGCGTTTGCGTGATGTTACTGGTGATTTTGTGATTTCGTGATTTATTACTTTATAAACATAAAAACATATTTAATATTTTTGATTTGCCGCGTCAGAAGAAAAATGTGAAGCATCAAAAATATCATTCAGTTTTTTTGCAAATTTTGCCACATCGGATGACGCGCAACGGATTGAGATCATAATTCTTTATTTTATTATTATTATTAATTTAAAATTTTGTTTTATTTGCGAAATAATCTTTCATTGTTTCGTTGGCTTTAAATATTAAAATACATACAATTATACATAAATAATAAATTTTGCCGCCTCAGAAAGAAAATGTGAACTATTTGGCGTCAGATGAAAAATGGAAGTGTTAGTGTAGTCGTGATATTATTTCTCATTTCGTAAAATGGCGTCAGTTGGAACATTGAAGTTGCAGCGTTTGCGTGATGTTACTGGTGATTTTGTGGTTTCGTGATTTATCACTTTATAAACATAAAAACATATTTAATATTTTTGATTTGCCGAGTTAGAAGAAAAATGTGAAGCATCAAAAATATCATTCAGTTGTTTCTTGCAATTTTTGCCACATCAGACGACGCGCAACGGATTGAGATCATATTTTTTTTATTTAATTATTATTATTAATTTAAAATTTTGTTTTGGTTGCGAAAAAATCAATCATTTCTTATTTCGTTGGTTTGAAATATTAAAATATATACAATTAAACATAAATAATAAATTTTGCCGCGTCAGAAGCAAACTGTGAAGTATTTTTTTTGGCGTCAGATGAAAAATGGAAGTGTTAGTGTAGTCGTGACATTATTTCTGATTTCGTCAGATGGCGTCAGTTGGAACATTGAAGTCGCAGCGTTTGCGTGATATTACTGGTGATTTTGTGATTTCGTGATTTATTACTTTATAAACATAAAAACATATTTAATATTTTTGATTTGCCGCGTCAGAAGAAAAATGTGAAGCATCAAAAATATCATTCAGTTTTTTTTTGCAAATTTTGCCACATCGGATGACGCGCAACGGATTGAGATCATAATTCTTTATTTTATTATTATTATTATTTTAAAATTTTGTTTTATTTGCGAAATAATCTTTCATTGGTTCGTTGGCTTGAAATATTAAAATACATAATATTATACATAAATAATAAATTTTGACGCCTCAGAAAGAAAATGTGAACTATTTGGCGTCAGATGAAAAATGGAAGTGTTAGTGTAGTCGTGATATTATTTCTCATTTCGTAAAATGGCGTCAGTTGGAACTTTGAAGTCGCAGCGTTTGCGTGATGTTGCTGGTGATTTTCTGATTTCGTGATTTATCACTTTATAAACATAAAAACATATTTAATATTTTTGATTTGCCGAGTTAGAAGAAAAATGTGAAGCATCAAAAATATCATTCAGTTGTTTCTTGCAATTTTTGCCACATCAGACGACGCGCAACGGATTGAGATCATATTTTTTTTATTTAATTATTATTATTAATTTAAAATTTTGTTTTGGTTGCGAAAAAATCAATCATTTCTTATTTCGTTGGTTTTAAATATTAAAATATATACAATTAAACATAAATAATAAATTTTGCCGCGTCAGAAGCAAACTGTGAAGTATTTTTTTGGCGCCAGATGAAAAATGGAAGTGTTAGTGTAGTCGTGACATTATTTCTGATTTCGTCAGATGGCGTCAGTTGGAACTTTGAAGTCGCAGCGTTTGCGTGATGTTACTGGTGATTTTCTGATTTCGTGATTTATCACTTTATAAACATAAAAACATATTTAATATTTTTGATTTGCCGAGTTAGAAGAAAAATGTGAAGCACCAAAAATATCATTCAGTTGTTTCTTGCAATTTTTGCCACATCAGACGACGCGCAACGGATTGAGATCATAATTTTTTATTTAATTATTATTATTAATTTAAAATTTTGTTTTATTTGCAAAATAATCTTTCATTGTTTCGTTGGTTTTAAATATTAAAATATATACAATTAAACATAAATAATAAATTTTGCCGCGTCAGAAGCAAACTGTGAAGTATTTTTTTTGGCGTCAGATGAAAAATGGAAGTGTTAGTGTAGTCGTTATATTTTTTCTCATTTCGTCAGATGGCGTCAGTTGGAACATTGAAGTCGCAGCGTTTGCGTGATATTACTGGTGAGTTTGTGATTTCGTGATTTATTACTTTATGAACATAAAAACATATTTAATATTATTGATTTGCTGCGTCAGAAGAAAAATGTGAAGCATCAAAAATATCATTCAGTTGTTTCTTGCAATTTTTGCCACATCAGACGACGCGCAACGGATTGAGATCATATTTTTTTATTTAATTATTATTATTAATTTTAATTTTGTTTTGGTTGCGAAAAAATCAATCATTTCTTATTTCATTGGTTTTAAATATTAAAATATATACAATTATACATAAATAATAAATTTTGCCGCGTCAGAAGCAAACTGTGAAGTATTTTTTTTTGGCGCCAGATGAAAAATGGAAGTGTTAGTGTAGTCGTTATATTTTTTCTCATTTCGTCAGATGGCGTCAGTGTTGGAACATTGAAGTTGCAGCGGTAGCGTGATGTTACTGGTGATTTTGTGGTTTCGTGATTTATTACTTTATAAACATAAAAACATATTTAATATTTTTGATTTGCCGAGTTAGAAGAAAAATGTGAAGCATCAAAAATATCATTCAGTTGTTTTTTGCAATTTTTGCCACATCAGACGACGCGCAACGAATTGAGATCAAAATTCATTCATTTCTTATTCATTTATTTCTTATTTTTCGCCAGATGAAAAATGGAAGTGTTAGTGTAGTCGTGATATTATTTCTGATTTCGTAAAATGGCGTCAGTTGGAACATTGAAGTCGCAGCGTTTGCGTGATGTTACTGGTGATTTTGTGATTTCGTGATTTATTACTTTATAAACATAAAAACATATTTAATATTTTTGATTTGCCGCGTCAGAAGAAAAATGTGAAGCATCAAAAATATCATTCAGTTTTTTTTGCAAATTTTGCCACATCGGATGACGCGCAACGGATTGAGATCATAATTCTTTATTTTATTATTATTATTAATTTAAAATTTTGTTTTATTTGCGAAATAATCTTTCATTGTTTCGTTGGCTTTAAATATTAAAATACATACAATTATACATAAATAATAAATTTTGCCGCCTCAGAAAGAAAATGTGAACTATTTGGCGTCAGATGAAAAATGGAAGTGTTAGTGTAGTCGTGATATTATTTCTCATTTCGTAAAATGGCGTCAGTTGGAACATTGAAGTTGCAGCGTTTGCGTGATGTTACTGGTGATTTTGTGGTTTCGTGATTTATCACTTTATAAACATAAAAACATATTTAATATTTTTGATTTGCCGAGTTAGAAGAAAAATGTGAAGCATCAAAAATATCATTCAGTTGTTTCTTGCAATTTTTGCCACATCAGACGACGCGCAACGGATTGAGATCATAATTTTTTATTTAATTATTATTATTAATTTAAAATTTTGTTTTGGTTGCGAAAAAATCAATCATTTCTTATTTCGTTGGTTTGAAATATTAAAATATATACAATTAAACATAAATAATAAATTTTGCCGCGTCAGAAGCAAACTGTGAAGTATTTTTTTTGGCGTCAGATGAAAAATGGAAGTGTTAGTGTAGTCGTGACATTATTTCTGATTTCGTCAGATGGCGTCAGTTGGAACATTGAAGTCGCAGCGTTTGCGTGATATTACTGGTGATTTTGTGATTTCGTGATTTATTACTTTATAAACATAAAAACATATTTAATATTTTTGATTTGCCGCGTCAGAAGAAAAATGTGAAGCATCAAAAATATCATTCAGTTTTTTTTTGCAAATTTTGCCACATCGGATGACGCGCAACGGATTGAGATCATAATTCTTTATTTTATTATTATTATTATTTTAAAATTTTGTTTTATTTGCGAAATAATCTTTCATTGGTTCGTTGGCTTGAAATATTAAAATACATAATATTATACATAAATAATAAATTTTGACGCCTCAGAAAGAAAATGTGAACTATTTGGCGTCAGATGAAAAATGGAAGTGTTAGTGTAGTCGTGATATTATTTCTCATTTCGTAAAATGGCGTCAGTTGGAACTTTGAAGTCGCAGCGTTTGCGTGATGTTGCTGGTGATTTTCTGATTTCGTGATTTATCACTTTATAAACATAAAAACATATTTAATATTTTTGATTTGCCGAGTTAGAAGAAAAATGTGAAGCATCAAAAATATCATTCAGTTGTTTCTTGCAATTTTTGCCACATCAGACGACGCGCAACGGATTGAGATCATATTTTTTTTATTTAATTATTATTATTAATTTAAAATTTTGTTTTGGTTGCGAAAAAATCAATCATTTCTTATTTCGTTGGTTTTAAATATTAAAATATATACAATTAAACATAAATAATAAATTTTGCCGCGTCAGAAGCAAACTGTGAAGTATTTTTTTGGCGCCAGATGAAAAATGGAAGTGTTAGTGTAGTCGTGACATTATTTCTGATTTCGTCAGATGGCGTCAGTTGGAACTTTGAAGTCGCAGCGTTTGCGTGATGTTACTGGTGATTTTCTGATTTCGTGATTTATCACTTTATAAACATAAAAACATATTTAATATTTTTGATTTGCCGAGTTAGAAGAAAAATGTGAAGCACCAAAAATATCATTCAGTTGTTTCTTGCAATTTTTGCCACATCAGACGACGCGCAACGGATTGAGATCATAATTTTTTATTTAATTATTATTATTAATTTAAAATTTTGTTTTATTTGCAAAATAATCTTTCATTGTTTCGTTGGTTTTAAATATTAAAATATATACAATTAAACATAAATAATAAATTTTGCCGCGTCAGAAGCAAACTGTGAAGTATTTTTTTTGGCGTCAGATGAAAAATGGAAGTGTTAGTGTAGTCGTGACATTATTTCTGATTTCGTAAAATGGCGTCAGTTGGAACATTGAAGTCGCAGCGTTTGCGTGATATTACTGGTGAGTTTGTGATTTCGTGATTTATTACTTTATGAACATAAAAACATATTTAATATTATTGATTTGCTGCGTTAGAAGAAAAATGTTAAGCATCAAAAATATCATTCAGTTGTTTCTTGCAATTTTTGCCACATCAGACGACGCGCAACGGATTGAGATCATATTTTTTTATTTAATTATTATTATTAATTTTAATTTTGTTTTGGTTGCGAAAAAATCAATCATTTCTTATTTCGTTGGTTTGAAATATTAAAATATATACAATTAAACATAAATAATAAATTTTGCCGCGTCAGAAGCAAACTGTGAAGTATTTTTTTGGCGCCAGATGAAAAATGGAAGTGTTAGTGTAGTCGTGACATTATTTCTGATTTCGTCAGATGGCGTCAGTTGGAACTTTGAAGTCGCAGCGTTTGCGTGATGTTACTGGTGATTTTGTGATTTCGTGATTTATCACTTTATAAACATAAAAACATATTTAATATTTTTGATTTGCCGAGTTAGAAGAAAAATGTGAAGCACCAAAAATATCATTCAGTTGTTTCTTGCAATTTTTGCCACATCGGACGACGCGCAACGGATTGAGATCATATTTTTTTATTTAATTATTATTATTAATTTAAAATTTTGTTTTATTTGCAAAATAATCTTTCATTGTTTCGTTGGCTTGAAATATTAAAATATATACAATTATACATAAATAATAAATTTTGCCGCGTCAGAAGCAAACTGTGAAGTATTATTTTGGCGCCAGATGAAAAATGGAAGTGTTAGTGTAGTCGTTATATTTTTTCTCATTTCGTCAGATGGCGTCAGTTGGAACATTGAAGTCGCAGCGTTTGCGTGATATTACTGGTGATTTTGTGATTTCGTGATTTATCACTTTATAAACATAAAAACATATTTAATATTTTTGATTTGCCGCGTCAGAAGAAAAATGTGAAGCATCAAAAATATCATTCAGTTGTTTCTTGCAATTTTTGCCACATCAGACGACGCGCAACGAATTGAGATCATAATTTTTTATTTAATTATTATTATTAATTTTAATTTTGTTTTGGTTGCGAAAAAATCCGTCATTTCTTATTTCGTTGGTTTTAAATATTAAAATATATACAATTAAACATAAATAATAAATTTTGCCGCGTCAGAAGCAAACTGTGAAGTATTTTTTTGGCGCCAGATGAAAAATGGAAGTGTTAGTGTAGTCGTTATATTTTTTCTCATTTCGTCAGATGGCGTCAGTTGGAACATTGAAGTCGCAGCGTTTGCGTGATATTACTGGTGAGTTTGTGATTTCGTGATTTATTACTTTATGAACATAAAAACATATTTAATATTATTGATTTGCTGCGTCAGAAGAAAAATGTGAAGCATCAAAAATATCATTCAGTTGTTTCTTGCAATTTTTGCCACATCAGACGACGCGCAACGGATTGAGATCATATTTTTTTATTTAATTATTATTATTAATTTTAATTTTGTTTTGGTTGCGAAAAAATCAATCATTTCTTATTTCATTGGTTTTAAATATTAAAATATATACAATTATACATAAATAATAAATTTTGCCGCGTCAGAAGCAAACTGTGAAGTATTTTTTTTTGGCGCCAGATGAAAAATGGAAGTGTTAGTGTAGTCGTTATATTTTTTCTCATTTCGTCAGATGGCGTCAGTGTTGGAACATTGAAGTTGCAGCGGTAGCGTGATGTTACTGGTGATTTTGTGGTTTCGTGATTTATTACTTTATAAACATAAAAACATATTTAATATTTTTGATTTGCCGAGTTAGAAGAAAAATGTGAAGCATCAAAAATATCATTCAGTTGTTTCTTGCAATTTTTGCCACATCAGACGACGCGCAACGAATTGAGATCATAACATTTTATTTAATTATTATTATTAATTTTAATTTTGTTTTGGTTGCGAAAAAATCCGTCATTTTTTCGTTGGCTTTAAATATTAAAATATATACAATTAAACATAAATAATAAATTTTGCCGCGTCAGAAGCAAACTGTGAAGTATTTTTTTTGGCGTCCGATGAAAAACTGAAGTGTTAGTGTAGTCGTGATATTATTTCTCATTTCGTAAAATGGCGTCAGTTGGAACATAGAAGTTGCAGCGTTTGCGTGATGTTACTGGTGATTTTGTGGTTTCGTGATTTATTACTTTATAAACATAAAAACATATTTAATATTTTTGATTTGCCGAGTTAGAAGAAAAATGTGAAGCATCAAAAATATCATTCAGTTGTTTCTTGCAATTTTTGCCACATCAGACGACGCGCAACGGATTGAGATCATATTTTTTTATTTAATTATTATTATTAATTTTAATTTTGTTTTGGATGCGAAAAAATCAATCATTTCTTATTTCGTTGGTTTTAAATAATAAAATATATACAATTAAACATAAATAATAAATTTTGCCGCCTCAGAAAGAAAATGTGAACTATTTGGCGTCAGATGAAAAATGGAAGTGTTAGTGTAGTCGTGACATTATTTCTGATTTCGTCAGATGGCGTCAGTTGGAACATTGAAGTCGCAGCGTTTGCGTGATACTACTGGTGATTTTGTGATTTCGTGATTTATTACTTTATAAACATAAAAACATATTTAATATTTTTGATTTGCCGCGTCAGAAGAAAAATGTGAAGCATCAAAAATATCATTCAGTTTTTTTTGCAAATTTTGCCACATCGGATGACGCGCAACGGATTGAGATCATAATTCTTTATTTTATTATTATTATTAATTTAAAATTTTGTTTTATTTGCGAAATAATCTTTCATTGTTTCGTTGGCTTGAAATATTAAAATACATACAATTAAACATAAATAATAAATTTTGCCGCGTCAGAAGCAAAATGTAATGCATTTTTTTTGGCGTCAGATGAAAAATGGAAGTGTTAGTGTAGTCGTGACATTATTTCTCATTTCGTCAGATGGCGTCAGTTGGAACTTTGAAGTCGCAGCGTTTAAGTGATATTACTGGTGAGTTTGTGATTTCGTGATTTATTACTTTATGAACATAAACACATATTTAATATTATTGATTTGCCGCGTCAGAAGAAAAATGTAAAGCATCAAAAAAATCATTCAGTTTTTTTTGCAAATTTTGCCACATCGGATGACGCGCAACGGATTGAGATCATAATTCTTTATTTAATCATTATTATAAATTTAAAATTTTGTTTTATTTGCGAAATAATCCTTCATTGTTTCGTTGGTTTTAAATATTAAAATATATACGATTAAACATAAATAATAAATTTTGCCGCGTCAGAAGCAAACTGTGAAGTATTTTTTTTGGCGTCAGATGAAAAATGGAAGTGTTAGTGTAGTCGTGATATTATTTCTCATTTCGTCAGATGGCGTCAGTTGGAACTTTGAAGTCGCAGCGTTTGCGTGATGTTACTGGTGATTTTCGGATTTCGTGATTTATCACTTTATGAACATGAAAACATATTTAATATTATTGATTTGCCGCGTCAGAAGAAAAATGTAAAGCATCAATAAAATCATTCAGTTTTTTTTTGCAATTTTTGTCACATCAGATGACGCGCAACGGATTGAGATCATATTTTTTTGTTTAAATTTTGTTATTAATTTTAATTTTGTGTTGGTTTGGAAAAGATCATTTATTTATTATTTTGTTGAAAAGAAAAAGTGAAAAATTACCTCGAGGCACAACTTTCGTTTCATCGCATTGGTATTGAAACTTTTGGCGATATTAAATGTTGGGGACTTGAAATTGTTCTAACGTTTGAGATGAATTTTGAAACTTTTCGCGATGTGAAATTGTTCGAAAGGTTGAAATGAATTGTGAAACTTTTCGCAATTTTACCTTTCGAAACTTGAAATGGTACTAAAGCGAGGAATTAGCTGTGAATCTTTTTGAAAATTTACCTTTCGAGACTTGAAATGGTACTTAATCGGGGAATTAGCCGTGAAACTTCTTGAAATTTTACCTTTCGAAACTAGAAATGGTACTAAAGCGAGGAATTAGCTGTGAAACATTTTGAAAATTTACCTTTCGAGACTTGAAATGGTACTTAAGCGGAGGAATAAGTGTGGATTAGTCCTTTATCACCAGATCGGTCAAGCATAGTGTTGTGGAGCGTAGTGAAGTATTGTGGAGCGTAGATGAAGGTGAGTGGTTTTTGAATTGCGATAAATGTAAATGTGGTATATGTGATAAATATATGGTATAAGTATTTTTTGCTCTTTATTTTAAGGCAGTGTGTGGTGTTGTGATGTTAGGCGATCGGTGTGAGTGTGTGTTGTGGAGCTGACCTTCCATCTGCCTTCCATCTGCCTGCGGTAGCGAGCGCATCACCGTGTATTCCTGTGGATCGGTATGTGGAGCGATGGAGAGCCGTGATAGCAGTGGTATATGTGATAAATATATGGTATAAGTATTTTTTGCTCTTTATTTTAAGGCAGTGTGTGGTGTTGTGATTTTAGGCGATCGGTGTGAGTGTGTGTTGTGGAGCTGACCTTCCATCTGCCTTCCATCTGCCTGCGGTAGCGAGCGCATCACCGTGTATTCCTGTGGATCGGTATGTGGAGCGATGGAGAGCCGTGATAGCAGTGGTATATGTGATAAATATATGGTATAAGTATTTTTTGCTCTTTATTTTAAGGCAGTGTGTGGTGTTGTGATTTTAGGCGATCGGTGTGAGTGTGTGTTGTGGAGCTGACCTTCCATCTGCCTGCGGTAGCGAACGCATCACCGTGTATTCCTGTGGATCGGTGTGTGGAGCGAGGGAGAGCCGTGATAGCAGTGTGCGGCGGATGTGTTGGAGAGTAAGGACAGAGTTGGAGTGTAATAATGTATGTTGTAATTTATTTAAAGTATTAATAAATGGTGTGTGTATAATAGGATAAGTATAGGATGTGCGGCGCAGTGCAGTTTGCAGTGTGCGGCGGATGTTTTGGAGAGTTAGGAGAGAGTTGTAGTGTAATAATGTAAGATGTAATTTATTTAAAGTATTAATAAATGGTGTGTGTATAATAGGATAGGTATAGGAGGTGTAGGGGGCGTGGCCGGGGAAGTGTGTCGTATAGGTACTGGCCACCCCCCCACCCCCTGTCGGATAGGTATAGGAGGTGTAGGGGGCGTGGCCGGGGAAGTGTGTCGTATAGGTACTGGCCACCCCCCCACCCCCTGTCGGATAGGTATAGGAGGTGTAGGGGGCGTGGCCGGGGAAGTGTGTCGTATAGGTACTGGCCACCCCCCCACCCCCTGTCGGATAGGTATAGGAGGTGTAGGGGGCGTGGCCGGGGAAGTGTGTCGTATAGGTACTGGCCACCCCCCCACCCCCTGTCGGATAGGTATAGGAGGTGTAGGGGGCGTGGCCGGGGAAGTGTGTCGTATAGGTACTGGCCACCCCCCCACCCCCTGTCGGATAGGTATAGGAGGTGTAGGGGGCGTGGCCGGGGAAGTGTGTCGTATAGGTACTGGCCACCCCCCCACCCCCTGTCGGATAGGTATAGGAGGTGTAGGGGGCGTGGCCGGGGAAGTGTGTCGTATAGGTACTGGCCACCCCCCCACCCCCTGTCGGATAGGTATAGGAGGTGTAGGGGGCGTGGCCGGGGAAGTGTGTCGTATAGGTACTGGCCACCCCCCCACCCCCTGTCGGATAGGTATAGGAGGTGTAGGGGGCGTGGCCGGGGAAGTGTGTCGTATAGGTACTGGCCACCCCCCCACCCCCTGTCGGATAGGTATAGGAGGTGTAGGGGGCGTGGCCGGGGAAGTGTGTCGTATAGGTACTGGCCACCCCCCCACCCCCTGTCGGATAGGTATAGGAGGTGTAGGGGGCGTGGCCGGGGAAGTGTGTCGTATAGGTACTGGCCACCCCCCCACCCCCTGTCGGATAGGTATAGGAGGTGTAGGGGGCGTGGCCGGGGAAGTGTGTCGTATAGGTACTGGCCACCCCCCCACCCCCTGTCGGATAGGTATAGGAGGTGTAGGGGGCGTGGCCGGGGAAGTGTGTCGTATAGGTACTGGCCACCCCCCCACCCCCTGTCGGATAGGTATAGGAGGTGTAGGGGGCGTGGCCGGGGAAGTGTGTCGTATAGGTACTGGCCACCCCCCCACCCCCTGTCGGATAGGTATAGGAGGTGTAGGGGGCGTGGCCGGGGAAGTGTGTCGTATAGGTACTGGCCACCCCCCCACCCCCTGTCGGATAGGTATAGGAGGTGTAGGGGGCGTGGCCGGGGAAGTGTGTCGTATAGGTACTGGCCACCCCCCCACCCCCTGTCGGATAGGTATAGGAGGTGTAGGGGGCGTGGCCGGGGAAGTGTGTCGTATAGGTACTGGCCACCCCCCCACCCCCTGTCGGATAGGTATAGGAGGTGTAGGGGGCGTGGCCGGGGAAGTGTGTCGTATAGGTACTGGCCACCCCCCCACCCCCTGTCGGATAGGTATAGGAGGTGTAGGGGGCGTGGCCGGGGAAGTGTGTCGTATAGGTACTGGCCACCCCCCCACCCCCTGTCGGATAGGTATAGGAGGTGTAGGGGGCGTGGCCGGGGAAGTGTGTCGTATAGGTACTGGCCACCCCCCCACCCCCTGTCGGATAGGTATAGGAGGTGTAGGGGGCGTGGCCGGGGAAGTGTGTCGTATAGGTACTGGCCACCCCCCCACCCCCTGTCGGATAGGTATAGGAGGTGTAGGGGGCGTGGCCGGGGAAGTGTGTCGTATAGGTACTGGCCACCCCCCCACCCCCTGTCGGATAGGTATAGGAGGTGTAGGGGGCGTGGCCGGGGAAGTGTGTCGTATAGGTACTGGCCACCCCCCCACCCCCTGTCGGATAGGTATAGGAGGTGTAGGGGGCGTGGCCGGGGAAGTGTGTCGTATAGGTACTGGCCACCCCCCCACCCCCTGTCGGATAGGTATAGGAGGTGTAGGGGGCGTGGCCGGGGAAGTGTGTCGTATAGGTACTGGCCACCCCCCCACCCCCTGTCGGATAGGTATAGGAGGTGTAGGGGGCGTGGCCGGGGAAGTGTGTCGTATAGGTACTGGCCACCCCCCCACCCCCTGTCGGATAGGTATAGGAGGTGTAGGGGGCGTGGCCGGGGAAGTGTGTCGTATAGGTACTGGCCACCCCCCCACCCCCTGTCGGATAGGTATAGGAGGTGTAGGGGGCGTGGCCGGGGAAGTGTGTCGTATAGGTACTGGCCACCCCCCCACCCCCTGTCGGATAGGTATAGGAGGTGTAGGGGGCGTGGCCGGGGAAGTGTGTCGTATAGGTACTGGCCACCCCCCCACCCCCTGTCGGATAGGTATAGGAGGTGTAGGGGGCGTGGCGGGGAAGTGTGTCGTATAGGTACTGGCCACCCCCCCACCCCCTGTCGGATAGGTATAGGAGGTGTAGGGGGCGTGGCCGGGGAAGTGTGTCGTATAGGTACTGGCCACCCCCCCACCCCCTGTCGGATAGGTATAGGAGGTGTAGGGGGCGTGGCCGGGGAAGTGTGTCGTATAGGTACTGGCCACCCCCCCACCCCCTGTCGGATAGGTATAGGAGGTGTAGGGGGCGTGGCCGGGGAAGTGTGTCGTATAGGTACTGGCCACCCCCCCACCCCCTGTCGGATAGGTATAGGAGGTGTAGGGGGCGTGGCCGGGGAAGTGTGTCGTATAGGTACTGGCCACCCCCCCACCCCCTGTCGGATAGGTATAGGAGGTGTAGGGGGCGTGGCCGGGGAAGTGTGTCGTATAGGTACTGGCCACCCCCCCACCCCCTGTCGGATAGGTATAGGAGGTGTAGGGGGCGTGGCCGGGGAAGTGTGTCGTATAGGTACTGGCCACCCCCCCCACCCCCTGTCGGATAGGTATAGGAGGTGTAGGGGGCGTGGCCGGGGAAGTGTGTCGTATAGGTACTGGCCACCCCCCCACCCCCTGTCGGATAGGTATAGGAGGTGTAGGGGCGTGGCCGGGGAAGTGTGTCGTATAGGTACTGGCCACCCCCCCACCCCCTGTCGGATAGGTATAGGAGGTGTAGGGGGCGTGGCCGGGGAAGTGTGTCGTATAGGTACTGGCCACCCCCCCACCCCCTGTCGGATAGGTATAGGAGGTGTAGGGGGCGTGGCCGGGGAAGTGTGTCGTATAGGTACTGGCCACCCCCCCACCCCCTGTCGGATAGGTATAGGAGGTGTAGGGGGCGTGGCCGGGGAAGTGTGTCGTATAGGTACTGGCCACCCCCCCACCCCCTGTCGGATAGGTATAGGAGGTGTAGGGGGCGTGGCCGGGGAAGTGTGTCGTATAGGTACTGGCCACCCCCCCACCCCCTGTCGGATAGGTATAGGAGGTGTAGGGGGCGTGGCCGGGGAAGTGTGTCGTATAGGTACTGGCCACCCCCCCCACCCCCTGTCGGATAGGTATAGGAGGTGTAGGGGGCGTGGCCGGGGAAGTGTGTCGTATAGGTACTGCCCACCCCCCCACCCCCTGTCGGATAGGTATAGGAGGTGTAGGGGCGTGGCCGGGGAAGTGTGTCGTATAGGTACTGGCCACCCCCCCACCCCCTGTCGGATAGGTATAGGAGGTGTAGGGGGCGTGGCCGGGGAAGTGTGTCGTATAGGTACTGGCCACCCCCCCCACCCCCTGTCGGATAGGTATAGGAGGTGTAGGGGGCGTGGCCGGGGAAGTGTGTCGTATAGGTACTGGCCACCCCCCCACCCCCTGTCGGATAGGTATAGGAGGTGTAGGGGGCGTGGCCGGGGAAGTGTGTCGTATAGGTACTGGCCACCCCCCCACCCCCTGTCGGATAGGTATAGGAGGTGTAGGGGGGCGTGGCCGGGGAAGTGTGTCGTATAGGTACTGGCCACCCCCCCACCCCCTGTCGGATAGGTATAGGAGGTGTAGGGGGCGTGGCCGGGGAAGTGTGTCGTATAGGTACTGGCCACCCCCCCACCCCCTGTCGGATAGGTATAGGAGGTGTAGGGGCGTGGCCGGGGAAGTGTGTCGTATAGGTACTGGCCACCCCCCACCCCCTGTCGGATAGGTATAGGAGGTGTAGGGGGCGTGGCCGGGGAAGTGTGTCGTATAGGTACTGGCCACCCCCCCACCCCCTGTCGGATAGGTATAGGAGGTGTAGGGGGCGTGGCCGGGGAAGTGTGTCGTATAGGTACTGGCCACCCCCCCACCCCCTGTCGGATAGGTATAGGAGGTGTAGGGGGCGTGGCCGGGGAAGTGTGTCGTATAGGTACTGGCCACCCCCCCACCCCCTGTCGGATAGGTATAGGAGGTGTAGGGGGCGTGGCCGGGGAAGTGTGTCGTATAGGTACTGGCCACCCCCCCACCCCCTGTCGGATAGGTATAGGAGGTGTAGGGGGCGTGGCCGGGGAAGTGTGTCGTATAGGTACTGGCCACCCCCCCACCCCCTGTCGGATAGGTATAGGAGGTGTAGGGGGCGTGGCCGGGGAAGTGTGTCGTATAGGTACTGGCCACCCCCCCACCCCCTGTCGGATAGGTATAGGAGGTGTAGGGGGCGTGGCCGGGGAAGTGTGTCGTATAGGTACTGGCCACCCCCCCACCCCCTGTCGGATAGGTATAGGAGGTGTAGGGGGCGTGGCCGGGGAAGTGTGTCGTATAGGTACTGGCCACCCCCCCACCCCCTGTCGGATAGGTATAGGAGGTGTAGGGGGCGTGGCCGGGGAAGTGTGTCGTATAGGTACTGGCCACCCCCCCACCCCCTGTCGGATAGGTATAGGAGGTGTAGGGGGCGTGGCCGGGGAAGTGTGTCGTATAGGTACTGGCCACCCCCCCACCCCCTGTCGGATAGGTATAGGAGGTGTAGGGGGCGTGGCCGGGGAAGTGTGTCGTATAGGTACTGGCCACCCCCCCACCCCCTGTCGGATAGGTATAGGAGGTGTAGGGGGCGTGGCCGGGGAAGTGTGTCGTATAGGTACTGGCCACCCCCCCACCCCCTGTCGGATAGGTATAGGAGGTGTAGGGGGCGTGGCCGGGGAAGTGTGTCGTATAGGTACTGGCCACCCCCCCACCCCCTGTCGGATAGGTATAGGAGGTGTAGGGGGCGTGGCCGGGGAAGTGTGTCGTATAGGTACTGGCCACCCCCCCACCCCCTGTCGGATAGGTATAGGAGGTGTAGGGGGCGTGGCCGGGGAAGTGTGTCGTATAGGTACTGGCCACCCCCCCACCCCCTGTCGGATAGGTATAGGAGGTGTAGGGGGCGTGGCCGGGGAAGTGTGTCGTATAGGTACTGGCCACCCCCCCACCCCCTGTCGGATAGGTATAGGAGGTGTAGGGGGCGTGGCCGGGGAAGTGTGTCGTATAGGTACTGGCCACCCCCCCACCCCCTGTCGGATAGGTATAGGAGGTGTAGGGGGCGTGGCCGGGGAAGTGTGTCGTATAGGTACTGGCCACCCCCCCACCCCCTGTCGGATAGGTATAGGAGGTGTAGGGGGCGTGGCCGGGGAAGTGTGTCGTATAGGTACTGGCCACCCCCCCACCCCCTGTCGGATAGGTATAGGAGGTGTAGGGGGCGTGGCCGGGGAAGTGTGTCGTATAGGTACTGGCCACCCCCCCACCCCCTGTCGGATAGGTATAGGAGGTGTAGGGGGCGTGGCCGGGGAAGTGTGTCGTATAGGTACTGGCCACCCCCCCACCCCCTGTCGGATAGGTATAGGAGGTGTAGGGGGCGTGGCCGGGGAAGTGTGTCGTATAGGTACTGGCCACCCCCCCACCCCCTGTCGGATAGGTATAGGAGGTGTAGGGGGCGTGGCCGGGGAAGTGTGTCGTATAGGTACTGGCCACCCCCCCCACCCCCTGTCGGATAGGTATAGGAGGTGTAGGGGGCGTGGCCGGGGAAGTGTGTCGTATAGGTACTGGCCACCCCCCCACCCCCTGTCGGATAGGTATAGGAGGTGTAGGGGGCGTGGCCGGGGAAGTGTGTCGTATAGGTACTGGCCACCCCCCCACCCCCTGTCGGATAGGTATAGGAGGTGTAGGGGGCGTGGCCGGGGAAGTGTGTCGTATAGGTACTGGCCACCCCCCCACCCCCTGTCGGATAGGTATAGGAGGTGTAGGGGGCGTGGCCGGGGAAGTGTGTCGTATAGGTACTGGCCACCCCCCCACCCCCTGTCGGATAGGTATAGGAGGTGTAGGGGGCGTGGCCGGGGAAGTGTGTCGTATAGGTACTGGCCACCCCCCCACCCCCTGTCGGATAGGTATAGGAGGTGTAGGGGGCGTGGCCGGGGAAGTGTGTCGTATAGGTACTGGCCACCCCCCCACCCCCTGTCGGATAGGTATAGGAGGTGTAGGGGGCGTGGCCGGGGAAGTGTGTCGTATAGGTACTGGCCACCCCCCCACCCCCTGTCGGATAGGTATAGGAGGTGTAGGGGGCGTGGCCGGGGAAGTGTGTCGTATAGGTACTGGCCACCCCCCCACCCCCTGTCGGATAGGTATAGGAGGTGTAGGGGGCGTGGCCGGGGAAGTGTGTCGTATAGGTACTGGCCACCCCCCCACCCCCTGTCGGATAGGTATAGGAGGTGTAGGGGGCGTGGCCGGGGAAGTGTGTCGTATAGGTACTGGCCACCCCCCCACCCCCTGTCGGATAGGTATAGGAGGTGTAGGGGGCGTGGCCGGGGAAGTGTGTCGTATAGGTACTGGCCACCCCCCCACCCCCTGTCGGATAGGTATAGGAGGTGTAGGGGGCGTGGCCGGGGAAGTGTGTCGTATAGGTACTGGCCACCCCCCCACCCCCTGTCGGATAGGTATAGGAGGTGTAGGGGGCGTGGCCGGGGAAGTGTGTCGTATAGGTACTGGCCACCCCCCCACCCCCTGTCGGATAGGTATAGGAGGTGTAGGGGGCGTGGCCGGGGAAGTGTGTCGTATAGGTACTGGCCACCCCCCCACCCCCTGTCGGATAGGTATAGGAGGTGTAGGGGGCGTGGCCGGGGAAGTGTGTCGTATAGGTACTGGCCACCCCCCCACCCCCTGTCGGATAGGTATAGGAGGTGTAGGGGGCGTGGCCGGGGAAGTGTGTCGTATAGGTACTGGCCACCCCCCCACCCCCTGTCGGATAGGTATAGGAGGTGTAGGGGGCGTGGCCGGGGAAGTGTGTCGTATAGGTACTGGCCACCCCCCCACCCCCTGTCGGATAGGTATAGGAGGTGTAGGGGGCGTGGCCGGGGAAGTGTGTCGTATAGGTACTGGCCACCCCCCCACCCCCTGTCGGATAGGTATAGGAGGTGTAGGGGGCGTGGCCGGGGAAGTGTGTCGTATAGGTACTGGCCACCCCCCCACCCCCTGTCGGATAGGTATAGGAGGTGTAGGGGGCGTGGCCGGGGAAGTGTGTCGTATAGGTACTGGCCACCCCCCCACCCCCTGTCGGATAGGTATAGGAGGTGTAGGGGGCGTGGCCGGGGAAGTGTGTCGTATAGGTACTGGCCACCCCCCCGACCCCCTGTCGGATAGGTATAGGAGGTGTAGGGGGCGTGGCCGGGGAAGTGTGTCGTATAGGTACTGGCCACCCCCCCACCCCCTGTCGGATAGGTATAGGAGGTGTAGGGGGCGTGGCCGGGGAAGTGTGTCGTATAGGTACTGGCCACCCCCCCACCCCCTGTCGGATAGGTATAGGAGGTGTAGGGGGCGTGGCCGGGGAAGTGTGTCGTATAGGTACTGGCCACCCCCCCACCCCCTGTCGGATAGGTATAGGAGGTGTAGGGGGCGTGGCCGGGGAAGTGTGTCGTATAGGTACTGGCCACCCCCCCACCCCCTGTCGGATAGGTATAGGAGGTGTAGGGGGCGTGGCCGGGGAAGTGTGTCGTATAGGTACTGGCCACCCCCCCACCCCCTGTCGGATAGGTATAGGAGGTGTAGGGGGCGTGGCCGGGGAAGTGTGTCGTATAGGTACTGGCCACCCCCCCACCCCCTGTCGGATAGGTATAGGAGGTGTAGGGGGCGTGGCCGGGGAAGTGTGTCGTATAGGTACTGGCCACCCCCCCACCCCCTGTCGGATAGGTATAGGAGGTGTAGGGGGCGTGGCCGGGGAAGTGTGTCGTATAGGTACTGGCCACCCCCCCACCCCCTGTCGGATAGGTATAGGAGGTGTAGGGGGCGTGGCCGGGGAAGTGTGTCGTATAGGTACTGGCCACCCCCCCACCCCCTGTCGGATAGGTATAGGAGGTGTAGGGGGCGTGGCCGGGGAAGTGTGTCGTATAGGTACTGGCCACCCCCCCACCCCCTGTCGGATAGGTATAGGAGGTGTAGGGGGCGTGGCCGGGGAAGTGTGTCGTATAGGTACTGGCCACCCCCCCACCCCCTGTCGGATAGGTATAGGAGGTGTAGGGGGCGTGGCCGGGGAAGTGTGTCGTATAGGTACTGGCCACCCCCCCACCCCCTGTCGGATAGGTATAGGAGGTGTAGGGGGCGTGGCCGGGGAAGTGTGTCGTATAGGTACTGGCCACCCCCCCACCCCCTGTCGGATAGGTATAGGAGGTGTAGGGGGCGTGGCCGGGGAAGTGTGTCGTATAGGTACTGGCCACCCCCCCACCCCCTGTCGGATAGGTATAGGAGGTGTAGGGGGCGTGGCCGGGGAAGTGTGTCGTATAGGTACTGGCCACCCCCCCACCCCCTGTCGGATAGGTATAGGAGGTGTAGGGGGCGTGGCCGGGGAAGTGTGTCGTATAGGTACTGGCCACCCCCCCACCCCCTGTCGGATAGGTATAGGAGGTGTAGGGGGCGTGGCCGGGGAAGTGTGTCGTATAGGTACTGGCCACCCCCCCACCCCCTGTCGGATAGGTATAGGAGGTGTAGGGGGCGTGGCCGGGGAAGTGTGTCGTATAGGTACTGGCCACCCCCCCACCCCCTGTCGGATAGGTATAGGAGGTGTAGGGGGCGTGGCCGGGGAAGTGTGTCGTATAGGTACTGGCCACCCCCCCACCCCCTGTCGGATAGGTATAGGAGGTGTAGGGGGCGTGGCCGGGGAAGTGTGTCGTATAGGTACTGGCCACCCCCCCACCCCCTGTCGGATAGGTATAGGAGGTGTAGGGGGCGTGGCCGGGGAAGTGTGTCGTATAGGTACTGGCCACCCCCCCACCCCCTGTCGGATAGGTATAGGAGGTGTAGGGGGCGTGGCCGGGGAAGTGTGTCGTATAGGTACTGGCCACCCCCCCACCCCCTGTCGGATAGGTATAGGAGGTGTAGGGGGCGTGGCCGGGGAAGTGTGTCGTATAGGTACTGGCCACCCCCCCACCCCCTGTCGGATAGGTATAGGAGGTGTAGGGGGCGTGGCCGGGGAAGTGTGTCGTATAGGTACTGGCCACCCCCCCACCCCCTGTCGGATAGGTATAGGAGGTGTAGGGGGCGTGGCCGGGGAAGTGTGTCGTATAGGTACTGGCCACCCCCCCACCCCCTGTCGGATAGGTATAGGAGGTGTAGGGGGCGTGGCCGGGGAAGTGTGTCGTATAGGTACTGGCCACCCCCCCACCCCCTGTCGGATAGGTATAGGAGGTGTAGGGGGCGTGGCCGGGGAAGTGTGTCGTATAGGTACTGGCCACCCCCCCACCCCCTGTCGGATAGGTATAGGAGGTGTAGGGGGCGTGGCCGGGGAAGTGTGTCGTATAGGTACTGGCCACCCCCCCACCCCCTGTCGGATAGGTATAGGAGGTGTAGGGGGCGTGGCCGGGGAAGTGTGTCGTATAGGTACTGGCCACCCCCCCACCCCCTGTCGGATAGGTATAGGAGGTGTAGGGGGCGTGGCCGGGGAAGTGTGTCGTATAGGTACTGGCCACCCCCCCACCCCCTGTCGGATAGGTATAGGAGGTGTAGGGGGCGTGGCCGGGGAAGTGTGTCGTATAGGTACTGGCCACCCCCCCACCCCCTGTCGGATAGGTATAGGAGGTGTAGGGGGCGTGGCCGGGGAAGTGTGTCGTATAGGTACTGGCCACCCCCCCACCCCCTGTCGGATAGGTATAGGAGGTGTAGGGGGCGTGGCCGGGGAAGTGTGTCGTATAGGTACTGGCCACCCCCCCACCCCCTGTCGGATAGGTATAGGAGGTGTAGGGGGCGTGGCCGGGGAAGTGTGTCGTATAGGTACTGGCCACCCCCCCACCCCCTGTCGGATAGGTATAGGAGGTGTAGGGGGCGTGGCCGGGGAAGTGTGTCGTATAGGTACTGGCCACCCCCCCACCCCCTGTCGGATAGGTATAGGAGGTGTAGGGGGCGTGGCCGGGGAAGTGTGTCGTATAGGTACTGGCCACCCCCCCACCCCCTGTCGGATAGGTATAGGAGGTGTAGGGGGCGTGGCCGGGGAAGTGTGTCGTATAGGTACTGGCCACCCCCCCACCCCCTGTCGGATAGGTATAGGAGGTGTAGGGGGCGTGGCCGGGGAAGTGTGTCGTATAGGTACTGGCCACCCCCCCACCCCCTGTCGGATAGGTATAGGAGGTGTAGGGGGCGTGGCCGGGGAAGTGTGTCGTATAGGTACTGGCCACCCCCCCACCCCCTGTCGGATAGGTATAGGAGGTGTAGGGGGCGTGGCCGGGGAAGTGTGTCGTATAGGTACTGGCCACCCCCCCACCCCCTGTCGGATAGGTATAGGAGGTGTAGGGGGCGTGGCCGGGGAAGTGTGTCGTATAGGTACTGGCCACCCCCCCACCCCCTGTCGGATAGGTATAGGAGGTGTAGGGGGCGTGGCCGGGGAAGTGTGTCGTATAGGTACTGGCCACCCCCCCACCCCCTGTCGGATAGGTATAGGAGGTGTAGGGGGCGTGGCCGGGGAAGTGTGTCGTATAGGTACTGGCCACCCCCCCCACCCCCTGTCGGATAGGTATAGGAGGTGTAGGGGGCGTGGCCGGGGAAGTGTGTCGTATAGGTACTGGCCACCCCCCCACCCCCTGTCGGATAGGTATAGGAGGTGTAGGGGGCGTGGCCGGGGAAGTGTGTCGTATAGGTACTGGCCACCCCCCCACCCCCTGTCGGATAGGTATAGGAGGTGTAGGGGGCGTGGCCGGGGAAGTGTGTCGTATAGGTACTGGCCACCCCCCCACCCCTGTCGGATAGGTATAGGAGGTGTAGGGGGCGTGGCCGGGGAAGTGTGTCGTATAGGTACTGGCCACCCCCCCACCCCCTGTCGGATAGGTATAGGAGGTGTAGGGGGCGTGGCCGGGGAAGTGTGTCGTATAGGTACTGGCCACCCCCCCACCCCCTGTCGGATAGGTATAGGAGGTGTAGGGGGCGTGGCCGGGGAAGTGTGTCGTATAGGTACTGGCCACCCCCCCACCCCCTGTCGGATAGGTATAGGAGGTGTAGGGGGCGTGGCCGGGGAAGTGTGTCGTATAGGTACTGGCCACCCCCCCACCCCCTGTCGGATAGGTATAGGAGGTGTAGGGGGCGTGGCCGGGGAAGTGTGTCGTATAGGTACTGGCCACCCCCCCACCCCCTGTCGGATAGGTATAGGAGGTGTAGGGGGCGTGGCCGGGGAAGTGTGTCGTATAGGTACTGGCCACCCCCCCACCCCCTGTCGGATAGGTATAGGAGGTGTAGGGGGCGTGGCCGGGGAAGTGTGTCGTATAGGTACTGGCCACCCCCCCACCCCCTGTCGGATAGGTATAGGAGGTGTAGGGGGCGTGGCCGGGGAAGTGTGTCGTATAGGTACTGGCCACCCCCCCACCCCCTGTCGGATAGGTATAGGAGGTGTAGGGGGCGTGGCCGGGGAAGTGTGTCGTATAGGTACTGGCCACCCCCCCACCCCCTGTCGGATAGGTATAGGAGGTGTAGGGGGCGTGGCCGGGGAAGTGTGTCGTATAGGTACTGGCCACCCCCCCACCCCCTGTCGGATAGGTATAGGAGGTGTAGGGGGCGTGGCCGGGGAAGTGTGTCGTATAGGTACTGGCCACCCCCCCACCCCCTGTCGGATAGGTATAGGAGGTGTAGGGGGCGTGGCCGGGGAAGTGTGTCGTATAGGTACTGGCCACCCCCCCACCCCCTGTCGGATAGGTATAGGAGGTGTAGGGGGCGTGCCGGGAAGTGTGTCGTATAGGTACTGGCCACCCCCCCACCCCCTGTCGGATAGGTATAGGAGGTGTAGGGGGCGTGGCGGGGAAGTGTGTCGTATAGGTACTGGCCACCCCCCCACCCCTGTCGGATAGGTATAGGAGGTGTAGGGGGCGTGGCCGGGGGAAGTGTGTCGTATAGGTACTGGCCACCCCCCCACCCCCTGTCGGATAGGTATAGGAGGTGTAGGGGGCGTGGCCGGGGAAGTGTGTCGTATAGGTACTGGCCACCCCCCCACCCCCTGTCGGATAGGTATAGGAGGTGTAGGGGGCGTGGCCGGGGAAGTGTGTCGTATAGGTACTGGCCACCCCCCCACCCCCTGTCGGATAGGTATAGGAGGTGTAGGGGGCGTGGCCGGGGAAGTGTGTCGTATAGGTACTGGCCACCCCCCCACCCCCTGTCGGATAGGTATAGGAGGTGTAGGGGGCGTGGCCGGGGAAGTGTGTCGTATAGGTACTTGGCCACCCCCCCACCCCCTGTCGGATAGGTATAGGAGGTGTAGGGGGCGTGGCCGGGGAAGTGTGTCGTATAGGTACTGGCCACCCCCCCACCCCCTGTCGGATAGGTATAGGAGGTGTAGGGGGCGTGGCCGGGGAAGTGTGTCGTATAGGTACTGGCCACCCCCCCACCCCCTGTCGGATAGGTATAGGAGGTGTAGGGGGCGTGGCCGGGAAGTGTGTCGTATAGGTACTGGCCACCCCCCCACCCCCTGTCGGATAGGTATAGGAGGTGTAGGGGGCGTGGCCGGGGAAGTGTGTCGTAT